>NW_026913532.1:1200000-1557222 GCF_034315485.1 Pezoporus occidentalis
TTTTGCAAGAGAAAATGTCTTACTCTTTCCCCAAAATGGAAGTCAGGCTTTACCTTTTGATTACTGCAACTTACAGCAGACCTTCCTTGCTCAACTGAAGTCACATTTACTATTCTTCATGACTTCAGGCTGATTTACATGCTATACATGTGGAAACTGCTCAGATCCTCAAACAGTAATGACCTGGTCTAGTTGATAGCTTTATTAATTTGTTTCAAAAACTATTCAGTGCTGTCAGAATCACAGAATTTACGTTACTGCTTGAAACAGTGTTTCAGAGTTGTTTTATTTTAAAATAAAAGCTGAGGAATCCCTCCAAATCTTTCCAGAACAAACTCATAATTCTTTGGACTTTTCTTGTCAAGTGTAACTAGTTCCACACCATGAATATGATCTACTATAAAAAAGTCAATCCCCCTGTCAGTTCAGTATTAGTTAACATTAGAAGCAATACACAGATCTTGCCACACCCTATAGCATAGTACTCAAGGGCATTAAGCAATTTACGGTTAATCCAACTCAACAGGCAAACTATAGCAAGCCACTGAAAAAAAAAAACAAACCCCACAGACTGCTACTATAATCATGTTGCTAAGGGCAGGTTTAAGAACTATGACTGAGGTTACCCTCATAGAGGTAGTTAATCAAGGGCATGTAGAAAAAAAAACCCAAACTTATTTGGTATTTTAAAAATACCATTTTTAAAGCTCACATATATTACCAACCAAACATGGTCTCCTTTAAGTATGATCTACATATGATTTCAGCCCAAGGATTTCACAGCCACCACCCAAAAAATAATCAAGTATTAGTTCAGATTCCAAAAGCTGTAAAACAAAAGTCGTATTATGGTACATAAGGGACCCCATCAATAGCAAGCAAAGCTATTTCAAGAGGCAATTCATGCACCTACACATGCTTCTTAATTCATACCATATGCATCTCTGGCAACTCAGGGTTTACGGGACTTAAGTCCTCTGATGACCTCCTTGCTCCAGATGAAAGTTTTGTTGTATCCACTTCACCATTTGGTAAAATCCCATCTTCAAACCAAACTCTCCTCTGTTCTTTGGGGCACAGCCCTAGGACAGGTTGAGAAAACAACGCTGGCTTCATATTATTGTACTGTTCTGAAAGCTGAAAGGATAAAAATTAAGCCCCTTTTCCACCCAAATATACAGAGAATCAGTTTACTGGCACCAGCACAGGTAGATGGTTTGACATCAGCCAGGCTTCAGTCATGCCAAAAAAAAAAAAAATCTCATGCAAAAAACCCTCATACTCGTAGAGGAAGCTGCCATGCTATACTTAAATCTACCAATTACTATATAAGGAAGACAACTTCCTCAATCACCTCTCTGTAATAAGCTGAGAATGAAGTGCATTTCACAACTAAGAGATGAAATACTCTCTAAAAATAACTTTATCACTGTGTTTAAAAAAATTATTTTTATTGAAGGTCAGATGTTTAATAGAAGTGGAACAAAGACACTACTTGGCCACTCATCGTTCATATTTACATAGAAAAAGAATCCCTGCTGCTCCCCAGCAAGTCTTCCCTTAGCAACTACTTTTTGCTTTTACTGCAAGACAATGCAAGCCAGAGATCTTTTACACTATATAGAAGTTATGAAAGTAGTATCAACACACACACACAAATATTACAACATAAACAGAGGAAAAAGTAACATTCACGTTAGATAAATGCAGACTTAAGACAGGCTTGATCAAACTCATACATAGCATCAAAAGTGGGAAATAAAAGTAACTTTCCAGTGTACCAGCTGAGTTCCTTCACACACACCCCCCCCCCAAAAAAAAGAAGCAGAACACCAAGTATGAACCCATGATGTGATAAACAACTCCTTCCAAAGAGAACCTGGAAGTGTTAGATCTATTACACTGTATTTAGCATACCTTCAATACCAGGCTGCTTAAGTACTGGTGTAGGTAATGACGCAGAAGGTGAAGAAGAGCTAGCACTACCCGGTATCTGAGCTTCCTCCAAAGGTGGAACAGTACAACACTCAACAGAAACACCGAAATTTGGGACAGGACCAGTTGGACTCATCATCCTTTCAAATGCCTGTGCTAAAAGGATGTGGTTAGTTTTTAAGATCTCGCAGTCAATTCAATTTTGTATGCAATGCAGTATTATGGGTGGGTTTCATTTTTTTATTTTTTGTTTTGTTTGGTTTTTGGTTTGTTTTGGGTAGTTTTTTTTTGCAAAAGCAGTGCACAATTTGAGAGCTAATTAAGGAAAATGAACACTCAAGCTATTGTACAGAAGGAAATTCTTGATTTTCTACCTGCACATTTGCCTAATTAATTTCTAAGACACAAACAGACCTCCTTGCACATGTTGCTGCTGCTGCTGCAGTGGCAACACTGAACCATGCGATCCCTGCACCTTGGTGCAAATACATATATCACATTTACCAAGTCAAACTATTCACGTGGCATATAAAAAATCTGGTACGCTTTCAAGTTGTTGTTTAAGTATTAATGATCCAGACCTCAATTTTCCCTCCTGTTTCCACAAGCATCCCTGCTTAGCTTTGAGTTAAGAAAAGTTATGATTCAATTCTTGTAATACTGTTATGACTTGTGAAAATATCAGGACAAAAAGCTACATAAAATGGGCAAATGACGTGAAAACAAGCAGGGGTATGGCCTTTAAACACACAGAAGGCTACTGTGGTGGGAGGATCACTTTTTGCTAGATTTCTGCCACAGATGACCCAACAGCATAACTTTATGCTTAGGCTTTTGGAGTTCAAACCTGTTGTGGTTTTTTGTTTGTTTTTCGTTTTTTTTTTGTGGTTTTTGGGGTTTGGGTTTTTTTTGGTTTTGTTGGTTTCGGGGGGCGGGGGGGGGGTGGTGGTTTTGCTGGTTTTGCTGTTGTTATTTTGTTTTGTTTTTTAATAAAAAATAACCAGATTGCTACTCAAAGTTTAACGCAAGAACTGAAATCCAATTAAGACGTACAACTGTGCTCTTCCTCCATCCATCTCAGAAAGAGGAAAACATGCACCAATTAAAGTAACAGAAGCTCTTAAAAAAGAATGAAGGTTAAAGTGATGCTAGCTGTACCTGTTCTTCTTTAATGATTACTGCAATTACTCAAAAAACCTTTTTACCTTTACTAATGTCATTATAGCAGCCAGTACACACTCTTGCTTCCTTCTCCATGTACTGTAATTTGCATTTTCGTCTGCAACAGGCACCACAAAAAACCTAAACCAGAAAAAGACTGAATTAAATATTACAGACAAAAATCACATTATCTCCTAAATTAAGTTCCTGTTATTTACTCCTCTTACTAAGAAGGACTGCATTATATAAGCATGCACACACATTTTTTGAAGTATGGCAGCATAAAAATAGCTTTATTATGTGTACCTTACAATACGTTTCTGTTTGAGGATAAGGGAAACCAGTAGCCTAAAAAGTCTTTCAGCACATTCAGCTCTGGGGCCCCCAGCACAAGAGGGCCATGGAGCTGTTGGAGTGAGTCCAGAGGAGGCCAGGGAGGTGCTCTGAGAGCTGGAGCAGCTCTGCTCTGGAGACAGGCTGAGAGCTGGGCTGGTTCAGCCGGGAGAAGAGAAGGCTCCAAGGAGATCTTAGAGCTTCCAGTGCCTAAAGGGGTTACAAGAAAGCTGGAGAGGGGCTTTTGACAAGGGCCTGCAGGAACAGGACAGGGAGGAATGGCTTTAACCTGACAGAGGGGAGACTGAGATGAGATTTTAGGAAAAAAGTTCCTCCCATTCTCACAGAAAATGGTGAGGCGTTGGCACAGGTTGCCCAAGGAAGCTGTGGCTTCCCCACCCCTGGCAGTGCTCAAGGCCAGGCTGGACATGTCAAGTAAAAGGTGTCCCTGCCCAGGGGCTGGAACTGGATGAGCTTTAAGGTCCTTTCCAGTCCAAACCAGTCTGTGATTAAGAATCAGAAAAGCTCCACATTTTAGGCCAAACCACAAAGTCTGCTAACTCTGCTTTTGTGAAGGGTTCTTCCAGTCCCATTGCCCTGAACTGCACCACAAGCTATCTGTATCATCACTGCTGAAATTTCCTTGTTACTTCTTTTGGACGAAAGCAATCCTTAGATGCCTATAAACCAACCTTCCTTCAAACCAATCACACCCACATTACACAGCCAAGCACCCAGCTCTTGGCAACACTCTCTCAGCTGTGAAATGGAGCAGAATCTAAAGTTTCTTGGTGTGAGTGGATCTAAACACATAAGACCATGTGCCAACCACAAAACAGCTAAAAATGGATATTTTTAATTTTTTTTTTTTTGAGATCATAGCTGGAAGCAGCTGATACACAACGGCACAGCAATCAGAATACTTCCAAGAAATACGCTTGTTTGATTCTAAACCCTCTGCAGCCCAATATTGCAGCTTCTATCTTAATTTCTCATGCAGAAACTTAAAAAAAAAAAATAAAATATCCAGACTAAAACCCATAGCATGTACACAACAAACAGCAGCAACAAGGATGACATGAGTGATATTGAATGTATATTCTTATCTAGAATGATGAAAAGGATTCCAGGGTGCACCACCTATTCTGAACTTCACTCATACTTCTGTTAATCTTGTAACTATTTTACACGAAACAACAGTGACAGGAAGACGGACTCAACCCCAGAACTGGGTCAGATTTGTTTTACTGCTTTAGTATTACCTCTAAAGGTAGCTGTTGAAATCTTTCATTAGGGTTCAGATAATGGTTAAAACAATCCAGTCTCATACCTGCAAAGATCCATTCTTTATCCACTGATCTTGCAGTCTCCCCGTAACAAGCATTACCAGTTTGCCAGGAAATCCTTCTACATCACAGACAACTGTCTAATCCAGACCTCACTGCATCCCAACATATTTACCAACTCTGGTTCAGGAATTATGTTGTCTAAGTAGGCTCCCCAGTTTTGTTAGAAAGAATAAGCATAGTTGCCTTTATGTTAGTCACTCCCATCAAAGTATTTTAAAACCTTGTTGAAGACTGATTTGAAAGAACAGAATATGCTCTTCTACACCAACAGTATATATATCCTGGTTTTAACTAGGAATGGGGGAAAAAAACGCATCTCTTTAGCCTGGACTACACCTGCACAATGCTGTTCAAAGAATTTACTGGAACTGCTTCCTACAAGAGTTCCCATAAATATCTGATGCTTTTCTCGCTTTTCCTTTATGTTCTTTCAGGGTGATTTGCAGATTTTTAAAGAGTCCTGCCATTTTTAGCTATATGCAGACTCTAGAGTCAGATTTAGCCTTTATAAAAGGAATCTTTTGAAACCCTGCTCTGACAGAAGCCTTCTTCCTCTGACAGAGTTAAGCAGGTGGAAAGAACGGTTAGTCTCATGCTACTCCTAATTATCTTCAGGAGAAGAAAGTGGATTAAAAAAAAAAACCCAAACCCAAAATCAAAACCAACCAAACAGCAGTGACGGTTGAAATAAAATTATTACAGGTGAACTCCTTCAAGTAGGGAAAGTCACTGTAAGGACAGTGATCAGTGTAGCACGAGAAAGAAACTATTCCAATTGCTTCTGCGTTAGTGTTACAGTGTTACCCAACTGAAAATGCACATGCTCAGTAAAGATCTCAAGAATGTAACTTGTGAAGATTAATTGCTAAAGAGTTATAATACACTTTAGGGCTTCAAATGCTAAGCCTTACTATCCTTCAAAATAGGTATCCTCTTAAATTTCATGCCACTGGAACCAACAGCTTAATCTTAACGCAGAGGAAACAAGAAGCAAAGACAAACTAAAGGGACAGGTAATGCAACAGGGAAAATAAGATGGAAGTTGAGGCTGCTGAGCAAAGAAATTGATCCTGGTTGAGCTAGGAAGAAGAAGGGTACCACAACGAGAGATAAACACCTCAACAAAGAAGCTGTGAAGTTGTCTCACCTCACAAGTGCTGCAGATGGGAGGGAAAGCAGAGACCACTAACCTGACACTTCCCTCCAGCACAGAAGCCAGAATTCACAAGTGTTTTCATTTCATTGATAGAAAAAGCTGCAGGATCATGTGAAAACTACAGCTGTCTTCCAGAATAGCCCACAAAGGATGACAGTGAATTCTTATCTGTTCCTCCTTATTTCCAAGTGGCTGAAAACACCACAACCCACAACAGGTCCACAAGGAAATGTTTTAGGTTTCAGCTGTTGTTTTAAAACAAAAAGCTACTATTAAAGAGACACAGAGTCTTACAAGACAGAAAGTTAAGCTACTTGCACATTCAAAAACCTATGGCAATTGCAACTGCATAGCACTCAGTATCTGTAAAGTTCAGATAACCCGTATTGCCTTCACTCGTTCTCCCAATGAACACGCATGGTGAGGCCCCTCCTAAACTATTCTGCCAAAACCCCCTCTGTTAACACACAAGATCAACACCACTAACAGCTGATGACTGTAAATAGGACTGTGCAAAGAGGTGCTTTTATACCTCTCTCTAAACAAGGTGCAAGAATTTCACAGCAAATGCAAAAAGGAACTTCAAGACAGTCTTATGAGTAAAATGAAACACACTGAAGAACTGTGCTTTAAACTGTTACAAAGCTTCATATTCTGCCAAACGGCTAAGTTCAATGACTATTAGGCTATCACAATGTCAAGTTCTTAATTTTCTTAGCAGCCAAATTCAGACCTACATTTTAGTTCACTAAGCTTTGAATACACACTGCTAGAAGAGGCATCCTGGGGAAAAACAGCCAACCCTCTCAACTTTGGGGATGCAAAAAGTTAGTAAGTATTGGTATTAGTCTCTCCTTTACATCCTTATCCATAAAGCTTACTTTATGGATAAAGGATGACTAAAAAATAAGTTCACTAGTATTTTAGTATTTCCATTTATGCACTAGCACAAGCATAAACCACAGCAGCTCACAACAGAATTCTGGATTAAGAATAAGCTTTGGTGCTATCCGCTCACTGCAGAAGACCACAGTCTGAAAAAAATTTTACAGATTACTTGCTGAACTGGTGAGTACCATTCATGCCGTCAAAGTAGCACACTTTTCCCCTCCCCAAGATGACTCTCCTAGAAAATTATACTTCTAAAAACATGGTAGGACAGATTTAGGCTATAAATCCTTTGCCTTGGTACTGCTGTTACAGCTCCTGAAAAAATGCAATCTTTCCAGTTTATGGACAATGTTTTACAGCTGGTATAACCACTTACCCAAATTAAAATTGTCATCATCACCACCTCATTTTTTTTTAAGCTTTAATACTTAAGTTCAACTTAAAAGCTGTGTAAAAAGCCAATTCACGACGACTACTAAGAAGGAGACCACTGTCCCACCTTCCTTATTCTATACAAAGATATCAATCCAGTCAGGAATGGAAGATACAACAAGAACTTAATTACTTTTTATGTAATGTCATGCATTTACTAATTATCAGTCTTTTCCAACAGTCTTTAAGTTTCTGTGAAGATACATAGAGACATATACCTATATACATTTTTTTTTTTTTAAATACTTTAAGCCTAGAAAAAGACCTGTCAATATTCTTGCCCTTCTGTACTTTGGTTATTCCTAAATCAGGATTAATTTGCTTTCAGCATCACAGGGCCCCTCTCCAGTTAACTCACCTTTCCACATGCACGACAGTGGTGCCGTCTTTTTGTAAAGGTGAACTTGACTTGGCAGTTCATGCAGTTGGGTGCCTCTGAATCAGGAACCCACAATGGTTGTTTCCAGGACAGAACTGCAGGTATTTTAAGTGATTTCACGTTTTCAGATGCTTGGTTTCCTCCAGCTTCAGAGCAGCTTTCCCCGGAGTGCTCAGGGTAAGGATTTTTACCAACCTGCTGGCTGGTGCCTGAGAGGGGAGCTTCTGGGATAACAGAACTGGCTTCCTGATTCTCCCTCTCAAGTACATCTGTTATTTTCTGTTGTCTTTGACCAACAGCTCTGTGGGAAAGGCCAAGCAACTGCTTTGGTCTTGCACCTTCAGCATGAACACTAGGAACTAGTGCTTCACTACTGCTCTCAATCATGTCCCGACTACCAGACACACTCTCTTCTGTTACAGATTCCGATTCACTGGCAGTAAGAGATATTTCAAGATTATCACTAACGCTTGTTATGTCTTCCAGTTTTGCTTGCATGTGTTCTTCAGTGAGCTCTGTGAAATCTGGGTTGTTCACATTTATTAAATTCCCTTCATCTGCATCAGCTTCCATTAAGTTACTATCATCATCTGAAGACTTCAACACACTGGATTGAAGACTTTGTCCATACAAGAAATCATCAAGCTCAGCATCGCGTATTAGAGTACTGCTTTTAATAACTTTCTTCTCCACAGTAAAGTCAGACATAACTGGGCTCAGACTTTCACTGTAATAAGAGTCTACACCAACACCATATAGCTCAGCTTCACAGTCTAGGAAGGCAGAAGCAAAAGCTTCAATTTGCTGAGAATCACTGTCATCAATTACATTTTCATTATTACACCTCTCTTCATCTGTACTTTTTTTCACAATACTTTCATGGATTTTATCTACATATACTTCTGGTTCACTCAAGTCAGTGTTTTCGCAGGATTCCCTACCACAGAGATCAGTTTTAGACATTCCAGCATGAACAGCTAAAGTACCACTAATAACCTCAGCCACATTTTGAGGTAAGGGAGTAACTTTTTTGTCTGTTACAACTAAAGAACCACGTATAGATACAGGAAGTGGAAAACACAACAGCGAAGCCTGGATGTCCTCAACTGAAATACATGAAGTTGTAACACTCTTTAGTATTTCATTGTTATTAAGTTCTTTAGTACCTACATTCTCTTCTATGATTTTCTTTTCCAGTTCTACTTTAGCTCCTGTTCCAAATGAGGAGCCTGGTAAAACACCATTTACAGGTAATGCTGCATGGCTTTTGTGCAACTGAGGCCTCCCGGCCAGATCTGAAGGCATGAATTCAATACTGGTCTCATCCTTTGAGTCTACCTTTTCTGTAGCATCTCTTCCATACGTCTCTTTGCTGGCTGCAGAACCTGTGCTTTCATCTTGTGGCTCACAAATCAATTTTTCATATGCTTTCTCATCTTCAGGACTGTACACATTTGAACCCTGTAATGTTACACGCACCGTATCAAGGCAAGCAGTTTGTTCAAGCTGCTCAGATACTTTGTTGCACTTTACAGATTCTGTCCTGTGTTGCTCGTCACATGGAATTGAGATCTTCGCTGCAGCGTAACTGTCTGATTTTAAAGCTAAATTATTAACCTCCTCAGCTTTAAGATGTCCTGATTCCTGTAGTGTTGAGCTCCCATCACTCCGCTCTGTACCTGAAACACCGCTAACACCAGCTGATGACACACAAGTAGAAACACGTGTGCAAGATACATCAAAGCCAATCAAGCTTTCACTGTACTGGAAGTCATCTGGCTGCAATTTTTGAGTATCTTCCTGAGCAGCCACTGAGTGGATTAAGTTACCTGTGTCGTTAACCAGATCACACACAGGTACACTGCAACTTCCCAGGTTTGAAGCCTGAATTTCATTTAAGGAACTGCTGTCCACAGTGGACAAAAGATCAGGTCCAGAAACATTCTGTTGCTCGTTTTGTGGTGAGTAACTTGGAAGCACTTCAGGTGCTCCAAGGTGGCTAGCTAGAGAGACCTGTTCTGATGAAGCACAACTGTTAGCATTCTCTTGCAGTTTTGGTGTTGGGTATACAAGTTGTAAGCAATCCAGAACTGAAGACAGCGAATGGTGTTTTGAGCCATACGGATTTTGGGGTGTTCTGTTGCAGTCATATTCATCTGTTTAAAGCAAAAAGAAATAAAAATCAAAGAGTGTAAAACTCCTCTCTCTCATAGTGTATTCTCTCTAAATTCCATCTTTTGATGAATACAAGATTTCACTTGGCTTAGGCTACTTTCAAACTCCATGGTAACAGTCATCTGACCAAAATCACTCTACTGGAAAACAAGGCAGTGCAGGAACTAACCTGTATTCTGTTCAAATTCATCGAGTAGTTTGTCCAAGTCACAAACAGCAGCTTTAAAGTAACTGTCCATTCTAGACACAGTTCTAGTGGAAGTCTTAGCCTTCTTAAACCTAGAAAGAGAAACAGAGAGACTGTTGTGGTCTTTCATCCACAACACTTTGCTGTTTACAAAGTATTATTAGAAGACAACCTCTATGAAGTATTCTTTTCCCTTTTTAATAACATGTTCACCTCGCTCCATGTGAACAAAATGCAAGTACAAACAGGGCTACAGGCTGTCAGCCTCCGTGTACACTGAATACATTCTACACTACACTATGCACAATACACTCAAAAGTTCACCCTGAATTACGACATCGAGGGTGTCTTACTAAAGCAAAATGCAGCCGAATGCACATACTATGGCATTACGATGTCAGAAAGTTCAACACCAGAAGGGATACTAGGATTTGCTAGTTTGACTCCCCATGTTTTATGCCATACAGTTCACATGCAAAGCCCCCCAAAAGGCCATTATCCCCCTTGAAGCACAAGTGAACTGTTTAAATGATGCCTATATAATCTTAGACATTTCTCAATTAAGCTGGCGAATGAAGTTGCTAAGCCACTGTCCATCATAATTGAAAAATCATGGCAGTCAGGTGAAATTCACGATGACTGGAAAAAGGGAAATATAACACCCATTTTCAAGAAGGGGAAAATAGAAGACACAGGGAACTACAGACCAGTCAGTCTCACCTGTCCAATCAGTGCACTTACTCTCTGCATTGGCTGACTTCACACTCCACCCCATTCAATGTACTCTGACCACCTAGTACTGTTTCTTCTCAAAGCTTAGAGCCAAAACACTTAAATTCTCTCATACCTCTTATGACACACTGTAGCTACAGATCCAGATTCTCTGCCTTACTTCCTCCAATGAGGTGTAAGGTCTCCTCTAACTTAATGGTTCAGATCAGGTGCATTCACTTACTACCCTATTAATACACGTATAATAAGAGTACTTTAAGCTAACACAGAATCATAGTTCTAATAGACTTTCAAAGGGTAAGAAAGATGAAACAACTAGCATGCATCACCACATGATGCAGTATTATGTGACCTTATATAAGCAAAAAATAAAGTCTGAATATACTACTGCATTATCTACATGGCCATGAGTTAGTCACTCCAAAGGTCTTCAGCATGCTGCACCACAAATCATCTTAGACAGCCACCTAATGAGCAAACAGCAACAAGTATGTACTTAATGCCATTTCTCTTACACTCGCTTGAATATGGTTCTTGCTCATAAAATAATCTCATTTCATGACCTCCTGCAAGTGAGAGATTATCATTTGAAACAGAAGTTATTCCAATTAAAAGTCTACAAGGTTAACAGCTTCTGGTGATCCATTAAGATGATGCAAAGGGTTAACAAATGTACAGGGGGGTTAGGGTTAAGCCACTTGCTTAACAATGTAACTGCTTGCTCATGCTTATCCTACATGATATTTGCAATGTACAAGGGGATAGGTCAAACCACTTACTTAACAATGTTACTGCTTGCACATGCTTGTCTTACTTGCAATGTACAAGGGGATAGATCAGGACGCTTGCTTAACAATATCACTGCTCACTCATGATTATGCTAGGACAAGATATAAGGACATAGTTATTGTCAAGAAGTAGGGACCATGTCTTGATTCCCGCCCTCTGGACACCTCTGTATGCTAGAACTAGATATAAGGACATAGTTATTGTTAAGAAGTAGGGACTGTGACTTGATTCCAGTCCTTTGGACGCCTAGGCCTGCTGAAACTGGCACTGCGCTTTGGACAAAGACCAAGCCTCCAGGGAGCACGTGTAACAATCAGACGTGAAAAGTTCAGGCTCAAGGAAGACTCATTTACTTCATCTCGAGATCCTCGCTCACGACCACCAGGAGGCACTGCGCAGCCGCAAAGGACTTCTCAGCTCATTATAATATGAAGCGGGAATAAGACATGAATATGTATAGGCATGTTATGCAACCTCATGCATACGTATAACTTTAGAGGATAAATGTAAAGGGGAAACAATGCTGAGGTGCGCATGCTTTTGGAGGAGTTATCCCCTGTGAGCCTCAGTGCTGAATAAAAGGCATACCTACAACTTTATTGAGTTGTGGAGTCTATCTGCACATCAAAGAGACATTACAGAACAGATCCGATCCTTATGTGTTTATTTATGAACAGCAACAAAATAGAGTAAAAAGTTAGTTGAACAGACACAAAAAACTTAAAATACTTCAGGATCACAAGAAACCTATGTATCAAGAAATACATAAGGCTGATTTTTATTCTTTGCAGATATCTCCCTATGGAGACAAGGCTGAGAGAGCTGGGCTTGTACAGCCTGGATAAAAGAAGGCTCCAGGGAGACCTTCCAGCAGCTTCCAGTACCTAAAGGGGCTACAAGAAAGCTTTAGAGGGGCTTTGGACAAGGGCCTGTAGGGACAGGACAAAGAGGAATAGCTTTAACCTGACAGAGGGGAGATTGAGATGAGATTTTAGGCAGAATTTCCTCCCTCTGAAGGTGGTGAGGCCCTGGCACAGGTTGCCCAGAGAAGCTGTGGCTGCCCCATCCGTGGCAGTGTTCAAGGCCAGGCTGAATGGGGTTTGGAGCAACCTGGTTTAGTGGAAGGTGTCCCTGGCCATGGCAGGGGGGTGGAACTGGATGAGCTTTAAGGTCCCTTCCAGCCCAAACCAGTCTGTAATTCTACGATTTATTACACAGGTTGTACCTGAGTGGTACAACCTAAGCTACAACTAATGTGCAGACCAAAAGGGGTGGTCATCGCAGGCCCCTCATGACTCTCCAGCCACAGGACTTCGTACTGGCACACATTCTCATCCTACAGGAAGCTAAGAGCTAGAACGATAAAGTCATATAATTTAGAGAGAGAACGAAGTTAGCTTTCTGCTTGTTTCTTCACCAAAACAGGTCTCCAAAGCAAAACAATCATCAACCCACAACAAGGTCCTGGCAAAAATCTGTGACTCCATCTGCTGCACTCCTAATCACCTACACAAAACACTGAGGAGTTACAGATCTGCAAGTTAAGCTCCCAATTTACTGCAATCAGAATTTTGAGCATTTTTAAGATCAGCAATTTATTTTTTTTTTTTAAGGAAACCCCTAATTGTCAATGAAGGAATCGAACATATATCACTAAGAAATTAAAGATGTCTCCGAAATAACTTTCATTCAGGTTTCTCAATGACATCAGAAGCTTTAATTAAAAAAAAAAAAATCTTTCATATTTCAGAAAAATATATTGAGGAAAGTAACTATTTCATTTATCTTTATCTTGCACTTAAGAAAATCTAGAGATTATCCATTATTTTGCACTCTTAAGTGGAACAAGAAAAATTTTGAATTAAACATATATGTATTATTAGATTGTAATGCTGAACAGGTAGATTAGAAAGATGAATATCCACTGTACACTGTTGGTTCACTGTCTTCTCTGAAAATGAAAGAACTCAATGCAAAGAATTGTAGAACTGAAATCATATGCAAATATTTACACATATTTAATACAGATTCAATCATTTCTACAGAGAGCTCAGAAAACTATCGCAATACCTCAAGTCTATTGAGCCAATAATGTGACAATCTACAGTTTTGAACTAAAATGGTTCCATTTGAGTTAGTAAAGCATCTTGAACAACTAACATCAATTTGAACAACTATGATATTATTCCTGTAATTTCATTACTCTTTTCATGAAGTATTTTACAGGTTTTCAGCTTTTTCAAGAAAAACAAAGTGAAACAAAAAACCCAACAAACACCCCAAAACACAACAAAATGACCTTCAGCCCCAACAGGGGATAAGCAGAAGCTCCTTACCTCTCTTGAACCTCTCTGTCCAGAACCCATATATCTGCATCACCAAATAACTGTAAAAGCTTCCTGGTTTCTTACATGGTTTCAAATCCTCTTTCAGCAGGAAGATCAAGTTTTATTTTGTGCTCCCTAGATTTGCCTATGGCCAACCCAAATAATTACATTAAACACGGAATGGCATAGAGCTGTGAAAAAGCTCTAGTGATTAGTTTTTATTAAATAGATGCTTGTTTCCCTGACCAAAAGAAGTCTGTAGAAACCATGTGTTTTAGCAAACTGCCTTTGTTCCGAATATATTATTTAAAGAATTATACGTCTAACAATCTGAAACCAGCAGCACCATCAACTATGGTTTTTTTTTAAGTAGGTAAAAATTTCAGAAGAAACACCCACCATTCCCCCCCACCTTAATTCTACAAAATCATAAAAAAAAGCAAAGGACTGAGATGGGAGAGGGGAATTATTGTTCTGTATGGGAAAAAGGAAAAACACTGGGGATGGAACAGTAGACTAAAGCTGCAGATGTCTCCACTGAAGGTTTTAGATAAACTGTTTTGTAAACAGCTTGTCCCTCTACTGTTCCTTACATCACAAGAGTTACCATCTGCTCAGTGACTCTGCACAGAGCAAGAACTGACCTGGGTTTAATAGAGCTTTTCCTCAGTTATTTTTCATCCAGATTAGTTCCTCATGTTCCTCAAAAAAAAAAAAAAGCATGCCAGCACACCACAAGGGGCAATGCACGAGCAGGAAGAAATCAGTACTGGAAAGAAAAGCACAGGGAAGCTTAACCTGCATTTCCAGCAGCCACCTGCAGGACTTAAGCCAGTCTGCTCCTTGCTGCTGTCACCTCTTATGCATTTAAAGGCACGGACCTTCTGTTGACTAAACAGCATTATGTGTTGCCTTCTGATCATGTTTTTTTTGAGTTCTGAAGACACTGGACTCTCTCAAAATCGGTTCACAGATTATTTTTTTTTTAAATAAACTATTAAAACGCAATGTTCATAACTGTATCTGAGGCAACAGTGCAGTGAGACATACAATCTGAGGCTCTTAACAGCTCCACTGTATAAATTTTTTTCAAAGTAGAAAGGTTTAAGTTTTAAACAATGTTTAAATCACTGTCTGTGATATGCTTTCAGGTTAAGTTAAATATTCATGTGTGAGAAGACTTGAAAATAAAATACAAATCATTCTCAAAAAGGGTAAATATAATCAAAGCTCAAAATTACCATAAGACAACAGTAACAGCTACCAGCTACTATCTAAAATTGTAAAACTCAGTTTAAAGAGCAAGATCCAAGAAAGATTTACTTCAGAAAGTCAAGCGTAGATAGGGGGATGCAGTTATGGTTAAATGAGGTAAGGTAGTTTAGTTTTAGAGAGTCAATTTCATGGATTACTGCACCAAATTGAGCTAATTAAGTCTGTTATTTCCTTATGACCAGATGACTGCCTACTGTATGAGTAAACTATGCAGCTGGATGTCAAAAGAAGTGCTGGAGTGCTTACTTACTACTTCTTCAGTAAGAAACAGACTGAAAACAAAACATTAAAGAACAGAAAGAGGTCATGCTGTGAATATTTTATACCACTACAGGTCACCACTTCTGATCACACAATCTGTCCTTATGTGCATCTTGCTCCCTTAAGCAGCAGCTCATTTCACTTGAAGAACAGAACACACTGATCACAAGGGCTTCCAAGTACACAGATTAGCAAACATCCACTTTTTTTTTTTTCCCTAATCAACAGTCAGCTCTGCTCTGTTAACTTCTGTTTGAGGGCAGAGTAGTACTTTTTATTGATTACCAAAAGCACACTAAGTAGGTAAGCATTTGATGTGTTTCTTAGCAAGCTCACCTTAAGTTCTTATCTTTCAAAGCTTTTACTTGTGTCCTGACCAGCATTCATCATTATCTTACCCAAGTGCTTAACTGGAAAACTAACACTTCACTGCTCTGCCAGGCAGCAGTCACCAAGGAGAACCCAGGAAGCCCAGGGAGGTTGTGGAGTCTCCTTCCCTGGAGACATTCAAAACCCGCCTGGACACATTCCTGTGTAACCTTATCTAGGTGTTCCTGCTGGGGGATTGGACTAGATGATCTTTCGAGGTCCCTTCCAATCTCTAGCATACTGTGATACTGTGTGATACTGTGAAGCCAGTATTTCCAACAAAAAATGTGAACTGCACTGAAGTGAGCTATTCTGTGCCAATCCCACGAAGAATTCTGAACAGTTAGTATTTAGGTCACATCAACAGCTGATCAAACACCCTCCTCTACCTTCTGAGGCCTCCAAAAGGCAAGTTTAAATTGAAGAAAAGAGAATAACAAAGGTTTGCTTATGTTATTTTCTCAGTCAGACTAGGCTTGGTCTCTGGCAAACTTCCAATACTGCACTTCAAATTGCACAAAGAAAGTATCTTAAGAAACAGAGGCAAAAATTCTGCTACTTACCTGTTAACTAAAGAAAGCAAATACTGTGATCTGGATGAATTGCAATGAGTGCAAGTGCCTCAATGCACTTCACATGCCACTTCTTTTATAAACTTTATGAATCACTTTCAACATAACAGGCACATTTGCCAGAGTTCAAACCCAACATTCTATGAGGGACTTCGCAACACTTAAAGAAGGAGATAACACATATTTGCCAGGGTAGAGAATGTCCAAGTTACCGGATGGACTGACAACTTATTTTCAAATACAGTCTCTCTATATGGAGGTAGGCAGTAGTTTTCAGTGGTGATAACTTGTAAAATAAAATAATAAGTTAATTATTACCAGCTAACCAGTTTAATGTCTGATGACAAGGTGCCTTTTGATGTTTAAGAATCCTTGAAGAACACCCTCCACAGTGTTAGTAAGTATAGGCATTACGAGGTCTTCAGCTAGTCACAGCTAATTGTCACTGCAGAATCAGCCCTGCTTTTATTTGGAGCATGCTAAAACAAGAAAAGATCAGGTTTAGAGATGAAGAAAAACACATATGCACACGGGTCTTCAACCCATCTTAATTTTAGATTACCAGGAAAGTCTTTTTGTTCACTGCGAAATTACATCGTTTCAGCTCCATGACTGTGTTTAATCATACTTAGCCTGTGCAGAAAGCTATACTGAAGCTTTTATCCTCACAACAGCATTCAAGTAGGTTTTTTCTAGCTTACCACCCATCAGCTACCACAGTTAGAACAAAGACTCTGACAGAAACACAACCATTAAGAACTCACAGTGTTCTAGAAATGAAGTGCTGCAACAAACCCAGTATGCTTCTTCTCCCACCTTAAGGGAGAAGGTATTTATTTACCTTATTTAGGTACTAGATTTCTCTTCCTCTCTTCCCCTCTCATAGGGCTACACCATACACCTACCCACCAATTCAGGGCCCCACAGACAAAAAAAACGCAAAACATGGATACAAATGTCTGCCCTTGATGTTCATCAGCAATCCACTCACCAGGGAACTTCATTACAACTCAGCAAATGCTTTGTTAAAACTTAAAGTTGTCAAATAAAAATTAAAACAATTCCTGCTAAGCAAGACAACATATTATCCACCCCGAAAACTGCACTAGCTGCTGCCACTGCAAATTTACCAGCTGAATCAGGGGGTGAAGATAAGTTTCCAGACACACAAGGAAAAGCTTACATGGCACACTGCAAAAAACTAAACTCCCTTGCTTAGAAAGAACAACATTCTGTTTATTCAACCAGATTTCTCCAAAAATCCATTAACAATTACACATGTTCATTAGTGCTCTGACACATAAGCAGTGCCATGAGCAGCCAGGCCCACAGCTGAAGAATCCGCTTGCTCAATCAAACACATCTCTCTCAGATTGCCCACAGTGCCATCATCATTAGTTGTATCAGCATTTATCACTCAGCATTAGAAAATGAGTAATGATAATACAATTCTTGTACCAGGTCTGAAAGATCACTACCCAATGGAAACCAATGTTCCCTTAATATTCTCAACTTCTCTGATTTACATTGCTAATAACCAGATATTTGTCTTAGTCAACCTCAGCAATAGATACTAACAGCCTATAATACTGGCAGGCAACTTCTCTGAGCTCTCTTTCTTTCTACAGGATGCACCAATAAACCAGTTCTCTGCCATTATAGCTTATATTTAAATACAGACCGAGAATGTTTCATAGTTTATCCAGAAGCACATCTTAAAATATTTAATGCAAGTGTATGGTGCAAGCATGTACATTGTACTTTGTATCCCCTATAAAAATCAATCAAATAAGAAGTAAGCAAAACCAGTAAACCCTAGGAGCAACCAAATCATCTAAGCAATCTAACATGCAATACACATCAAGAACTGCTGTAAGAACAGCCAGTGACAGACTGCATCCTAAAACACAAGGATTTGTTTTTCATTGAGTCACAGAATGAACGAGGTTTGGAAAAGACCTTCAAGATCACCAAAAGTCAAACTGTTCCCCAGTACTGCCAAGGCCATCACTAAACCATGTCACTGAGGGCCTTGTCTACACAGTTTGTGAACACTTCCAGGGATGGTGATTCCAGTAGTGCCCTGGGCAGTCTGTTCCAGTGCCTGACCACCCTTCTGGGGAAGAAACCGCCCCTAATATTCAATCTAAACCTATCCACTGGTGCAGGTTGAGGCCGTCTCCTCTTGTCCCATCCCTTGCTCCTTGGGAGCAGAGACCAGTCACCTCCTAGCTCCATTCCCCTTTCAGGTAGCTGTAGAGAGCAATAAGCCCCCCCCGAACCTTCTCTTCTCCAGACTAAACACCTCCAGTTCCCTCAGCCATTCCCCATCACACTTGTTCTCCTGGCCCTTCACCAGTTCCATTGGCCCTCTCTGGACCCGCTCCAGCTCCTCATGTCTCTCTTGTAGTGAGGGGCCCAGAACTGAACACATGATTCCAGGTGTGGCCCCACCAATGCCCAGTACAAGGGGATTATTTTCTTTCATTACCATTTTCCATTTCCAGAGAGTGAATTCGCTTATGCTGCTGAGGCTGTATAATCTTCCCTGCACAAAGTTTCTCTCGCACATGACAGCTTATCAGTTCTGAAGTAAACAAGCCCCTCTTCAGGTCAGGAATAAAATTCAGCGCTGAATACTTAGTACGTTTTCCTCAACTGAGATACACATCTGTGCCACACCAGGCAAGACAAAAGTCCCTGACACCTACATGACGGAGCCGATCGCGGCAAAAGGAACACTAACGAGCCATCACCCGCGGGGGCAGCCGCGACACCGAACGCATCAGGACTAGGCCCAGCTCCCGTTCAGCCCCCACCCGGCCGGGAGCCTCGGGAGGCGGCCGGACCCGAGTGCCAGGGCCGATGCCAGGAATGGCGGACCGGGAAGGCCGCAACTGGAGCAGGTTGGGGGTCGGGAAAGCCGCCCGGTGGCACGATACCGACGACTGCACCGGGCCTCGCACCCCCAGCCCTCGGCCCCACCACGGCTGTACCAGCCCCGCACCTACAACCTCACCCCGGAGGGGGCCGATGCAGAAACGGAGCACCACCCCCACCACCCCGTTTACCTCAGGAGCTGCCCCTCCTCTGCGCACCCAGCCACCGCTCGCACGGCCACGTCCCCACACGCCTGCGTAGTCGCGGTGCGGGCAGCGGGAGCAGGTGAGGCGGGAAAGGAGCGGAGCCAGCCTGTGATTGACGCGGCCAACATTCGCGGTATCGGAATCGGCCGGCAGAGGGCGCAACCCACGCTGGGACACTTCCCTTGACGTCACCCACGTGACGTCACGGTAGCGCCACCTCGTCTGGGAATTAGCGTGACATTGATTATGTCTGGTTGTTTCGCCAAAGCAACAGGCACCGTGCAGCTTCTGCAACACTGGAGATGGCAGCAGTAAATGCTCTAGTGTGGGCTGGTACTCAGTGATTTCATCACAGGACATTTTTAAGTATTTCATAGAATTACAGACTGGTTTGTTTTGGACCTTAAAGCTCATCCAGTTCCAAACCCCTGCCACGGGCAGGGACACCTTCCACTGCTCGAAGACCCGTCAAGCCTGTCCTTGAATACTGCCAGGAATGGGGCAGCCACAGTTTCTCTGGGCAACCTGTGCCAGGGCCTCACCACCCTCACAGGGAAGAACTTCTGCCTAAGAGCTCATCTCAGTCTCCCCTCTGTCAGGTTAAAGCCATTCCCCTTGTCCTGTCCCTACAGACCCTTGTCCAAAGACCCTCTAAAGCTTTCTTGCCACCCCTTTAGGCTCTGGCAGCTGCTTTAAGGTCTCCCCACAGTCTTCTCTTCTCCAGGCTGAACAACATTCTTCCACAACATCCTTCTTTTTGAAAAAAAAAAAAAAATAGATTTATTGCCACAGATGGCTATATAGAGATCACCACAGTTTCATCTGCTTTTCCACGTGGATCATTTTCTTCACAGTGTGTAATCTCAGAGGGCCAGGAGTGTGATTTTTGAAGCATTTTAACCGGATTTTCACATGTTTTTGCACTGTGAACTGGGGAAACACTGCTTTGCAAGCAAAGGTTTTGGCAGCAGGCACATTCGGGGCCGATGACTCCTGTATTTTGTACTGATGATTACATTAGCATCCCGTTTCCTGTATCCTGTTCCGAATCATCTTCTCTTGCCTCAATTGCTCGAGCTAGCATGTAGTTAACCTTTCTTTGATGAGCCAGAGCCTCCTCTTTGTCATTTACCTGAGTATTTATTTAAAAGAGGGAGAAAAGAAAGTAGTTTATAAGCTAAGAAAAAGCATTTTGTGTAAAATGACAGATTTGGACTCATGATGAATATCTAACAGAACACTAACCAGATCTATTAAACATCTTCAGGATTTCATTAGGATTGTTCAGCTCTTTAACTTTCTTGCCATCCGCCTCTGATGAGAGCAGGCTGGATAGTTTTTTGTCCCAGACTGCTCTTGTTCCCTTGTAACTTGATGTGCCCTAAGGAAAATAGAAGTACACAAACTGTGGCATTACTGAGAAAAACTTCCTAAAGAACTGTGGAACTAAGCACCCTGACTAATTTCCTCTTAAAGGGCAATACAGTCTACAGCTTCTCTCATTTTAAGGGGAAAAAAAAAAAAAATATATATATACTCTTTGACATAAGCTGCTCAAGAGATTCTAAGATTTCTAAAAAGGTTAGAATACATACATTACACAAAGTTAATGTATCAGTATATAGAGCTTGGAAACAATGATGTCGGTACTCAAGATGTGTGCTGGTTTAGTATTACATGACAAGGGTGCTCAAGGAATTTAGGCTGGGGGAAGTGAGGTGTTTAGCCTGAAGAAAAGAAGGTTCAGGGGGGACCTTAATATTCTCTACAACTACCTGAAAGGAGGAAGAAGCCAGCAGGTGGCTGGTCTCTGCTCCCAAGGAACAAACAATACGACAAGAGGAAACAGCCTCAAGCTGCACCAGGAGATGTTTAGACTGGCTTTTAAGGACAATTTCTTCCCTGAAAGGGTGGTCAGGCATCGGAACAGGCTGCCCAGGGCTGTGGTGGAATCACTGTACCTGGAGGTGTTCAGAAACTGTGTAGATGAGGCCCTCAAGTGACATGGTTCAATGATGACATTGGCAGTACTGGGAGCGCTTGGACTTGATGATCTTGAAGGTCTTTTCCAAACCTGGTTGATTTTGTGATTCTTTGATTCTAAGACCCACCTCAAAGCAAGACATGTCCAGGTCAATGGCTAACACAAATATATCTTAAAGTGCCATTCCTAAATTCTGCTATGGTTTTGACCATGACAAATGCACTTAAGTACTTATCTTTATCCTTTATCTTTAATAAGGAAAGGATCATTGGAATTCTTCCTCTTTTACAAAGGGCTTTGTAACTCGTAACATATGAGGTGTAAAAATAACAATAAATACACAGATACGCAGAATCATGGAATAGTCAGGGTTGGAAAGGACCTTAGATCATCTAGTTCCAACCCTCCTGCCATGGGGAAGGACACCTCACTCTAAACCATGTCATCCATGACTCTGTCCAGTGTGGCCTTGAACACTGCCAGGGATGGAGCATTCACCACTCTTGGGCAACCTGTTCCAGTGGCTCACCACCCTCACAGTAAAGAACTTTTTCCTTATATCTAACCTGAACTTTTCCTGTTTAACTTTAAACCTCTTACCCCTTGTCCAATCACTACAGTCCCTAATCAAGAGTCCCCTCTCCCTTGTAGGCCCCCTTCAAATACTGGAAGGCTGCTCTAAGGCCTCCACACAGCCTTCTCTTCTCCAGGCTGAACAGCCCCAACTTTCTCAGCCTGTCTTCATATGGGAGGTGCTCCAGCCCCTGATCATCCTTGTGGCCCTCCTCTGGACTTTCTCCAACAGCTCTATGTCCTTCTTATGTTCCAGACACCAGAACTGTACTCCAAGTACATGCATAATAAAAACCTAGAAATGTCTCAAAAAACAGAAAAAAAACAACCCCAATTATTTAGTATGTCATTGAAAGCTCAGTGTGTGTATATATATATATATATACACACATATATACACACACACACATACATATATATATATAATTTCTCCTCCTTCCCTAACTCCTACATAGAGCTCACTTGAAAAAAAACCTATCAAGGCAAATCATAGAATCACAGTATCAACTAGTTTGGAAAAGGCCTTTAAGATCATCAACAAGTCCAACTACTGACTTGTTGACAGCATCTAAACAGGTCAGGCTAAACTTGCCAGATGTTATCTTTTTTGTGTTGTTCTCATAATAAACATATAATATCCAGAATGTTATTGTCAACCTAGGCTACCGTTTATTTATTTCAGCATGTTTTTAATCAAGTAGTACAGGTCATGAAAGTGTAATAAAAAAAGGTTACATTAAAAGCCTAGACTGATAGCTCCAATGTAGTATTCATATATCCCACTTACAAGCAGATACTCTACATTATATGTGCAAAACTTCTGGTAGGAATTCCTCAATGACATGGCAAACTATTTAACATATTCACAGTTTTGACATAACTTCGTTCCTTTTCTTCCTCGACTTCATAAACCTCAGTCAGCAATTAAACCACAGACATACATCTAGCATAGTAAGAAAGTCTGCTTGTGCCACTTGTCACCTAACTTCTGCAGCCAATCGTTACTGATACATAGCATGTCCAGTTACCATCGTATTTCAGACGTCTCCAGTTTATAAATCTTGTTTCCTTCTTAATCTTTATCACTTCTGCAAGCCTCAGGGCTTGGTCCTTCCTCTGCATTAGCTGCTGCTCAAATGCAATCCTGAAAGCATCTGCCATTATATAAGCTTCATCTTTACTCTTCTTCAGATTTTCACCCTGTTTTTAATTCACTGAAAATTTAAGGTGTATTGAGCAATTTGGAAGCAAGAGCAGATCTAAATTTTATATGAAGAGACAGACTGAAACCATCAACACAGGCAATTTTTACATAAGTATAATCAAAGAAGTAGTAGAAACCAAAGTGCTTTCTCATCATGTTAAGAAATAGATTTTGCAATGTGTATTGAAGTCCTTACTCTTCCTTTTCTATGCATGCATACATCACTACCCATCTACACAGACAAGCTGCCAGCAATGACTGTTTATCTCTGGACATGCAGAACAGCTTGAGGAGAGTATTAATGTCCCATGCCAATTGCAAATTCTATGTCAGGGGTAATAACCATGGTACAAAAGGGATATGACAGTACTTATTTTCAAAACAAGTCAGTCACTGGAACTTCTGCAGTGGGACCACTAGGATAGTTTCCACATCTATAGAGTCAAATATGAATTAGAAGAAAAATTCTAAAACTATAGAATTCACAGTATCACAGTATGTTAGAGATTGGAAGGGACCTCAAAAGATCATCTAGTCCAATCCCCCTGCCGGAGCAGGAACACCTAGATAATGTTACACAGGAATGTGTCCAGGCGAGTTTTGAATGTCTCCAGGGAAGGAGACTCCACAAACTCCCTGGACAGCCTGTTCCAGTGCTCTGTCACCCTCACTGAGAAGTTTCTTCTCAAGTTTAAGTGGAACCTCTTGTGTTCCAGTTTATACCCATTACCCCTTGTCCTATCATTGTTTGCCACTGAGTAGAGCCTGGTGTCCTGGGTTCAGCAGCAGCAGTCATGTTTTTCCTTTGTGGTAGCTGGTGCAGTGCTGTGTTTTGACTTCCAGCCTGAGAACAGTGTTGGTGAAGCCGATGTTTTCGGTTGTTGCTAAGTGATGTTTAGCCTGACCAAGGACTTTGTGAGGCTCATGCTCTGCCAGGGAGGAGGGGAAGCTGGGAGGAAGCAGAGATGGGGCGCCTGACCCGGGCTAGCCAGGGAGGTATTCCATACCACAGCACGTCATGCCTGGGGTGGGGGGGTAACTGGGAGTTACCCGGAAGGACACGGGTTCCAGGTGGGACTCGTTTCTTGGCCGGTGGTATCGTATTCTCTTCCCTTGTTATTTTCCCTTATCATTGTTGTAGTTGGTAGTAGCGGTGGTGATTTGTGTTGTACATTGGTTGCTGGACTGTCCTTGTCTCAACCCGTAGGAGTTGCACTCTTTCGATCCTCCTCCCCGTTCCTCCAGGAGCAGGGAAGGGGAGAGCCCTGGGGGGGGGGGGGGGATGGCCCGCGATTGTTGTCAGCTTGGCACCACTCACTGGGAGTGAGTGAACAAGTTGCCTGACTGGGTTTAAACCACGACACCTGGCTCCATCCTCGTGACACTCCCCCTTTATATATTTATATACACTAATAAGATCACCCCTCAGTCTCCTCTTCTCTAAACTATAGAGACCCAGCTCCCTCAGTCTTTCCTCATAAGGAAGATGCTCCACTCCCTTAATCATCTTAGTTGCCCTGCGCTGGACTCTCTCCAGCAGCTCCCTGTCCTTCTTGAACTGAGGGGCCCAGAACTGGACACAATATTCCAGATGGGGTCTCACCAGGGCAGAGTAGAGGGGAAGGAGGACCTCTCTCGACCTACTAACCACCCCCCTTCTAATACACCCCAGGATGCCATTGGCCTTCTTGGCCACAAGGGCACAGTGTTGGCTCATGGTCATCCTGTCATCCACTAGGACCCCCAGGTCCCTCTCCCCTACACTGCTCTCTAACAGGTCGTTCCCCAACCTATACTGGAACCTGGGGTTGTTCCTGCCCAGATGCAGGACTCTACACTTTCCCTTATTATAGTTCATCAAGTTATTCCCTGCCCAACTCTCCAGCCTGTCCAGGTCTCGCTGGATGGCAGCACAGCCTTCTGGCGTGTCAGCCACTCCTCCCAGCTTAGTGTCATCAGCAAACTTGCTGACAGTACACTCAATTCCCTCATCTAAATCGTTGATGAATATATTAAATACTACTGGTCCCAGTACTGACCCTTGAGGCACACCACTGGTTACAGGCCTCCAACTAGCCTCAGCCCCATAGACTACAACTCTCCGGCTTCTCTCCTTCAGCCAGTTCACAGTCCACCTCACTACCTGATTATCCAGACCACACTTCCTCAATTTAGCCATGAGGATGCTGTGGGAGACTGTGTCAAATGCTTTGCTGAAGTCAAGGTAGACCATCTACCGCTCTGCCATCATCCATCCACCGTGTTATATCCTCATAAAAGGCTAAGAGATTGGTCAAGCATGATTTCCCCTTGGTGAAGCCATGTTGACTGCCCCTCAGAACCCTCTTATCCTTGATATGCCTTAAGATGGCACCAAGGATAAGGTGTTCCATCACTTTCCCAGGAATGGAGGTGAGGCTGACCGGTCTATAGTTACCCGGGTCCTCCTTCTTGCCCTTTTTGAAGACTGGAGTGACATTTGCTTTCCTCCAGTCCTCAGGCACCTCTCCCGTTTCCCAAGACTTGGTAAAGATGATGGAGAGTGGTCTAGCAATGACTTCCACCAGTTCCCTCAGCACCCGCGGGTGCATCCCATCTGGACCCATGGATTTATGGATATCCAGATTGCTCAACTGGTCTCTAACCCATTCCTCATCGACTAAGGCAAACCGCTCCATTGACCTGACTTCATCTAAGGTCTCAGGGGTACAGGGCTCTTCAGGATTGCCTGCAGCTGAGTAGACAGAGACAAAGAAGGCATTCAGTAACTCTGCCATCTCTGTATCTTCTGTCACCAGGGCACCCATCCCTTTCATCAGTGGGCCTACATTGCCTCTGCTGTTAGTTTTGTCTGCCATGTATTTGAAAAAGCTCTTTTTGCTGTCCTTGACCCTTCTTGCCAGGTTTAATTCTAAGGAGGCCTTAGTCCTCCTAGCTGCCTTCCTACATCCTCTAGCAGCAGCCTTATATTCCTCCCAAGTGGCCAGCCCCTCCTTCCATGACCTGTAAACTCTCCTCTTCCACTTGAGCATACCCAGCAATTCCCTATTTAGCCACGCAGGTCTCCTGGCCCTCTTCCTTGACTTCCTACGTGTCGGGATGCTCTGATCTTGAGCTCGGAAAAAGCAATCCTTGAATGCCAACCAACTATCTTGGGCCCCTTTACCTTCAAGCAGCCTTGCCCATGGGATTTCCCCTAGCAATTGCTTGAAAAGGCCAAAGTTTGCCCTGCTAAAGTCCAGGGTTGCAATTCTACTTGCTATTCTACTGGTCCTACCACACAAGATCCTGAATTCCACCATCTCGTGGTCGCTGCAACCAAGGCAGCCCTTAACCTTTACTGCTTCGACCAGACCCTCCTTGTTAGTGAGGATGAGATCCAGCAGTGCTCCTCTCCTGGTTGGCTCATCCACCATTTGCAGGAGGAAGTTATCATCCATACACTGGAGGAACCTCCTGGACTGTGGCTGGGTTGCTGAGTGGTCCTTCCAGTAAACATCAGGGAAGTTAAAATCCCCCACGACGACCACGGCCTGTGACTGTGAGGCCTCTCTCAGCTGCCTGTAGAAGGCCTCGTCAACTTCCTCACCCTGATCTGGTGGTCTGTAACAGACACCCACAACAGTATCGCCCCTGCCAGCCTGCCCCTTAATTCTCACCCACAGACTCTCAACTCGCTCGTCTTCTGCCCCTGGACAGAACTCGGTGCATTGTAGTTGCTCCCGCACATAAAGAGCAACCCCACCACCCTTCCTGGCTGGCCTGTCTTTCCTGAAAAGGACATAGCCCTCCATGACTATATTCCAGTCATGTGAGCTGTCCCACCACGTCTCTGTAATTGCCACCAGATCATAGTCTCCTGACTTAACACAGGTTTCCAACTCCTCCTGCTTATTTCCCGTGCTGCGCGCATTGGTGTAGACATTCCAGGGAGCAAGCTGAGCACACTGATTTCACCCTAGGATTATAGGAGGCATCCCAGTCTTCATCAGTTCTGGAGTGCTGCCCCACTGGGGCAAGCCCAGCTACAACCCCATCCCCCTTCGAATCTAGTTTAAAGCTCTCCAAATGAGCCCTGCTAATTCGTGCCCCAGCATCCTTTTGCCTCTGTGAGATAAACCTTTCTCACTTGTCATTGTCCAGACTGGTGCCCTATAAAACCAGCTGTTATCAAAGAATCCAAAGCCCTGCCTGTAGCACCAGTCTCGAAGCCAATCGTTTATGAACTGAATCTTCCCATTCCGTCCCACATCATCAGTGGAAGATGGAAGGAGTGAGGAGAAGATCACTTGAGCCCCAGACTCTTTCACCATCCGCCCCAAGTCCCTGTAGTCTTTCTTCATCCCCCTCAGACTGCGGGAAGCAGCTTCCCCCTCACCTGTCTGGAAGACCAGCAGCGGGTAGTAGTCTGTCGGGTGCACCAGGCTGGGGAGCGCCCTAGTGATATCCCTGATCCAGGCTCCAGGCAGACTATACACTTCCCTATGATGAGGGTCAACTCTGCATATCGGGCCCTCTGTTCCTCTCAGAAGGGAACTGCCTACTACAATGACCCTTCTTTCTTTCTTATCAGAGGCAGTCTTGAGGTGCAAAGTCGACCGCCTTTTCCTATGTGGCTTTGTAGGCTAGCCTTGCACCACATTCTCACCTACCTCTCCTTCAAGATCCAGGGCCTCGAACCTATTACGGAGGGACACCTGGGGAAGCAGGGCAGGAAGGGGGGAGGGTTTCCCATGACACCGAACTGGAACTCGCTTCCAACCCTTGTCGTCTTTTTGCTCCCCTACCTCTGTGCAACATCTACAGGGCAGGGGCTGTCTCGGGCCATCCCCCTCTGTGTGAGAGGGCAGGGGGTCCTTCCCCTTTTGGGGGGTATGTCCCTGGAACCATTCCGACTGGCACACCAGGGAGTTACCCCACCAGTCGATCTCCCTTTCACATTCCCTGATGGTCCTCAGCGTCTCAACCTCCTCCTTAAGTCTTGCCACCAGGCTAAGCAGATCTTCTACCTGCTCACACCTCACACAGGTGGAATGCTGTCCTCCCTCCCCCGGCAGCAGCAGGCTCTGGCACTCCCTGCACCCAGAGACCTGAACAGCCACGGTTTGGGACGGGGTCTCTGTCTGAGTTGCTGCAGTCTTCTTACTGCAAGCTCTCTTTCTGGAGGCGACCATATTGGTCAGCAGTCTGGGACACCAGCAATAAAACAAGGAAAGTGATTACAAAGTCTGCTGCTCTGATTTCTTAGCTTCTGAGTTTATCTACACAGAAATTAAACAGTTCTATAAAGCATCAGTTTGGGAATATGCAGATGTAGCAACTCAGATCCCAGTTGTATTTTCCCAGGCCAGTGAGATAAGACAGATATACTTTCTCCATACCTGATCTACTTTTTAAGCTATGCATACCTAACTTCTCCTGTCATTTACTTATTTTTTAAGAGGAAAAAAAACCCAAACCAAACACAACTTTTCCATTGAAAAAGGGCTTCTGCACAGCCACTAAGATCATCTGCCAGTAACAAAGAGACTTTTACCAACAGAAAGCTTCCTTCATAGCTAAATACTGCATTATTCCTGAGAAACAACACATTAAGCGAAAAAGCTGTTGGCGGCTTACTTGCATTTTCAGCTTTAGAAGTTTTAACTTCTTCTGTTCTCATTTTCAATGCTTCCTTAAGAGCTGCAGTTTCACAATATATCCTGAAGAAGTTAGAAAAAGGATGTATTATCTTTTAAAATATTTTAGACTAGGATTGTGGGGAAGACTGAAGAAAAAGGTCAAAACTGGAAACAGCTGAGTTGCCAGTTTGACAAGATATTATCCATGCTGCATTATACAAGTTGTTTTCTCACTTTCAGTATTTTTTATTGAGAAAAATGGTAAAATTTCCCCATAACAATACCTGAACCTGCTTAGTAAGGTTCCATGGGATATAGCCCTAGAGGGCACGGGGGCCCAAGACTCTTGGTTGATCTTCAAGGATCATCTGCTACAAGCTCAGGAGTGTTGCATCCCAACTAGAAGGAAGTGCAGCAGGAGAGCCAGGAGACCTCCTTGGATGGATAAGGAGCTCCTGAAGAAAATTCAAATGAGGTGGAAGCAAGGACAGGCGGCCTGGGAAGAATACAGGGATGTTGTCTGGGAAGCTAGGAACCAGGTTAGGAAAGCTAAGACCCAGTTAGAAATAAACTTGGCTAGGGATATTAAGGATAACAGGAAGGGATTCTACAGGTACGTAGCAAATAAAAACCAGACTAGAGACAACGTAGGCCCCCACAGGACGCTCTTGGGAGAACTGGATAAACAGGATCTGGAGAAGGCTGAGGTTCTGAATGACTTCTTTGCCTCGGTCTTCACTGGCAAAGGCTCTGACTGCACCATCCAAGTCTTGGAAGGCAGATGCAGGGACTGTGAGATTGAAGACCTTGGGCCCACTGTAGGAGAGGATCTGGTTCGAGACCATCTTAAAAATCTGAATGTGCACAAGTCCATGGGACCTGTCGTGGTTTAAACCCAGTCAGGTAACTTGTTCACTCACTTCCCCCCCTTTCTTGCCCTCCCCCTGCTCCTGGAGGGACGGAGAGGAGAATCGAAAAGAATGCAACTCCCACGGGTTGAGATAAGAACAGTTTAGTAACTAAGGTATAACACAGATCACTACTGCTACCACCAATGATAATAATGATAAAGGAAATAACAAGGGAAGAGAATACATCATCTCACCACCAGCCGACCGATAACTGGCCCCCCCCCCAGCCCGACCAAGCTCTGACCGATACCTCCTCCAACCCTGCAGTCTCCCAGCCCTTCCGGCTAGCTCCCAGTTACATCCTGGACATGACGTGCTGTGGTATGGAATACCTCTTTGGTCAGTCTGGGTCAGGTGTCCTGTCTCTGCTTCCTCCTGGCTTCCCCTCCTCCCTGGCAGAGCATGAGGCTCACAAAGTCCTTGGCCAAACCAAAACATCCTTGTTATCAGCTCTGTTCCCGAGCTGAAAGTCAAAACACTGCACTACACCAGCTACCAAGGAGGAGAAAAATGACTGCTACTGCTGAACCCAGGACAGGACCTGATGCAATCCATCCGCGGTTGCTGAAGGAGCTGGAAATGAAGTTGCGAAGCCACTGTCCATCATACTTGAAAATTCATGGCAGTCATGTCAAGTTCCTGATGACTGGAAAAAGGGAACTATAACCCCCGTTTTCAAGAAGGGGAAAATGGATGACCTGGGAAATTACAGACCAGTCAGTCTCACCTCTGTGCCTGGCAAAATCTTGGAGCAGATTCTCCTGGAAGGCATGCTAAGGCACATGAAAAACAACAAGGTGCTTGGTGACAGCCATCATGGCTGCACTAAGGGGAAATCCTGCCTGACCAATTTGATGGCCTTCTATGATGGGCTGCAGAACTGATGGACAGGGGTAGAGCAGTTGATGTCATCTACCTGGACTTGTGCAAAGTGTTTGACACTGTCCCACACAACATCCTTGTCTCTAAATTGCAGAGACATCAGTTTGATAGGTGGACCACTCAGTGGATAAAGAACTGGCTGGATGGCCGCACACAAAGAGTTGTGGTCAATGGCTAAATGTCCAGCTGGAGACCAGTAATGAGTGGTGTCCCTCAGGGATCAGTGTTGGGACCGGTCATGTCGCTGACATGGACAGTGGGATTGAGTGCGCCCTCAGCAAGTTTGCCGATGACACCAAACTGTGTGATTCGGTTCATACCCTGGTGGGAAGGAATGTCATCCAGAGGCACCTCGACATGCTTGTGAGGTGGGCTGATGCCAACCTCATGAAGTTTAACCATGACAAGTGCAAGGTCCTACACCTGGGTTGGAGCAATCCCAGGCACAGCTACAGGTTGGGCAAAGAAGAGATTCAGAGCAGCCCTGCGGAGAAGGACTTGGCGGTGTTTGTCAATGAGAAAATGAACATGAGCCAGCTTCAGTGTGCTCTTGCAGCCCAGAAAGCCAACCGTATCCTGAGCTGCATCAAAAGGAGCATGACCAGCAGGTCGAAGGAGGGGATCCTGCCCCTCTACTCTGCTTTCATGAGGCCTCACTTGGAGTATTGTGCGCAGTTCTGGTGTCCTCAACATAAAAAGGACATGGAACTGTTGGAACAAGTCCAGAGGAGAGCCATGAGGATGATCAGGGGACTGGAGCACCTCCCGTATGAAGATAGGCTGAGAAAGTTGGGGCTGTTCAGCCTGGAGAAGAGAAGGCTGCATGGAGACCTCATAGCAGCCTTCCAGTATCTGAAAGGGGCCTTTAAGGATGCTGGAGAGGGACTCTTCATTAGGGACTGTAGTGGTAATACAAGGGGTAATGGTTTAAAACTTAAACAGGGGAAGTTTAAATTGGATATAAGGAGGAAATTCTTTCCTGTTAGTGTGGTGAAGCACTGGAATAGGTTGCCCAGGGAGGTTGTGAATGCTCCATCCCTGGCAGTGTTCAAGACCAGGTTGGATGAAGCCTTGGGTGACATGGTTTAGTGTGAGGTGTCCCTGCCCATGGCAAGGGGGGGTGGAACTTGATGATCTTAAGTTCCTTTCCAACCCTAACTATTCTATGATTCTATGAATACGTAGTATGTTGTTAGATCTAAATCTGCTAGCCAGGGGCCAGTGTCCAACCTGACACTACTCCTAACCAACCTGTGTAGGCTCTGTGTAGGCTTGGTCTGAGTGGCTCTGACCCAAGGCTAAGGAAGCACGCTTTGCCAGTCTAGCTTCTTGTTTTCCAGGGCTGCATGTGGCTCTGTAGTGAACAAAACCAGGAATCTCTGTGCTCATACAGAGGTTTCTCTTGCAACCCAGATAGCATGGGCTGTTCAAACAGGCTAGCCTTATTCATGAAGCCACACCCTTACACAAGCAATTTAAATGTGTCCAAGTACCTTTGAGAGAATGTCTAAAAAAGAAAATAAAAGATCATTCAGCAACTTCAGATTTTAACAGAAGGTGGGTTTAAGTACCAGTACCATTAGAATCTGAAAGAAATTTGTAATAATGAAGCTCTGAAACATTTGAGAGAAATCTCTTCCTTGAAAGAACAGAATTGTTACTGGCCATGTGACAACAGGCCTTTGGTCTGAATTTTATAAAATAAACTTCCTGTAGGTTGAACACTGTTCTCAGGAACAGCTGCTCTGCCAAGTGTTGCAATCTTAGAGAATAGAATATGCATTTATACCATGTTTTTCTTTGAGGCATCGAAGTATTTCCTTGTTGAATAGAAAAGTGGCAATCCATTCTGTTCTTGTGAGACCCCACTTGCAGTACTGTGAGTGGTTCTGGTGCCTCAACGTAAGAAGGACATGGAGCTGTTGGAGAAAGTTCAGAGGAGGCCACGAGGATGATCAGGGGGCTGAAGCACCTCCCATATGAAAACAGGCTGAGAAAGTTGGGGCTGTTCAGCCTGGAGAAGAGAAGCTGCATGGAGACCTCATAGCAGCCTTCCAGTATCTGAAGGGGGCCTACAAGGATGCTGGAGAGGAACTCTAGATTAGGGACTAGGATAGGACAAGGGGTAATGGGTTCAAAGTTAAACAGGGGAAGTTCACGTTAGTTATAAGGAAGAAGTTCTTTACTGTGAGGGTGGTGAGACACTGGAATGGATTGCCCAAAGAAGTGGTGAATGCTCCATCCCTGGCAGTGTTCAAGGCCAGGCTGGGCAGAGCCTTGCGTGACATGGTTTAGTGTGAGGCGTCCCAGCCTATGGCAGGGGCTTAGATCTAGATGATCTTAAGATCCTTTCCAACCCAAACTAATCTATGATTCTGTGATCTATTTGGTGCATCTCTTCAGATGTTAGTAATGCAGAATGCTGTGAGTTCATGTTTTTTTTTAAATAGTAGCCTGAATTATTTCACTTGGATAAATGAAGGGAATACACATTCTTCTCATCCTGCTGTCCTGTTTTCTGATACCTGTACCAGAAAGCCTTTTTTGCGAAGCAGACTGAACTTTTGGCTTGCAGTTTGCTGAAGCCACAGCTGTAGTTTTCAACAGTTAATGCTAGTTTTGTTGCTCCAGACTACCTGGGTAAGCTTCCAATCTCATAAGTCAGGAAAGCCAAGGGTTTTTTCACAAAGTGTCCCTCAAGGTAATTAAGTTAACAGGTGAACAAGATCAAATATCTTAACAAACCTCCCCTTTAAACAAATAGTTTGTAAACTTTTGGCTTATTGTTCAATTCAAAATTTGAAGAAAAAGAAAATCATTCTGATGGGGAAACTTCAGAGATATCATTCCTACATTTAAATAAGGGAGCCTGCTGATCGCTTTTTTCAAGGCCTTTTGCTGCATTGTTACTTTAGTGCTTCTGGCATCTTCTGATTGCCTTAACCACACCTGCTGCCTATCCACAGCAAATCTTATTTAAACAAAGAACCAGTTGATTATCCTCTCTCAAAAACGTTCCCTTTTAACTGTATGTGTGCTCACACCTTCAATGGAAGAAAATAAGCAATGATTAACCAGCAAATGGTATTTCCACCTGCATGGACATACCTCATTTCCATTGAAAGTAAAGAACAGTCTGGCTCCAGCTGGCTAGCATAATAATGTAATAGGATGAAGTGAAAATTCAGCCTAGCAAAGCTAGAAGTTTCAACTGAAATATACAAATGTGACTAGCATGAAAATTAAATAAATATTCCCAAATCTGGAAGGAAATTACGAAAATATGAAAAACCCTGAAAATCCAGGGAAGTAAACTTGGAACTGAGGAAAGACATACAGCATTCAATGCAATTAAAAGAACTCACAAAACTACACAGTATAAGTCAAATACCTGTCATATTTTTCTGTCCATGTGTCTTCTATGTTTTTAAATCAATCCTGATCAAATTCAATTTACCATTGCAAAATATTTATTTCCTGTGGAAACAAAAGAAATCTGCAGCAGTTTATTACAAGCCTCCTATTGAAAGGAAGAAGAGGAACTGCTGGTGCTGAGATTAGCACCGGCAGAAATGTAGGTGACCAATGACGATGACAATCAATTATACTGCTAAAAATACATTTGGTGTGAGACACCAGAAAATTTCGGCATCACTGATCTGTGGATTCCAGACAGTGCTGCATGAACTGGTGCTTGTAGTGGCTTATGAGAAAAACAAACCCACACTGCCATGTTTCCCTGCCTACTTACTGTTCTGTGGCAAGGTCACACAGGAAGAGAAACAAAGCACAGAAATCAGTTTAACAAGGTAGCTCACTACCACCATCCTCCTCCTCCTCTCCATCTTCCCTATGAAAATTGGGCACCAATTTCTTAAACTTACTGGGAAGTTCCAGCTTCATAACTAACAAACAGTGCAACTGCCTATGAATGATTATGAAACTCAGAACAAAGACCAACAGAAAGTAAACAGCTCTAGTAACCTTCAGGTACTATTTCTACACACTATATACAGCATCAAGACATCCAAATCAAAAAAGTGATGCATTAACATTTTCCCTTTCTACTAAAAAGGAATAACAATTTTAAAAAAACCTTGAAGTAATGGCAGATTTGTTCTAATCTAAATAAACAGTCTGATAACCCAATATTAATAGCAATGAACTCTGTGTTCTTAGAGAGGTGTGAAGGAAAAATGCACCCTTACCTTTTCTAAAGTTCTCTTTTCTTCCTCAGTCTTTTGAAGCATTTCTTTTGTGTGACTAGTGGCTTTATTAAATAGTGCCTGCAAAACAAAAATAAAACCAACAACAAACAAAGCACAAGTCCAAATACTGTAATTAAGTTTAGTTAATTTGGCTTTAGACAAATTTTTAGTGTTACATCACAAGAAGTTCAAACTCATAGTTAAAAAGTAAGTGTGCAAAATTACAAACACTAGCAACTTACTTGTAAAGTCCCAGTGGGTTCTAATTTCAAGTCACATAATGCTACATTGCATTGACAAACTTGTGTTTCAGTCCATAATCTTTTCTATTGGAAAATGTAGCGTTCATTTAAGATGACATCATTGTGTCTTCTTTAGGTCTCATCCACAAAATCAGCTCTTAAACCTAGACTTTGAGCCAGGTGTAACTTACTATGAATGTCTGAGGGTAGAAACTGCAGGCTATAAATGGGTTAAGCAAGCAGACTAAGAAACAGGAACTGATTTCAACATAATCCATTGTGATAATGAATAAAAGTATCACAATCTGTGGACAAAAGACTGACCTAACATTTAATGTATAATGTCCTCTAAGACAATGTATGGAGCAGTCAACTGAAAATATCTGTGTTTTGCAGCAGAAGTTCAAGCACTGACAAAACATATAATTTAAAGGGCTGGAGAGAAAGAGTTGTTCTTCTAACTTAAATAAATCCTCAAAGAACCTCAAAGATAAAAATACAGAAATGCTACAACAGTAAAATCTTCTTCAATAGCTCCATGAAGTAAAAGTTGTAGAAGCCAAGTGTGTAAGACACTTGCAGATTCAGTGCTTTAAAGTCCTGGTAAATACAGGTTCAGGGAGTTTTAATGAGGAGTGGCAGGAAGATTTCTTCTGTTTTCCTTCCTTGACCATTAATGATTTCTGAAAAACTTCTACCATGCTCTGCAGAATTCTTAGGGCTTCATCTTTTCCTTCAAGTTGTCTCTGAGATGCTTCAAGCTCAACTTTCAAAATGTCAACTTCCTGAAGCAAAACGAAATAGGTACACTGATAAAACCCAAGGTAATAGTGTTAAAACTCATAAATGTAGAGGGCAATGTAAATTTGCCCTCTTCAAAAAAACAGTGTTCTGCTTCTATGCTGTATGATTCTTTCCTGACAAGTAGCTTGCTTACAATGAAGAAATGTTAACAACGCATACTAGCACCAAATCCTTGAAGAATACTTGTAATTATTATTCTTTCTGTTCTCTTCCAGGATATTTGGAAAATAAACCACTGCAGTTTTGCCTTGCTAAAGAAGCTGCATGTATCACCACAGGTCCCGAGGTTTAAAATAAGGAAACAGAACAGAGTACAGTTTTCCTATATATGCAGTATCAAATACTACAAATATATACTAAAATATAAATGCTCTATTAATATGACATACCCTAAACATATCATACAAAACATCTATACTCTATAGTGTGAATATCGTGTTACAACTGTTGGATTAAAACCACTACCTTGTCCACAACAAAACCACTGTCCAACAGACCCCTGCTGCAGGTACCTGCCAATCATACCTTTATGCAACATTCCCCCCTTTGGAAGAAAGCAGGTTTTTTTTTAGTTTCCAATAGTTAAAATGAAATTTACTGCTTTGTGTACTTATTTTTCCTTAACCCCTTTGTAGGTCACTCAGTTGTTCACTTGTCATACAAAACTTTTTTTCAGAGTTCTTTCAGGCCTGTTACTGCAGCAATTGATACTAAAATTGTACCTCAGAGCAGTGCATTTCTTCAGTTTTGTCTAATTGAAAATGAGTAAGGTTCCTTGACATTTTAACTTGCTGTGCACTGAAGGTTCTTCATGCTAAGAAAACCTGACAGTGACCTACTACAGGATATCCTGGGGTTAAAGAACACAGTACAGATGAAGATGATACCCTTACAACTGAGATCACCATGCTCTTTCTGCCCAGACTGATGCCAACACATCAACATATTTAACCACAGTAAAATTAAAATGTAGGAGTTAACTACCTTTCAGTAAAAATCCAGATTAAAACCCCAAACACTACTCTGTTTACACTGAAGATTTTCAGGCCCTGAAGCTTAAAGAAAACATGCTAGAAAAGTAGTATGATCCTTTCAATATTATCTACATCTCTACACTTTTCAAAATACTTCCTCTCCATTCTCCCCATCACAAAAAAAAATAAAAATATGTGTCATAAAATTGAATAAGGCTTCCAACTACTGCACTGGTTACAAAAACCTGAATCTATCCCTGATTCTGACATGCCAAGGTCTTCAGCTAAACCAACACTTTGCTATGTTAAAAGGAAATGCAGATTTCAACAACAGCACACTTGGCACAGTCACTTACCTCTTGAGCCTCCCAAAGTTGTTGCTTTAGTTCTTCATTTGGCACTTCAGCATTAGATTCTGTAAGATTGATAGCAGATACTAAATGCTGAGAAACTATAATATTTACAACAGAAAACATGAGAATTTTCTTTACCCTGAAAACTGGTAACAGTCAAAGGTATATTTTTTCTTCAGGAGCCAATTAAAAGACTTAAGAAATACATAAATACTAAAATCAAACATATTGTTTCATAGTTAAAGAAGGGCAATGGAAAAAAAAAAGTCAGTTATAAAGAGACCTAAAATAAGGACAATTATTTTAGAATTTCATAAAAGAACCAAACCCACACCCACAAAAGTACCAAAACCACAAAACTGCCATCTTGATTAAAAAAAAACAACAAACCAAACTTCTTTTTTTTAGCTTCTTTTCAGATTGTAACTTTTAAACAACCACAGTCAACAACACAGCATCTAACTCTATTTAGAATTAATGTCAATTTTCAAGATTGGAAGATGGAAGTATGTTAGTGGAGTATCCCACAAGATCCAGTATTCCTCTACACAAGAAGTTACTACTTCTCTTAAACTAAGCAGGATAAGATGCATCCTTCTGCTAAATCCAAATCACGATGCAGTGGACTTTAGTCATGCTTTCATGGATGCTGCTGTGTGATAGACCTAGATCTAAGACAAGCATCACACAAAGATGACCAAAGATCACACAAAAAGACCAGCATAATGGCAGTGAAACCAACAGGAATTATGCTGTTTTCCTGACATCTTTGCACTGAAGATGCTGAATCCAATAAAGAATAATTACATGTCTTATAGCAGTGTGTGGAGAGGATAGCAGGGACTTGTTCTAAAGGAGAAAAATAAGCAAGTTACACAGAAATACTTTGGTCAAAATACTAAAAATGGCTAAAAATGTAAGGGAAAGCAACTGATGTATAATAAACAGCACTGCCTATATTTGATTTTATCTACAGTAGTGTTATCTTCACCCAAAAAAAGAGAAAGGAAAAAAAAAAGACAAGACCAGAGAGCTGAGATTTGCAGATTCCAAAACCAACTTCTTAACTTCAAAAATACGCCAACAGCAAATGCGATTTTGAGTATTTAGCCATAAGCTTTCACAGAATCATAGAATCACAGACCAGTTTAGACTGGAAGGGACTTCAAAGCTCATTCAGTTCCAACCCCTTGCCATGGTAAGGAACACTGGAACAGGTTGCTCCAAGCCCTGTCCAACCTGGCCTTGAGCACTGGCAGGGATGGGGCAGCCACAGCTTCTCTGGGCAACCTGTTCCAATGATAGAACCTCTAGGAAAACACACTTAAACCAGGAGTCCAAGAAAGTCCATTAAATTTCATATATATATTTAGAGAAAACCAATGCTGTCCCCCACCACAGGATGCTCTTTTCTAAATGTCACTTTCAAAAGCAAAACTAAGCACTTTAAAAATGGTCAGTTTACACTAGAAGGGCCACAGCCTCACTTACTGAAAAGCAATTTTGCTGTCAAATGTTTTGGAAGGTATAGGCACAGAGACTACTCTACCTCTCCTACTATGACACTAACAGCAGCCTTAGGGGCTGCACCAACCACCCTGTGAGGCTGCACTGGATCCTAGCAGTCATGTCCCTTGGAATCCTCCAGAGATCTCCAAGTGTTTTAGCACACACTCTGTCTTGTGGACACCTCGTGAAGCAAATGAACTGCTTGGTTTTGCTAACAGGGGGTTTTCTCATGGTAAATAATAAACACTCAAATTACTCTTACCACAGCTACGCTGTCGTGTGGAACTAGTAACAGGCTTTTTTGATGATCCATTGTAAAAACTGTTTTGTTTTGAGCCAGGAAGAGTTGCAGCATCACTTTCTTCACTCTCTTTGCTGACAAGAGAGAATGACAAGCCTTTCCAGACCCCTTCCTAGATTTAAATGAACAGCAGCTCTGTAAATTTTCCCCTTCATAAACACCTCCGGGTCTTCTCCCGAGGCCGTTTCCCAAGTCTCCATATGCCATGTCATCCTCTTCTGCTTCCTCCATTTTCTCCTCCCGAGTTTTGGTCGGTCGTCTTGTTTTCTGACCTAGAGCACTTCACTTACCGGTGATGTGAACAGCACCTCCCACAAAACACGGATTCTATCTAGAAAAAACAGGAAAACTCAGTCATGAAAGCAGCAGAACAACCCTAAAGTGAAAGAATCTGAAAGTGGTGGTGCGTCAGCCGCTTCCAAGGCAGGTTGAGGCTGTCGGAAAACACAGTTCTGGCCATGCGGTGAAGCTTTAAAAGCGTGGGACCGCCCTAGTGAGGGTGGAACCTCTTCGGGGCCTTCCCCTCTTCTTTCCCCCCAGGTACCGGAGCTCCCAACTCACTTGCTGAGCCAACCACAGGCCAGCCTTCCCGCCCTGGCGCGGGCTGAAGCCTCGGGAGCTGGCCCGGCAGCTAGCATCGTGGCAAGCGGACCTGTAACCAGTCAATGAATAAGTCACTTGTGAAGGATTGTGTGCGTGAAAGTTTGAAAATCTTGAGTTTGGAACGATGATGTTCCCTTGCCAGCTCACAGGTGTTGGGAAGAGGTAGAAGAGTGATGCATGAATCCTTTGGATCAGAAGAGGAAAAGCTAACTTCAGAAAGATTAGAAAGAAACCCGGGGTCGAAAACAGAGAAGCAGTTTTGAAAAGTGCAGGAAGACAGAAGTTAACGTTTCTAAAGGGACTTGTTTCATTATGGAGGGCTGGAGCATTGAGACAGGCTGAGAGAGCTGGACTTGTTTAGCCTGGAGAAGGCTGCAGGGAGACCTTAAAGCAGCTCACAGTGCCTAAAGGGCTGGCTGACAAGAAAGCTGGAGAGGGGCTTCTGACAAGGGCCTGTAGGGAGAGGAAAAGGGGGTATGGCTTTAACCTGACAGAGGAGAGATTGAGATAAATTCTGAGGTAGAAGTTCTTACCTGTGAGGTGGAAGTTGTCCAGAGAAGCTGTGGCTGCCCCATCCCTGGCAGTGTTCAAGGCCAGGTTGGACAGGGCTTGGAGCAACCTGGTGTAGTGGAAGGTGTCCCTGCCCATGCCAGCAGTTGGAACTGCATGAGCTTTAAAGTCCCTTCCAACCCAAACCAGTCTGGGATTCTATGATTATAATCCTAGAAATCACACCCCATAAGGTAAGACACCCTTGCCCACAGAGACATTCGCTCAAGTAACATGCATGTGCTGTGTCCTTAAATAGAGAGAATGCAAGAGCAAATGGGTGGAGATAGAGGGTGTTTCCTACACAGAAAACGCCAATTACCACCATTTGAAATGTCTTACAAATGATAGCTGGCAGACCGATGGTGTGCTGATTTTGTGTACCCGTCCCCCAGCACCCATCTCCGTGCAAATATGAATTAAACAGTATCTTGACTCTGTGTCTGAGATTAGCTTGTTGCACTCCGGGTGAACAAGCCCACATTTTCACAACAGAGGGAGTGGTGGTTATGGTGCCGAAGGTCTGTACTTCACCTACAGCTTCCCCTCCAAACCAATAGCACGACTTTGCTGCGCGGGATGTGGCAATTCAAAGCACACTTATTTGTAAGTGCTGTCCAGTGCACCTCCATGCCTTAGATCACCCTTCACCTGGTTTCACAGTACCCCTGACAGCAGCACATGCATGTTTACATCTTTACAACATTTGGTCCCAATTCTGCAAGGAAATCCACATTTTTCACCATTTCAGTTCACATGAGTGTCAAACTGCTGATATGGTATTCCTCTGTAAGTCTCACAAAACAAACAAACAAATAAACAAACCACAAAACCACCCCAAAAAAATTTCTACCAAATTTGGAACCAAAATAGAACATGTAACCACAGTACCCTTTACCATAAAAATTTTCAAGGTAGTAAGACTTTTATTACCCAGACTCATGCATATAAAAAGTTAATTAGCAAGCACTTTCTACTTGTGCAAGAATCTTTCATGAGGCTTTACAATCCACATTATCAATAAGAAAGGTTATTTCATGCTCTTCCAGGACCCAGGCTTTACAAGCACTGAGAACAGATAGCTGCCAGCATCTTAAGTGTAACCATGTTTTGGATTGCAGGAGGTTTGTTATTCCCACCAAATATTTCTGTGATAAACTTACAATGATAAATATGATAGAGGTGGGTGATACAGAGAGGAAACAGAGAAATAAAACTTATTGTTTAATACACCACTCCAGTGCAGATATAGCTGATGATTCCTTACAGCGTAAGTAATTCCCAAAGTTTTGTGTAAGGACTTTAAAATATCTCCCTTACTAAGTCATGTCTCTTCTACCCAAACGAAGCACCCTCCTTAAACTTTATCATACAACCCTCATTCCATGTTGGCCTCCACATATTCAAGAAGGCAGTAGAGTACAGAAGGTTTTAGTCTAACAGTTCAGAAACAGACTAACCCCTTTTCAGGATACTGTTTCAGAAATCAAAAATTTGGTATAAAGCTCCACAGCTGCCACCAGTTATCAGGACTTTACGGTTTTCTTGGGGATCCTGGGGGAGGAGGCCTGGTTTTACTTGCAAGCTCAAAGAAATTCTTATTATTGAACCTAGTTCCTCCTACTAAGGCAACTGTGACTTTCATTGACTGCAGAATTTTCACTTTGTCAGTTTTCCTGTATGCCTCCCCCAGAGGCTGTTCAAAGCCTTCAGCCTTCCATGCTTTTGTCTGGTCCCCAGCCATGCAAAATAACAATAAAATTAATTTTAATGTATCATACAAGAATTACAATTGTCAAATATTAACACCCCTCACCCCCAGAAGAGATCCAGCAGAGTTCTTTTGCACCAAATGTCAATTGTTGTCTTTCATCCATTGCTCAATCCATTGCATAATCTGATCCAAATTTCTCTCCAGGTCTTCAGGAGTATTGCTGTGTAACTGGTGTACAATTTCCTTTCTATATGACAACAGAGCTTCCTCATAAAGTGTCTGAAAAATTTCACACTGAATGTTGTCTTGCAGCTTTTTCCCCTTGTATCCCCTTAAAAACAACACCAAGAGACAGTCTTAGACATGTTGATAACTATAAAGTATCCCACAGAGAATCAGTAATTTATACCCTAAAAAGATCTTTTATGAGGTCACATAACAGTTCTTTGTTCTTATTTATCCACTGACATACCTGCTTTCAAGTCTGTCATAGAGAAATGAATTTTCTGTACGAAGTACAAACACGATATGAAACCAGCGTTCAGGGAAGAAATCACAGCCATGATAATCAACAATAACTCCACCCTCACCCATTTTATCTTCTAGCTCGTCTATTACCTACAAAAGAAACAAAGACAAGCAAGTTTACCTGAAATGACAGAAAGTCAAAGTACAAGCACGATAGTTTTAGAAGTTGGGCTTACTCTGTCTTCATCCAAAATTGGACAGTCATACTCCTCATCAAAACCTTCATAGAGTTCTCCTGCAGCAAAAAGAATTTGTGGAAGTTTGTGAAGTAAAAGCAGTTACTAAAATTATTTTTGTAGTTATGTTTATTTCAGGAGGATACAAACAAAGGATAGTGTTCAGAGCAAATCCACAAAAGGGTAAGTTTGTTGTTACTTAATACAAAGTGGGCCACAGTCACATAAATGCTTTTTTACCCTATGCCACCAAAAGCATTTCTGTTAAAGCAAATTCATTGCCATTTCACTTAATATATAATGCATGCACTGCAAATTGTACAAAGCAAAAATATCTTAAGTCCTTTGATGAATTATATTGTTAATATGGCCTACCATCTTTTGCCACGTCACCCACATTAACATAGGTCATTCCCGTTCTTGATGCCAGCTCTTTTCCGAGTGTGGTTTTCCCAACGCCTGGAGTACCTAAAGACACAACCCCATGTAAAACAGTAGGAGAACAGCATGTAAGTCCTCTTCAGATAACCTTCTAAGGCATCAAAACGGAAGCTTTTTCAGTCAATGCTCCAAGTTTGTACAAGAAAAAGGGGGCAAAACCCTGCATGATGAGGAAATGTAAATAAGAGTAATGCCTGGAGAGGAAAAAAAAAAAATGAAAGAACTATGAAGAAAAGTCTCATTTTGTGCAAAAGTTTTATTATAATCAGGATGATCACAGAATCCCAGACTGGTTTGGGTTGGAAGGGACCTCAAAGCTCACCCAGCCCGAACCCCCTGCCACGGGCAGGGATACCTTCCACTAGACAGGTTGCTCCAAGCCCCGTCCAGCCTGGCCTTGAACACTGCCAGGGATGGGGCAGCCACAGCTTCTCTGGGCAACACCACCTTCACAGGGAGGAACTTCTTCCTCAGATTTCATCTCAACATCCCCTCTGTCAGTAAACCTTGTTTCATTTAAAGCCTGACCCAACACAAGAAACCTTAAGTTGCCACTCAGCACAGCTCAGCCGCTGTTCCGCAGGGACCTCACACTCCAGACAACGGGTAGAGATGGATGGGGCGTCTCTCCGTCAGGCCCAGCCCAAGCCGCTAGGGTCCGTCCCGTCCCGTCCCGTCCCGTCCCGTCCCGTCCCGTCCCCGGAGCCGGTGCCGCGCACCCGTCAACAATAGGTTAGGTCTCCTCATCCTGCCGCTCCACACCTGCTGCGTGCACTGGACGTCTAGGCGATACGTAAACAGGGGCCTTCGCCGCGCAGCCGCCCGCTGATGGCGTCATTCGCTCTGCCCGAAGGGTTCTGCGGCTCGGACAGGCAGGCAGGCGCGGCGAGAACAGCTAAAGGCCGCCGGACCAGAAAGGCCCCTGGGGGCCTGGTGGGTGGTGTGATGTGCTTGGCTCGGCTCTCGGGGTCCCGCCTCGTTCTCAGGCTGCCACGGAGCGGGGTTTTTCTCTGAGGCCGACCCTGGGCGGGCTTGTCCCCTCAGGCTCGGCTGGTCGCAGAGTGTCTGACTGGCTGATCGGCGCCGGTCGGGCTGAGGGATGTCTGGAAGCTCCTCGGGAAAACAGACGGTGCCGGCTGAGGTAGGCCTCGGGGGGAGGGATGGGGATTAGCGTAGGTTTTAGGCCCGGTAATTATCCCTTAGTCTCTCTCTGGGCAGTTCCTCTTCAGTTGTGTGGGTTTTTTGGTTTATTTTAATGTATAAGGTGCTATTTTGTTTTACTAGTGCAATGCCTGAAAAGATAACTCCCTCATAGGATATTACCGGCCCCCTTGTAAATGTGCAAATTCAACTAAAAATAGGTTTTGTCTGAATAATGTTAAAAGCAAGCGGGCTCAGTTGTTGGTGCTCTTTGTAGAATCATAGAATCACAGACTAGTTTGAGTTGGAAGGGACGTTAAAGCTCACCCAGTTCCAAACCCTTGCCATGGGCAGGGGCACCTTCCACTAGACCAGCTTGCTCCAAGACCCATCCAGCCTGGCATTGAACATTGCAAGGGGTACAGCTAGGAGTATTGATCTGGAAGGTAGGAAAGATCTGCAAAGAGATCTGGACAGGCTGGATCGATGGGCTGTGGCCAGTGCTATCAGGTTCAACAAGGCTCAGTGCCAGGTCCTGCACCTGGGCCACAACAACGCCATGCAATGCTCCAGGCTTGGGGAAGAGAGGCTGGGAAGCTGCTCAGTAGAAAAGGCCCTGGGGGTGCTGATTGATGGAGCTGAACATGAGCCAGTTTGTGCCCAGGTAGCCAAGAAGGCCAACGCATCCTGGCCTGTATCAGCAATAGTGATACAGGACCGGAAGGACCCAGAGCAGTGATCATCCCCCTCTACTGGGTACTGGTGAGGCTGCACCTCGAATCCTGTGGTCAGTTCTGAGCCCCTCACTACAAGAGAGACGTTGAGGTCCTGGAGTGGGTTCAAAGAACGGCAATGGAGCTGGTGAAGGGCCTGGAGCACAACTGTGATGATGAATGGCTGAGGGAACTGGGGATGTTTAGTCTGGAGAAGAGAAGGTTCAGGGGGGACCTTTTTGCTGTCTACAACTGCTTGAAAGCAGGATGGAGCCAGGAGGTAGCTGGTCTCTGCTCCCAAGGAACAAGGGATAGGACAAGAGGAAACAGCCTCAAGCTGCCCCAGAGGCGGTTTAGACTGGATATTAGGGATAGTTTCTTCCCCAAAAGGGGTCAGGCATTGGAATAGGCTGCCCAGGGCAGTAGTGAAAGTGTTCAAAAACTGTGTAGATGAGGCCCTTAGGGCATGGTTTAGTGGTGGCCTTCGTAGTGCTGGGGCAATAGTTGGACTTGATGAACTTAAAGGTATTTTTCAACGCAGCTGATTTTGTGATTCTTGCCCTCAGATACTCCATTGTCTGTTAATGGTCTGTTTGATTAATTCTTACATGTAAATGGCAGAACATTCATAGACCTTTTTGGAGACAATGCATCTGTTCTCTTGCTCCTGTTTTCACAGAGCTCGGTTTTGGCATGTCATCTTTTACAGGTCCTATGGTAAAAGATTATCATGCGGTTGTTAGCAGCAGAGAGCCTGTGATCATTGTGATAATATTTTGGGGACCATAGATAGGCTGAAAAGTAGCTCTGGGTCTAAGTTTTTACACCCGTCCTGGCAGGGTATTTTTAAATTAAACATTGGTGCTGCTAACAGTTTTGTTTTGTCACCATCAGACAGACTTCTGAGTGACAGTCTGATTCTGGATTCCTCATACCACTTCCTCACAAGCAAACAAAACATTTGATTTTACTGTGCTGCCCAACTGATGGTTCTCTGGCGTCTATTTCTGACATCTAAACGCAAATGTCTGCATTGTCAGTGTTATAAAAAGAAAAAAGTAAATGCCACATGCTAAAACATGAGGGGCAGAGGACATAAAACATGAATATGACCTTAATATAAAAAGGATATAAATAAGCCTATACTAGTTTTTCATTCTTATGAGAGTTTTAATTTTTAGTTTGAACTTGTGTTTTCAGAATTTTCAGCTTGTTCAGATTTGCCGATTTGCTACAAAATATCAGTGTGTAAGGTTTTGAATACTAAAGCGTTTAATTGATGCATTCAAAAAACTGCCCAGGTTTGTGGCTAACTAGGAGTTAGTCATAGAATTGTAGAATGGTTTGGGTTGGAAGGGACCTTAAAGGTCATCCAGTTCCAACCTCCAATTCTAATGAAGTTCTTTAAACGTACAATGTATTCTTACATATGCTTGATAAAAATCTCCGATTTTGTAGAGGCAGCTGTACCAAATTAAGGGGAGGAGGGTGCTACATTGAAGCAAAACATTTGTATTTTACCAGGTCAAAGATTGGTTGGCGCATTCATTTGGTGACTTCTTAGGAAACACAAGTATTTCCCCCAGTGCCGTTCCTGTGAAGCCACTAGAAGACAACTCCGGTAGAAACCAGCAGCCGCAGCAAAAAGATGTGTCTTCTGTGACAGAAAGCAGAAAAAGCAAAGTTCTGCCCAGAAAAAGAGCAAAGTCATCTTCAGTAGATCTACATCGTAACAAGTCCAGACAAAACCAGAGCCAGTCTCAAGAAGAACCATGGGTAGATAGATACAAACCTGAAACTCAGGTGTGAGAGTTATTCTAAATGCTGATGTAGTAGTAACATTACAGTGTGACCTGTTGTGATTCTGTTCGTCATCTGTATTGGGCAGGTGCTATGTATATCCTGTTTTACTAGAGCAGGGAAGTACTAGTTGGATTTATTTACTGCCTATAGGTAAGATTTTAGTGAGGTATTTATCTATAGGAAATGCATTTTTCTCAGGCTTCCTGAGGATATAAAGGTGCTGATGAGGTGTTTCCTGTCAATCTATTCTTGAACTTCTGAACCTGTTTCTGAATTTCAGCTGGATGTCACAGCTCCAAGTACTAGGAAAATCCACAGCTAAAGAAAGAGGAGGTAACTGAGTCAGTGCACTCATTATGGGAGATAACAGAAATCATCTTGAGTGTTACTGGGCAGCAGGTAGCCAGTCCATTAGCATGTTCAGAGTACTTGACTGATTGTAGTTTCTGCTATCTACAGTTTGCTTGATGCATCTTGTACATGACTTTGAGGGTGTGGGCACTGTGGTACCTTAGGACTTCAAGGAGAAAGGACTCAAGCCTGTAGTAAACCTGTCTTCACTGGTTCTGCTCTTGAAACAGCTTTTTCACAGTGTGTTTCGAAGATGTTAGCGTGCAAGATAAATGTGTCTTAGTTTTGAGTGCTGGTTTATGTAAATAAGTATAGTACTTCTGTTTTATATTTAGATATTTAATATCTTGTCTCTGGAGAGGAATTGAGTTGCAAGGCTGGAAGATCAGTAAGTTGCATGAGATTTGCAGAAGTTCAGAAAAGCTGTGTAGTATTACTATCGGTAGAACCTAAAAAGTACCACTTCTGGCACAAACAGGCAAGATTGTAATGTTACTTTAGGAATAATAAATAAATAATCATTTCCCAACAGACAGTGATGTAAAATTGGTTGTTGGAGGAAACAGGCTGAAACGATTATTCTTAACTGTTCCACTTATTTCTACATAGTATGTTCCAGTTTCATATGTTTATGCTTGTACCTGTCTGTTAATATTCCAGTCAGCGTGTATTCTGTTCTTGAACCTCATTTTTACAGTCTTGGAAACCAGCAGGTGTGTATATGTACTCAGTATATTTTGATCTTGTTTTAGAATGACCTTGCTGTGCAAAAGAAGAAGATTGAAGAAGTTGAAGCCTGGTTAAAAATACACGTATTACAGAGGCAGCCAAAGCAGGTAATACTGCTAAAACTAGCATCTGGGGTTATAAAACCGTACAAATGAGCTGGATTCAATTTTATTTTCATTTCAGAGAAAAACTCACCTTACAATGCAATAGATACATAATCACTACCTGTAAGAAATCTGGTAAGGACATAGATTAGAGCTTGTAGATTTGTTTTGGGCTTATGCTGCCAACAGGTGGATTCGGGTTTTGCTCAGAAATACTGTTTTCTAGGATCAAGTCAGTTCACACCTTTGCAGTTTGTGCTTGTAACTGTGTTTTGTCTTCCACAGATTAATTTTAAGTATCTTGAGAAATTCCCAGTTGCACAGACTTGATATAATAGAATGTTTTTAACCTTGTGATTGATAAGAGGCATTCCTATACACAACCATAATTTGCCAGTCTTGCTTAGTGTTTTTCAGACCTGATTCTGCAGTTCAGTGTCTAATGTTTCTAGTCTACATGGTGTGCAGTTAACTAAGCAGATGCATTAAAAACTAAGAACGAGGCTTTCAGAGTTTGAGTCTAGCTCTTTCTATCTGAAAACCCAACAGGTAAATTAATAATACAAAATATTTAGCTCTGGTTTTATTGGGAAAAGAGAATTGTTACTACAGAAATTAAAGAAGAAACTCGGCTAATATTTATCTTCAGCCAATTTTCAGTCTTTATGTATCTTGTTTTGCATTTTTTTCCCCCCTCATTCCCCCTCCCCATGACAGGGTGGCTCTGTTTTACTGCTGACTGGTCCTCCTGGTTGTGGAAAGACTGCAACTATACAAATATTAGCAAAAGATCTTGGTGTTCAGGTGCAAGAATGGATCAATCCAATATCTTTAGACTTTGCAAAAGAAGACGTAAGAAATATGTTTGGCCATGGTAAGTATTTTGCTTTTTAATTTGCCCTTCCAGTTATTTTTGCATTGAGTTTTCTTTTGTTCTTTTGTGTCTGTCACCTATAAAGTCACAGCCATGTGAGCCATATCCTTAATGTTTAATAATTTCTGCTCTTAGCTGAAAAGCGATTTAGGTTTTGTTGGTTGTTTTTTTTTTATTACAGTGTTTACTCCAAAACAATTTGGAGTTCAGATCAATATAGAGAGCTACATAGTAGCCTGGATATCATTTGAGCCAGTTAAAAAAAATAGCTAAGTCTGTCTTCATGTGCGCCCTCAACTGAATTCTACCCTTTAAAAATTCTCTTGGTTTTGCCATGTGTTTGCCAAAGGTCTTGTCTGCTGGTATTCAGTGGCTGCTGTCAGAAAGTACCATGAGTGGTATCAGTTCTTGTGGGTATTTATATTCTACTTTGTATAATACAGAATACATATTTTTAATTAGTTTTCTTTTTCAGACTCGGATTTTCATATGTGTCCGATTCAGGCCCAGGCAGCTGTCTTTCAAGATTTTCTATTAAGAGCAAATAAGTATAACAAACTTCAGATGCTTGGGGAGTCCTCAGAAAATGATAAAAAGCTCATTCTTATTGAAGTAAGTGAAAATTTGTGAAATCTTGTTTTGAAAACAGTACCTTTTATTGTAACATTGACATGCTAACTAACTTCAGTTGGTGGACGGTGTTGTAAGAAGTCAGTCTGCTGTTACTGCAGATGAGTTCTTTATTACTTCTTAAGTTTTTACAGCAGTCTAGAACTAAGCCTAAATATAAACTAATAGGCAGAAACTGGAGAGTAGTTTGTACACAGAAATAAGATTATATCAAAACATAGACCAAACCAGTTTTCAGACGTCATACCCATGTTTCTATATGATTAGCTTTCTAGAAATATGTATGCGTATAGACAGGAAGAAGGGGAAAAAACCTCTCACTATTCCTGTTATTTAAGGATCCAGGAGAGTACAGAAGATATGCAAGAAGTAACACAATAGAAAGCATTTGAAATTCAGCATTCCTGGCTTTATACAGGGGACATTATTTAGGGCAGAGATATGAAGTCTAGGGGTTTGTAAGCCATAATGGGAGATACAGGAGAAGATGTGATTTTTACTTATTCAGGAGTGTGTTTCAATGGCATTTTCTTTTTGAACTGTTCTATTTATTTCTTTCTTTGTTTTTTTTTTTTGAGAGGAATTTTATGATAGTCAAGTTGTCTGTAAAATTTCAAGGAAGTTTCATCTTTCAAGAAAAAGAATAGAGGAGACAAAAATCCTAGCTGAGTGATGTGACATACTGTAGAATTAGAAAGCATGTTTTTCCGTGACTGCATAAAGTCTCGTGTAGGTGCTTTCATGTATCAGTAACATATCCTGCTCTCTTCATTGGTGGAGCTGCTAACTTGGATGTTTATTTTCTGTGTAAAACTCAGTCTAGCTACATAAACACCCAAGGTTGTTTCTTATGAAACAAGGACAGAAAGAAAATGTTTACTGTATTTTTTTATTTTTTTTTTTTTTACTGTGAGGGTTGTGAGGCCCTGACACAGGTTGCCCAGAGAAGCTGTGGCCACCTCATCGCTGGCAGTGTTCAAGGCCAGGTTGGATGGGGCTTGGAGCAACCTAGTCTAGTGGAAGATGTCCCTGCCTGTGGCAGGGGATTGGAACTGGATGAGCTTCCAGCCCAAACCAGTCTGTGATATGTTTCTTTAGATAATTGTTTTCCATAATGAAAGAAGGAAATACTATGCTATAGGTTTTTTTTCCTTATTTTTTTACCTGGTTATCTTCAGTGTTAGTCACATGCAAATTTAGTTGTGACTAGCTAACTAGGAATAAAACACATGTAGCAAGTGATGTGCCATAACTGTCTATGGGAGAGAATATTTACATCTAATGTAATGACAGCAGTTCTTTTGTTTTGAATAGGACCTACCTAACCAATTCTATCGAGAGCCTAGAAGCCTACATGAAATTCTCAGGTCAGTTGCAAATTAGGTTTTAAGGATTAGCTTCACCCACTCACAGTAAACTGGAGTTTGATTCTTACCATACTTATGTCTCATTTTAGGAGATTTGTTCGTATGAGTAGATGTCCACTTATATTTATTATATCGGACAACTTCAGTGGAGACAGCAAGCAGAGGTTAATATTCCCAGGGGACATTCTAGAGGAGTTGCATATATCCACTATTAGGTAAGATCTTTTATCTCATTAAAACTTGATTGGAATTAATGAGAAGTCAGAAACTAATTTTTTTTTTTTTTTTAATGAAATCCAACAGTTTCAAGCCTGTTGCAACAACAAATATGATGAAAGTTCTTAATCGAATTGCTGCAACAGAAGCTAGTTTGGTAAGTCATCAAAACTGATAACTTGTGCAGTGCTTGCACAAGTTACAAGATTTCAGGCTTTTGTATCTGAAATAATGTTACTTATCTTTGTTGGTATATTTGTTTGATCTTTGATAGCAGAGCCTCACACCCTCAAAAACCCTCACTGGTCCCCCCCAACAGAAAACGGGGAACAAACTGAAAGATGTCTTGTTTTTGAGATCAGTTCCACTTGATTTGTGGTCTAAGTCTTCAAAGTTACCGCTGAAGATTCTCCTGTGTTTTACAGAAGCTGTATATATATGAAACAGATAATAGGAGCAGAAATAATTTTCATTGTATTCAGCAAGGTGAGAAGAGGTCATGAGGCCAAATCCTGTATTATTCCCGACCCATTTTCATTGCGACCAAGTCTGATACCAAGTGAACCTTGCAAAGAATTGTGTACTTTATTCTGTGCAGTATGCTGTATACAATGTGGCAATGTGCTTAAATGGATTGAAAGTTTTAAAGTTAGCAGTATTATGTGGTTTGAGCACACGGTGGATGCTCATGTAGTCTATTTACGGTGTCTGTCAGAGCTAGATCCCCACAGCCAGGGTAATATTCAAATGCTCCTTGTCCTACTTTTTCTTACTGCTTTGAATGTTGCTTTTTATTTGTAGAAGAGAGGAAAGAATTTTGCTCTTGACAAAACTTCTCTGGAGTTGCTTTGCAGAGGTTGTTCAGGTGATATAAGAAGTGCAATAAACAGTCTTCAGTTTTCTTCTGTGAAAGGTAAATACCTGTGATTTTTGTTAAGACATTCTGACCACTTCTGCTGTAAAGGCATTCTGTTCACTGTTGCATCACAGCTAGGTGAGCTACGTAAAATATTTTTTATATGCTGCTGTGGAGCAGGAATAAAATACACAAAGGTTTTGTGTTTGTGTGTGTGTGGGAGGGGATTATTTGTTTATTTTGTTAAGCTGAAAACATTCCATGTCATGACTGTTACATGTCATCTAAAAGCTGAGTGCCATCTGCAACTGTCCTGATTTTGGCTGCAATGTAGTTAATTATTTTCCTAGTAGCTGGTGCAGTGCTGTATTTTGGCTTTAGTCTGAGAACAAAGCTGGTAACACACCAATGCAGAGCAGGGCTTACACTAAGTCAAGGGCTTTTCAGCTTCTCATGCTGCCCTGCCAGTGAGGTCACAAGAAGCCGGACACAGTCAGGACAGCTGACCGCAAGTGGCCCAAGGCATATTCCAGACTATAGCACGTCATGCTCAGCATAAACCCCAGGAGGAAAGTAGGCTGGGGGCTGCTGCTCAGGAACAGGCTGGGCATCAGTGAGTTGGTGGTGAGCAGTTGCTTTTAATTTGCATCTCTTGTTTTTCTTGGATTTTATTTCTCTCTCTTTTGTTATTTTTTCATTACAATTTCTTATAGTGTTGTTACTATGTTATTTCAATTATGAAACTGGCGGGGGAGCGAGTGAGGTGCTGTGTGGTGCTTAGTTGCCATCTGGGGCTAAACCACAACAGCTATGTGTATATTAATGTAATTTAAGAATAGGGAATGTGTTTGGATTCGTATACTTTATCCTGATTGTATTTTTGTTTTTACTGGTAGACTGCTCACTGGAGGAAGAGTTTTGGTTGAAGAAGGAAAGGAGCTCCATGGTAAAATGTGAAGCAGCAGTATCTAAAGTAAGAAAGAAAAGTAAAGCTGATATTTCAGAAGACCAGGAGATACAAGCTATTGGTGGCAAAGATGCTTCCATTTTTCTTTTCCATGCTCTGGGGAAGATAATTTACTGCAAAAGTAAGAAAACTTTGACTTGCTCTTCCTTTTCGTGGGCAAAGCATGTCAGCTGCTAGAAGCTACCTTTGCTAAAGTAAGGCTTACAGTGACCTCCAGTTTCTGTCTTTGGTCATTAATAACAGTATACCACCAGGAATAAGAGTTTGTGGTCACTGAGATTGCAGCTGTCCGTATTTATTAAGTAAATGAATGTTTCATTAAGTTGTATGACATGTGTAATAAAATTGCATATCTCTAGTTGCATTAGTTCCTTGTGCTGTCATGCATGCAAAGCCGGATACATACCAGCACATTCATTGCTTTGTACCAAAGCAGTTTTTGCCTTTGTGCAGAAATAGACATTGTTGTACTGCTACATTCTGTACTTGTCTGTATTCCTAAATACAGAACGGCCCTGCAGCCTCATGGCTACTGCCTCCATTATTTGTGCATCTGCTCTCTTGTCCTCCCTACTTTTTATCTCAGCTCTTTATTTCCCATTAATAGACATTTGTCTTCTGTCCATTCTGATCTGAAAACCTCTTCCACCCTGTTGTACCATATCTCCCTTTGTACCTCTCCAAACTACTTTCCACCTTACTACTACTGAAAGTTCTACTTTTTCTACACCAGGTTCTGTAAATTTACAGAAACAGCCTGCTCCCTCTGTGTGGTTCAGTATTGTTTTTTTAACATTAAAACTATAATTCATACGCATTTGCTACATATTAAACTAGTACTGTCTGCACTTGGCTAAATCAGGATCTATTAAACCACTGGCTCTCCACATTTCAGTGATGATTCACCACACCAGTTCTAAAATTAGCTGGTAGAATTGACAGTAGTTGAAAGTGATGCTCAGTGTATGGGAAAACTGCTTTTCAGTAGCTATGCCTGTCAGTTCTTGCTCCTAACTTTTATTCTAATTTTGAATATTTAACCTGAAATGTGTGTCATCTGGCTTTTTTGATTATGTGCAGAAATGTAGCAACATTTCTGATACTGAAAGACTAAAAAGATTGTAAAATCCTTTGTAGGAGAACCAGTGTCAGAATCAGAATTCCCTCAGCTGCCTGCTCACTTATCAGAATACCGTCGGGACACCTTGCTTATTCAGCCTGAGGTATGTCTGTAATAGCTACTTGATTCCACTTTGGTTTGAAAAAAACCCAAACAAAACAAACTCTGAAGTGGTTGATGCAAATTCTTAAGCACAGGGGTTTTGTCACTGATTTTAGTATATGTGTATTCAGTCTGTCCAAGTTACAGAATAATTACTGTGGAAGAGACCTCTGGAAGCTAAATTCAAATGAAGAGTAGGTTCCCAGGAACTAGATCTGTTGAGTTTTGAGGATCTCCAAGAATGGAGACTCTCACTTCACTGATGAACTTGAGGTGGAAAGTGGACTTGTGTTTGCTGTATCCTGTGATTTAGCTCACATTTTTTCACTGTGCTTTGTTAATAGGAGTTCACCTTTCTGTTACCACCCATTGAGAGAGTTGAATACAGTAATGGCTTCTGCCCCTGTGTCCCTCCTTTTAGCATTCTCTGGGAACAAGCCAACCTTCCTTTTGTATATAAGCATCACTTCATAGACCATGTGTGCCAGCTCCTGAACCATCCAAATGTGTTGTATCTCTTACTAGATGCACTCGTAAAACTTGGAACTTTTTCTTTTCTTTTTTGTTTCCTAATAGGATATTGTGGAAAAATCACATATGTCAGGAAGCATGTTTAATTTATACCTTCACCAGAACTATGTAGACTTTTTTTCTGATATAGATGATGTAGTGAGAGCCAGTGAATACTTAAGCACTGCTGATGTCCTTTGCAGTAACTGGAGTGTAAGTGTCACCTTTTTATACACACATGCTGTTTTTAATACTCTTAACATCGATTTCCTAGACTTTCCTCTAAGTGTTTATGAATGTTTTATTTCACACTTGCAGCATAGGTGACAGTGAGTTGTTAATGAATGCTGAAGTAAATCAACTATAGAAGAGATGCAGGTCCAACTTTTTGTCCAGTATCTGTCAGTATTTTATTATGGCAGGCTACAGTGTTTGCAAAATACTCCACAAAGTATTTTTAGGTAGAATATATTTACTGTAAAAATGTTCTGCAGCGTATATGTCTTCTCCTTGATGTAACTGAACTGCTTTTTCGATCAGCTGCTTTGAGTAAAATTTCACAGTAATCTCAACAAATTCTGTGCCTGTTGTGTCCCTGCAATTACAGAGTGCATTGTGATTCACGTGAGACACACTGTTCACATTATCCTGATTTCTGTCATAGGCACGTCTTGTGATGGAAAAATACAGTGCATCAGTGGCTACCCGAGGGGTGATACATTCAAATATGTCCAGAGCCTTTGCCCATCACCAAGGAGGGATGGGATTCCGCCCTTTACATAAACCCCAGTGGTTCTTTATCAGTAAAAAGGTAAATGATTTTTTTTTAATTATTTTATTTTATTTTTTGACGGGGAAGACAGTTGAATAATGTTGATGGTATTTGCTCAGAAATCCTGTTTTGAGATGAGCCACTTATAAAAAGCTCTTGGTTGAAGAGTTACATTTTATTATTCCTTTAATGGAAAAATCAATTGGAGGCCTCTGACAAAGTCTGATTCAAGTGTTCAAGTTGGCTCACTGCTGGGAGAGTCTTAATCCTAAATTAATGGAGACACAAGTATTCCTAGAAGTCAGTTTAAGATTTTATGCAGTTTAAATCATATTAAACTGTTGCATAAGTTTAAGAAATTACTGCTGGTTTGCATTTATCAGTAATAGACTGCTCATGAGATGCCAGAGCTCTTGACAGTTTTTTACATTTGAAGTGACACTTGCTGTATCTGGCCTGGGTGGGTGGAGGATTCTCTAATCAAAGGATAAATATTTCTGGAAATTTTAATTTCCAGAATTTAATTTTAAAAGGCAACAGTGAAGGATGTCACCATTTTTACAATCTGTATATGTTAACTGTAATGGCTTATATTTTTTCTCTCATCTTATTTTTCAGTAGCCTGTATGTAGTCATCCAGCAGGCAAAGAGAAAGTCTGCCTTTTGCGGTAGAGAATATTTACGTTAATGATGATGTACCAGTTTTTTATTTGCATTTCTTTTCCTCCTAATTCTTACAGTATCAAGAAAATTGCCTTGCTGCAAAATCTCTCTTTTCAAGCTTCTGTTTACCACCTGAGTGTCTTCAGACTGAGCTATTGCCTTATCTTGCTATGTTAGCAAATCCAATGAGAAATCAAGGTAAATTGAGTGTAACTTTTAATCTTGGACTCTTCCTTTTTTTTTTTTTTTTTTGTAACTAAAGCATATGGTGCTATTTTGTAACCCCAGATGTCAATACTGGCTGTGCTTTTGCCTCTGTTAAGAAAATACTTATGGTAAATGCATATAAGTGATACCCCAGAATGTTTCTAGTAGCACAGCCAAAATTCAGGCTATCCTGCTGGGTTTGAAACAGTATCAAGAACATTTAAAAAACTTAATGTAACTGAAATAATTCAAATAAGTATCTCTCTTGGCAGAAGTGAGACCTGTATGATGCTTTTAAAATGTGTAAGATGAGGTCCTCATGTTGCAGTATTTGAAATCATTTTTCCCTTTTCCTGGTATGGATTTCTGGTATCTGTGCTTTTGAACCCTGTTCATCCTGTTGCCTTCTCACTCAGATTCTTCAGATTGTTGCACAGCTTTTCTGTCTGCCCAGATACTTACTAGCTTGTCTAACTTGGGTGGAATCAGCAAACTGCTCATCTTGCTCTTCTTCCTTTTTTTTTTCCACAGGGTTATGTTTAAGAATGTATTGAATAGCCAAGGTCCTAGTACAGATCTCTGTGGAACTGTATTGGCATTTTTTTTCCATTGCAGGCGTTAACTGTTAACCTTGTACCCCTCTCCCCGCTCTGTATTAATTAATTGCTTCTCAAACTTTATTAATGAAGGGGTTCTCTTAGGCTTCTTTTAAATCTAATAGAAGATTTGGTGAGAAGACTTTTGGAAACCTAGTAGGCAATATTAACTAGATCTGCACTGCTTATTTATCCTTTTCCTGTGTCATCAGCAGCCTTAAAAGGCTTTCAAAAGCCTTTCCTAGAAAAAGTGAACAAAATTCAAGTTTGCAGTGCATTCAAAAAATGTGTAACCTGAGGTAATCCAGTAGCAGACAGTTCATGTGGAAAAACATACTTTTGTGGTACATAATCATAAAATTGTTGTTTAGACATCTGGGTTGCTTATGCTATGTTAATTACTTCTACTAAAAGGCTTCATACCTAGGCTAAGGCCTTGACGCTGAGATGAATTAATTTTGTGGGCTGTGGAATAATAACTCTGCATCATAAATACACAGTTGATGAACATCACGGATTTTGTTTTTATTTTATGGGAATATGGCAGGCAGTTTGGAGAGTTTGGCAGTGTTTTGGTATCCAAAATAATGCAAATATATACAGGAATACTGGACTAAAGTTACAAATTATTTACTTTCCAGTAGTTTTGATTGTATGTGTGTTATGATCTACCTAATGTGATACTGGTGATTCTTTATTTTTTAGCTCAGATTGCTTTTATCCAGGATGTTGGGAGGCTACCACTGAAAAGACATCTTGGGAGGTAAACTGAAGTTCTGTCTTTTCTTAAAGAGAATAAGACTGTTTCCTCCTCGTTTTCCTTTCTCCTCACCTTCCTTCTATATTGAGGAAAAGAACCCTTTCATAGAGAAACATCTTCCATGCACATCTGTGATGTGACAAACCTAGTGCATGATCTGAATAAATATATTTTAATAATCGAAAACATTCATGTGAGAATAAAACTGAATTGATGCAGAGTATATGGTGCTCTGCCTATTATTTATTGTGACATAATCATTAATCTGGACATTTCACAGAACATTCTGGGTTCATGTGTGTTAGGGGTGTGAGAAGAAAAACATAACAGGGAATTACTCTTACTTCTTTGGGATATATTTACTGTTGTATATCTATGGAACTCCAAAATACTTAAATGAGTGCTTCCTCTGAGATAGCAACACTGGTTTTCATGTTGTGGATTTTTTGCCTACTGGACTGCTTAGAGTAAACCTTCATTTAGAATGCATTTTTTAAATAAAACTATCCACTGAAGTTCCTCTGTCCTAGATGTTAAATAACTGAGTTACATTTCTATCACTTTGATATCTTTGAACTTCATCAACAGTTTTAATTGTGTTGGCCTGTTTCTAATAAAGGATCGAGATCACAGCTGGGATGAGAGTTAACTCTTTCATCCCTCAATCATGAGAGTTTGTTAGGGCATCTGACAAAACATTCCATATTGGTCACTGTGGAATTGCTGTCTGAGTTTAACTAAGGAATACTGGTGTGTAAACTGAAGGCTGTGTTACCTAAGAACCACCCTGTTCCCCAACAGTTGTGTTAAAAGGCCTTTTGGTTGCTAGGTGGGAAGCAAGCAGTGTCCCTAACAGGTGTATCTATTTGCAGTCTCCCTTGTCTGAGCCAGAATGTTTGTAATTTTAGAAATTAATTGTATTAATTGCCATTCACTTTGTCTGCAGCACACCTCTAAATACTGTTCAGTGTTTCATATCTGTATTAATAAATTGGATGTGTGTCACTTAGGGTTTTATGTGACAGGTAATTTTCTCCTGAAAACATGGTAATCCTTTTTCATCTCTTCACTGTTTTGGAAATGAAATACAGAGAGATGTAGGTAGTTTAGTAAGCATTTGCTTCCTCCAGGAATCCTAATTGAAAATAATTTGTGTTATTAAGCACTTATTTTAATAACTTTTGTGCAGCTGTTTCAATGGAAATAAGAATCTTACATTTATTAATATTATAATACAGTTATACATCACTGTAATAATTTTATGCTATTGTAATAATATTACTATATTATCATATTTAGCAATATTGTTTATATACCCGCTTGTAGGATTGGGAATGGTACTGTAATGAGAAAACTGGCATTGAGGAGAGAGCACAGTGTTTGAATAGCTGGGATTGGTGTCAGGATGAGTTTTTGTCACTAACTGTGTAAGTTTTATTCCAGGGTGGAGTGGGAAAAACAATAAAGGAACATTGGTAACTTGCTGGTAGAAAGATTGAGAAGTCAAAGAGATTTCCTTTCTATTCCATTTTCCTAATATTTATTTTTGATTTGCCTGTTCCATGTTAAGTTGCTTCCTGTCCTGAAGGATTTCGGTTTTGGCTTGGAAAGGGTCTAATGCACTGTGGGCTGTTGTCAGTAACTTAACTGGTCATGGTTCGTGTGTGTGAAGAAAGCTGAGGAAAACCACTGTCACCAAAAAGTTCAGTTTCAAGGAACAATGCATACTAGGGTAGCCATGGAGCACAAACAGGATCTGGTGTTTTGCTGTTGCTATGTAGGGCAGAATTAACATTCCTGATGGAGGGTGTTACTGGTGAAAAATGAGAAAGCTATTAAGCACCAGTGAAGAAGGGTGGCCTGTGTGGTACACAGGCACTCTTTTCTCTTGCAGTTTCTGTGTGAAGGTGCAGGCATTTTGTCATGGTAACTGACTGTTGCACTCATAATTTTACAGGTTAAAGCTTGAAACACTTACTGATAAAGATCCTGGTATACCAGACTTATTTGTTAGCTCCGAGGGGGATGGTGCTGATGCTCATGCTGTGGAGGCGGCTGCAGAGGTGGAGAAAACCACGACAGATGAGGATGAATCAGGTGGATTCCCTCTCTCTTCTAGCCAGTGCAGTGGAAGTGAACTACCTTGTAGTCAGCCCCAGCCTGTTGCAGCTCAAGCAATCATGGAAGAAGACGAATTACAAATAGATGAATACGATAGTAACTGAGTACTACAAGACTGTACTGACTACTAACTTCCTTGAATGAATTCTTACGCTGGAGAGGCTTTTGCTAAAGAGAGTATGGTCTGACCAATACTGCTTTAGGTACCTAGGCTTGGCCTCCCAGCCTACCTAAATGTGCTGTGTCAGCATCAAGACAGCTCTCTTCAGTGTCACATTGCAGTGTCAGTCCTGAGCTGAGTACTAAATTACAGGCTATTCATTGCCTCTACTGAGCCATGAAATAACCTATACTGAAAAAGAGGATAATGAATGATGACTGAAATTAGTTTGAGACTGTAGATAAGCAGTGTCACATTGAAATTATTTTTATTTTTTACACGTTTTAATTTGGTTTGCAGTTGTACAGTGTGTTTTCTGAGTACATGTTTGAAAATCTGTCAGTTTTATTAAAATTCATACCTTCAAAAAAAAAAATAAATTGTGGTTTGGAAGTTCAGCCCTTCAGAAAAAGAGATTGAAGTGTACAGTCACCAAATTATTCTAGATTTCTTTTTGAAAGACACTTCCATATCTTATGGAGGGGAAAATACAACAGCCAAGCATAAGTCCTTCTCATCCTTTGTATTCTGTTGGAAGTTAATGGTGCAGTGTGCAGATTTTGTCCTGAAATTGCCATTGTGCCAGGGGAAAGAATAATCTCATTGTGGTAGACTGTTCAATATGTCAGCATTTTTCTGTAGCTGGGATTGCTCTGTGCAGGACAATCTAATACGTTGTGGTGGTTAATGGTACCACAGGAGGAAGAAAAAATAATCAAAGCAACCATCTCTGAATGTGTAATGTGGATTTGAGTTTCTGTATTGCTTACACCTAAAGTTGAGTAGAAAAAAGTATGTGCTTATTCAGCATGATGTTTGAATTAATGCTGCTAAGAAAAAGTCCAGCTTTGCACCCTCTTGAGGGACAGTTGTAGTCTTTCCATCTGTAGCTATTTAATTTTGAGGAGGGGAATTTACTCCTTATTCTTCTGTTACAGCTATTCTCACTACAGCAAAGGTAAAATGGTTTTGGCTGTTGGTGCCTCTCAGCACCTTTCCCCCTCTCCAGGGTGCCTCAGGTGGGGCACTCTGGGCAGGGAGTGCTGTAGCACAAATGGCAGTAAGGTTTTTAATACTGGTTTTTAATTTGCAAGCAAAACTGTAAGGTTCTTTGTATCTGTTCAGCTTTTCTTACAGTAGGACTGGGTAGCAGTAGTAGTAAGTAGACCTACTTTCACATCAACTGCTTTACACTGCTATTGGCCTTCCCTTTCCTAAGCCAATATTCAGTACTCACCTGGTTTGCTATAAATCATAGTAGTAGAACTACATGTTCAGAGTAATTTGTGTAAAGCCTCTTTTCACATTAAAACAACATTAAGCATTATTCTCCTTAATAATCTCTTGTGTTTAAATGTATATGCTCTTGCCTCTGAATTGCAGTGGCATGCAGTATGCGAACAGGATGAAGTCCCAGATTGCTGAAGGGCTGGTGAGTAACCTATTAAAGGGAAGTGCTGGCAGCTGTTAACCTTGTGTAGCTGCAGGCAGGCTCAAGAATGAATGTCAGCACTATGCCTTCTTCTGGGTCCATTTTGGCTCTCTCAGCAATGTTAACAAAATTCCAAGGTGGAATTAAAAATGGCCCTTCAACCACCAGCAATTTAGGAGACACTGAGGAAGGAAAGAGATGTGGATTTTTTTTAGTATAGTGAAAGAATTTCAGTGACGGCCTCTGTGAAACACCCCCGGTTTACATTTGAACCCATTCAGCACACTGTCTCTACATGTAATTGTCAGGTGGGGTGTGTTCAGTGCAGACGATGTTTTGCCACCAGCTGTGCGCATGTCAGCCCCGGGCCCCCTGTATCTAGGGAGATGCCTCTCCAAAGGGAGGGCAGCCTTGTTGCCAGAGGGGTGCTGGTCGTAGCCCACTTAAACCTTTATGGCCACTTACAGATGGTCTCGTTGCAGCCAGAGCAAAACTCAAGGGCAACGTGAAGGCAATGAGCCTCCTAAGCAAGATGTAAAAAAGAAAAGTTGAAGCCAAGATGATTTTTCTGACCCCTGGAACAGTCTGAGGGGCTGCCTCAGGGCTGTGGTGCAGAAAGATGGTCGAAAGAAGGGAAAGGCTGTCCCAGGATGAGAGAGGGGTTGGGGTGAGGGGTGTTCCTGAGGGAAACTCACCTCCTGAGTTTCCAGGAGGTTGTGGGAGCACCCAGCACTGGGAATGGTGGTAAGGGGGCTTCCTGAGGGAGTCGCTGCTCCTGGCCCTGCAGGAGGCTGTGGACGCCATTGCTGGGGGTGTTGTGGGGAGTGGGAAGGCGGGTCTGGGTCTGGGTCCACTCCTGGGCGAAGGAGCAGTCCAATGCCTGTGTGAGGCTGCCCAAGAGAATGGGAGAGGAGGGGGAAAGGGGAATAGGGTAGGGGAAAGGCAGTGGGGCTCCTTGCTCGCGGGTTATCTTGCATCCTGGCCATTTTCCCCGCCAGAACCTGGGGTGGTTGTGGGAGGAGGAGCAAAAAGAGGTGGTGAAGGAGAAGAAGGAGAATGAACAAAAGTAAAAGCAGAAGTTGCAGCAAAAGTGGGAGAAAAACAAGAAAAGCAGCAGCAAAAGCATTGGTACAGCAGGAGAAACAGAAGCAGAAAAACCGAAGAAGCAGAAGCCTAAGAAATCTGGAATGGTTTATACAGCATATCTGTAAGGTTTCAACATCTGATTACCAGTAAGATTGCATGTTCATCTCAAAATGAGTAATTTTGAACAACTTTTTTGAAAAGTACTGAAGTAAGTAACTTTGGGGTGACAGGAGCGACCATATCTGCTAGAGCTACCGTAAGGCCATGTGGAAGCATCAGCTCTCCCTCACGAGCGACACCAGCCAACACAACACCAGGTGCCAGGAGCACATTCTGGACAGTGCCAGCCTGTTCAGTTCCTGTGCTTACTGCCTGTTACAAACAGCTCACAAAACTACAACTTTGCCAGTGCATGCATGTCCTAGCCTTCTCCATGTTTGGAATATCCTGTGTTAGGAACTTCAGAGAATGATCAGAAACAAAAACATGATGTCTAAAACATTCCACTTTTTCTATCCTTATTGGACTGACTTTAGTAATTGCTTCCTGCTCCTCAACAAAAGGATCATCCCCAAAACAGACTGGATGTGTCTGAAAACATGTTCCAAAAGACCACCACATACCTGCTTTTTTCTGGGATTTGGGGGCAAGTGGTGTCTGAGTGGTTGCTTTTGATTTGGTTTGTTGTTTCTTCCTTCATTTTAAACGTCCCTGAAAGATCCACTATTAGTGTTCATACCATCAGTTCCACTGCTATTACCTCCTCCTCCTACCCCTGATAGGCTGAACCTTTCCCTTTCAGCCTGCCCCTCATAGGAACACTCAATTTTATATTAAAGCATAGGCCTTTTTGTCCCCTGACCCTGATGAAAAGAACTCTAACTGATCTTCAGGCTGTTGTTTTTCTCTGATTCTACTCCAGCAGCAGCTGGAGACTCTAAGTGGAAGAGGCATTTGTTGATCTCCTTCACTCCAGAGTCGATGGAGCACTGCTGTTGCTGCTGGCGTGCAGCCTCTTGCAGGGCTGGGAGAGTCCTGGGGGCTGGGGCCTTCTCTCTGGGGTCAGCAGGACCCTGCAGAGGGCGGCTCTTTGGTGGATACTGGCATGTACGTCAGGGAGTGCCTTCTCCAGTCACAGAAAACGTGAATTTATCACTACAGTGATAACTGTAAACGTGAATTTATCACAACACTTGCCGGTGTTGGTCACAGAATCATAGAATAGTTAGCGTTGGAAAGGACCTTAAGATCATCTAGTTCCAACCCATCTGCCATGGGGAAGGACACCTCACACTAAAACATGTCACCCAAGGCTCTGTACAACCTGGCCTTGAACACTGCAAGGGATGGAGCATTCACAATTTCCGTGGGCAACCCAATCCAGTGCCTCACCACAGTCACAGTAAACTTCTTCTTTATATCCAATCTAAATTTCCCCTGGGATCCCCTCCTTTGACCTGCTGGTCATGTTCCTTTTGAGCATTTGGTCAATGAGAAACTGAACATGAGCCGGCTTCAGTGTGCGCTCACAGCCCAGAAAGCAAACCATATCCTGGGCTGCATCAAAAGGAGCAGGACAGAGAAGGGAAAGGACAGGAGAAGTAGGCATTTATTTGGGAGTATTTGCTGGGCTTGGTTGGTTTTTGTTGGGATTTTGTTGTTTTGTTTTTTTTTCATTTTACTTATTGTTTAAATTGATTTTAAAATTATCTACCTCTTTTCACAAGGATTTTCCAGCCAAGTGCAGTCATTTTAAAAGAGCTTTTAAAATCCTGTTGCATTATAGAAGTCTATTATATAAAAGCATGTATTAGTTTTCACGTAATACTATGAATACTATCTTCAGCCCAGTGGTGTCATCTAAACAAATCCAGTGGCTCCCTGGATTAAATCCTTTGCAAGCATTCAATATCATCCAAGTCTTAACAAGTTAGAAGAGCCATGAGGTGGAAGCTCACACCTGGAGGCAGGGAAATGAGAAACTTCCAGTACTTTTCACCAGCAGTGGTAGTCACCTGATGGTAAAAAGGGTCCTCAGACTGACAGGTACAGCTTCACTGACATGTCCATCTGGTGTATACACTGTACATTTCCCATCCTCAGTCCAAGTGAAGTGTCTCACCTCACCCACGTGTTACTGGTACAGCCCAGATGCCCTACGGCCTTCCTTGGAACTTCTTGACCGTGTGCCTTTGTTGATCTCCTTCGCTCCAGAGTCAGTGGAGCACTGCTAGTGCTGCCGCTGTGTGGCCTCTTGCAGGGCTGGGAGAGTCCTGGGGGCCGGGGCCTTCTCTTTGGGGTCAGCAGGACCCTGCGGAGGGCGGCTGCAGCGGGATCTGCCGGTTCCAGGGCACAGGGTGCACTGACCCCCCCCTTGTGACGTCGCGTGTGGCGAGGCCAGCCTGGCTCGTGCCTGGGGTCCTGCTGCGCACGCTGCGAGGTCTGCAGGGTCGAGCGAGGCTTCTGCTGTTGCTCTGGGTGCTCTGGGGCTGCTGTCAGCAGCACTCGCTGCCCATCCCAGAGCCATCACCAGTGTTTGCCTGGCCCTGCCCGGCTCAGGTAGACCCAGCGCGTGACATGTGGAAGAACATTAAAAAAGCAGCAGAAAATCAAGGTGATGTAAACCTGCCCCAAAATCTGAATGCTACATATCCCGTCCGTCACGAGGCGAAGCGACGGGAAGGAAAATGGCGCTCCCGCGAGAACCGGGCGGAGGCAGCGGCGGCAGCTTTCCTCCGGCCGAGGGGCTGCGCCTGGTGGCGGCGGGACAAGAAGCTGCAGAGCACGGGCGCGCCGCCTCCACCTCCGCGTTGCCACCGCCTCACTCACTCGCACGGCGGCGGCAGGAGCAGCAAGAGCCGGCGGGCTCCCCCCATTGTCTGCCCACGGGCAGAGGCCTGCGCTGCTCGCCCGCCTCTCGCCTGTGTGTGCTCCGACAGGCGCGCGTGCGCGCTGCGCTCGCCAAGATGGGGCGCTGCGCCCGCCAAGATGCGCGCTGCAGGGCGGCGGGGAGTCCACTCCTCCCAGTGAGAGGCGGGGGGAAACCCAGCCTCTGCCCCGGAGGTTCTTCACCCACAGCAGTGGTCTGTTAACATAACGATTCAGTCAGTCATGCTACGCTTCAAAATAGAGCTGCCATAGATTTTTTGCTATTAGCTCAAGGACATGGTTGTAAAGACTTTGACAGAATGTGCTGCATGAACCTGTCTAATCATTCCGAGTCTGGCCATGAGGCAATTCAGAACGTAAAGGCCGGAGTTCAGAAGCTGCGAGTGGACAGTAGCTGGAATTGGCTAGAAAGTTTACTGTCAGAATAGGGCATCAGTGCATGCTTGAAAAACATTATTAAAATCGCATTAACCTGTGTAAAAATCTCTGTGTATTTTAGTCACACTTCCTTGGTTAACTGCTTCTGTAAATCGTTTCATCACTAAATCTGTCAACAATGTTTTGTTAGTTTATAAAGAAGGGGGAGATGTAGGGAAATCTGCCCAAGAAGCTGTGCCAGGAGACCTGTATGACAGCCTGGACATCTGGACTCTTATCAGCCACAAACCTTGGAAGAAGTGAACGGGGCAAGTCGGGAAGAACCGGAGAAAGAACATCGGGTGGAACCGAAGAAAGAGCATCAAGAGAATTTCGGAGGACCGTAAATTTGAAAACAGGAGGATGCTTAAGACAAGGTAATGTGTAGTCAAGGGGAAGCGGGATTGTAATGAGTAGTGATAGCAAAGAACTATGTTTAGAAATAAGTACTCAAGCAAAGGTGTGTGGACAGTAATGTGATTGGCTGAAAGAGCGCATGATCAATAAGATTGTTTTGTGATGGAAAAGTACCAAAGGAACTAACTGCTGCTCACCGCTAGGCATAATACTATAAAAACCCGTAAGCTCACTCAATAAGGGATTTTGTTTGTAGCCAGAAACAGAGTCCATGCCTCAGTTGCCACAAGATTGGGCCTGGCAAGGGGTGCCATCCCATATAAAGGACGGCCCGTGTGCAGTGGGGACCTTAGGCATGTTTATCCCTAATAACGCTATGATAATAAATAAGCGAGGATTGTGTTCTGGAAGGTCAACACATGCTTTTCAATGGAGCTGTGATGACAAAGTGAATGTTTGGAACCCAGGTGAAAGTTGAAGCTACAGCATCTGCTCTCTCTGCTTTGCTCGCTAATATCGACCCTATCAGGCATGCGACTTTGCAAAATAGGGCAGCAGTCGATTTTCTCCTCTTGGTGCATGGACATGGGTGTGAAATTTTGGAAGGGATGTGTTGCCTGAATTTATCAGACCATTCAGAATCCATACACGAAAGTATCTGCAAGTTGAAAGACAGTGTGATGAAGTTAAGGGAAGATGATGCCGACTGGTTATCATCACTTTTTTTCCGGCTGGGGTATAACTGGGTGGCTATTGACTTTGGTTAAAGGAGGATTGATCTTTTTGCTTGTCCTCTTTGCCATCATATGCGTTATACCTTGTTTGTTACAATGCATGCAGCGAATGTTATCCCAAGCTTTTGAGAGACATGTATATACTGCATTGCTAAAACAAGAAGGGGGAACTGTGGGGGTTGGAATGTATCGAAACTGTCAGAGACCACGGGAAGGAGGAACCACAGCAGGCAATTGAGAGTGACCCGTCCCTGACTGGTACTTGGAAGATGCTGGAACTGGGAAGGAACAAGGATGTCAGAACTGGAAAGAGGATGTTGATAAGAAAGATAGGTACACCTTTTGCCCGATGTCGTAAATGTAACCGCAAGGCAGACACAGAGGTGCTTGGCTAATTGCTTGGAAGCATATAAATATCGTGTAATCCTTGTAATAAGCAATCCAGCTTGTACTCTACCTCTGGGTCCGTGCCTTCCATCCTCACAGTCAGGGCCACAGGCAAGCTGTTTGGTGCATTTAGACTGCTGCGAGGGGCCAGCTCCAGCGCCTTGAGCACTGAACCTCGCCTGGAGCCCCAGCCACTTGCGGCTTTCCGCCCCGCTGCGGATGGGCTGGGGTGCGAGGGCCATGAGACTCCAACCGAGCACTTGGCTGGCCCCAGCAGCACCTGTACAAGTTACCGGCTGAGCCAGGCCTTGGGCGATGTGGCCTTTTCCCTGGCCATGAGCTGAGGTCCTTTCTTCTGGAGAAGCTGTGGCTCCCCCATCGCTGGCAGTGCTCAAGGCCAGGCTCGTCAGGGCTTGGAGCAACCTGGTCTAGTGGAAGGTGACCCTGCCCGTGGCAGGGGGTTGGGACTGGATGAGCTTTAAGGTCGCTTGTAACCCAAACCAGTCTGGGATCCTATGATTCTGTGACATGAAGAGCAAAAGCTGCGTGCTCACTGTGCTCAGGGCTGTGGTTTCAGCTCCTGGAGGAGCTTACCAGAGCCACCTTCCTTTGCCAGGTACAGCGGGAGCACGTGTCAGTGGCTGAGGGTGGGAGTCCCAGTGTGATATCCAGCCCAGCCACATCCAGTCCTCTGCAGCTGGGCAGGGATCCTGGTAAGAGAGCCACGCTCATACCAGCCTTGGGCTCTGGGGCGTCGAGAGAGCTGCCTCTCCAAAGGACGGGTTGTCTCGTTGCCGGAAGGGTGCTGGTCCATGCCGCTGGCAGCTTTATGGCCACTTACAGGTGGTTTCATTTCCAGCCGCAGCAAAACTTGAGGGTAACTTCAGGACAACAAGCCTCCTGAGCGAGATGTAAAATGGAAAAGTTGAATCTGAGATGGTATTTCCGACCCCTGGAGTGGTCTGAGGGGATGCCCCAGGGCTGAGGTGCAGAAAGAAGGTGGAAACAACGGAAAGGCTGTCCCGGACGAGAGAGGGGTTGAGGTGATGGGGGCTCCTGAGGGAAACACTGCTCCCAGATTTCCAGGAGCCTGCAGGTCTACATTAGCTCCAAATGAGAGGGGTTTCCCCTAACGAAAATGCTGCTCCCAGCCCTGTAGGTGGCTGCAGAGGTTCAGAGCTGCGGTGTGGGGAGGGTGCCTCTCCCTGAGGAGAGTGTGTGGGGCTGTGGAAGTGGGTGGAAAGGGCTGTGTGTGAAATAAAGGTTTTGGGAACCTGTGGAACAGTGGAAGGGGAAGGTTTGAGTGGGAGACGGTGGCGTGGGGTGGTTTTGGGGGTAACTGGGGAAGGGGCTTGAAACCTGGGTTTGAGGGAAAGACAAAGCGGATGGAAGAGCTGACCTGAACAAACAGCTTCAGGGAAGCTTCAAGCACAGCATGACTGGCCTTGCCTCTTCCCTGTGCATTTTGCAGGCTGCAGTTACCTTGATTATTGATACAGTTCCATTTTTCCCACATGAAGGGTGAATATTGCTTCCCCAGACAGCTGTTACCTCGCAGTAGCCGGTAAAACACCAAGAAAGTATGTTCAGAGGGAGGAATGGGTGGGTCTTGTGGCTCAGCAGGATCCCCTTTAGCACCCAAGCTATTTTCATACCTTTGGGGTTCCCCCCCGCCTTGCTCTCTCCCCCATCAACTTCCCCAGTTTGTTTCTTTATGATTTTTAAGGAAATTACTTAGGTTCGGTTTAGGGCATTCCTCCATCCCGGTTTGAGTGTTAGCCCGTTCCATCATCCTTCACTGTAATAACCGTATTTCGTGGTTTAAGCTGAGCCTGTAACCCAGAACCACACAGCTGCTCGCTCTTTCCTCTCCCTTCTTCCTCCCCCTGCTTCCCCTGAGCTCACCTGGTTTTGTCAAAGTTCATTCCTTGTTGGGATGATGATGGGAGGGAAGTCAGGGTCACTTGATGGTGACGTGAGGAGAGTTCTGCTGCTGCTGCTGGCTTTTCCCATGACTTTATTCTCCACTGATGATCATGACAGCACATTTCTTCTTTTCAAAGCCCAGAGTGGTGGGGATGGGCATCCAGCTGATGGGCTATAAAAGTGTTATATACCAGGCAACAGCATATAATTGAGTTCATTGGCTGTTTTCCCCCCAGACTGAATCTCCTTGAGGTACACACGGGAATTCCCCATCTTCCCCCATCACCCACCAAGCATATCCGGGTCCCTGAGCAAAAGCAGTCCCACGAGTGGGTCTGCCTTTACCTGAAGCAGGAATAACCCAGACTGTCTTCTCCAGCAAATTCTTCATGTGCACCACAGGAACTTTATCCCCTTCTACAGTATGTGAAAGTTCTGACTGGGCTGGGCCAGCCCTGTTGGCAGATCCTCTGGTGTTGACCAACCAGGTGGCCTTTGGTAAGTGTGTATCCCAATGTTTGAAAGTCCCACCACCCATTCCTCTCAGTGTAGTTTTTAACATCGTACCGTTTGATTTCCCAGAGGCTGGTGCATGGTAGGGGATGTGATATACCCACTCAATGCCATGCTCTTTGGCCCAAGCATCTATAAGGTTATTCCAGAAATGAGTCCCATTGTCTGACTCAATTCTCTGTGGGGTGCTGTGTCACCACAAAATCTGTTTCTCAAGGCCCAGGATAGTGTTCCGGGCAGTGGCGTGGGGCACAGCGTGTGTCTCCAGCCATCCGGTGGTTGCTTCCACCACGGTAAGCACATGGTGCTTACCTTGGCGGGTTGGCGGGAGTGTGATGCAATCAATCTGCCAGGCCTCCCTATATTTGTACTTCAGCCATCGTCCTCCATACCAAAGAGGCTTTAACCGCTTGGCTTGCTTAACTGCAGCACGTTTCACACTCATGAATAACCTTGGCAATAGTGTCCACCCCTTGATCACGAGCCCATCTGTATGTTACATCTCTGCCTTGATGGCATGAGGTGTCTTAGCAACAGCTAAAAACACCGGTGTGTTACCGGCATTATTCTCAGACTAAAGTCGAAAACACAGCACTGCACCAGCTAGTAAGAAGGATGAAAATGACTGCTACTGCTGAACCCAGCACACCATACTGATGAAGAGTCTCATTTGTCGGTTTTATGTGCGTGGTCTGGCTGTTGGGTGCCACTGGGATCCTGGCAAAGTGATCTGGGAGAAGCGGGAAGCAAAATATCCATGTCTCTGTGGTCTTAATAGTAATCAATCAGTGCACTGCGTGATATGCCTGCACTTTCTTGCTTCAGCAGGCGGCTTTAACCTCATTTAGGTCAGTGTGAATGTATCCTGGAGGGGTCATTTCCCAGATTTTCCCCCTCTGAAAGCTGGAAGATTTTGTCTTAGGGGGGATTTTTAACCTGAGAAGCAGTGAGACTAAACTGGATTGATTTAAGTGCTCTGGGACAGAGCAAAACAGAAAATAGTGCAAGGCATCGCTGCAGAGTTGATTATTTCTTGTGTAAGAGCCACTGCTTGGGGTTCATCTCCTTCTCCCCTCTGCATTAAACAGCTCTGAGCCCTGATGTTTTTTTCGGCACTGGACCAGCTCGACCTTGATGGGGTTCCAGCAGTGAAGATGAGTGGCATTGGTTGGTGTTGGCTGTGGTTGGAGAGAGAAACGCCCCCAAATCGACCCCAGTAACGTCCCCCCAGGTACAAAGGGCATGTGCCAGCCACTCTGTGGCTCTCAACAAGGTCCTGGCCTGGCCTCTCACGCAAGAATGACTCTTCCTGGTCAATCCTATGAAACATGCCTAATGATGGCATTTGACCCTGCCTACCCCTGCCTGTGTCTGGCAGCATCAGACCTGCAGCAGAACAGACCCTCAATGCAGGGAACGTGTAGCACAGGCAAGCCTGCTCCTCCACTCCTGGGGTTATCCCAGCTTTACTACGTTATTTTTCATGAGGATTCAAGAATTAACTGGGGAAATGAACTGGTGGCACCTTGTAAGCGGCGAGGAGAAGCAGACAGGCCAACCCAATATGGGTGATAAGCAACTTCTACTTTATTTGTGACGCAGTTCACACATATATAGGAGTGGTATTCAGCCACTCCTTCTTGGCACAACAGTATTGGTTAGCCCCCCCACAGCTTCCTCCACATTCTCCTCCCAGGTCCGGTCTCCGGCCACCTGTGGGGGCCACCCCCTGCCTTGCTTGCACAGTCCTCCAGAACTCTATGGTCCTGCTCTTAGAGTCATTCTGCAACAATTCCCCCCTTTTTCTTCGTGCAAGCAAGGCATTATGGGTTATTCTGTTCACCTGTTTTATCACACAACTATAAACAAGTCTAATAGCTACGATGATTAACCTAATCATGATACATAAGTGCAATACTTTTAAACAGCAGCGTCTGACTCAACCTGTAATGCCCCGTGAAGACAACCATCTAGTTATTCTTAGGATATTGCTCATTTACTATTGCTGGGTAAGCTGAGCCAGGGTTCTCAGCTGTGCGTGCATCGAATTAACGTAATCAGAGAGACTCATACAAGACATTCCATCAAACTCTTCACATCCATGTCCCTGTTCCAACAACAAAAGGTTCTGCAGTGTTGCATGTCTTACAGAGTCAACATTAAAACAAATCAGGAATTGCCTTCGATGTAGAATTGTCTGCTTGGCAACTCAGCAACCCAGTCTGCTTAGTTGAGCTGAAGCACTTACAGTGATTTGGCATATTATGATTGGATACATGTTTTGAAGACCCTTAGTGACTAACATATAATTGGTTAAACACAGGTGTGAGAACTCAACCTTGAAAGCTTGCCAACAGTCCACAGTTCTCATTAACTTGGTGAATTCCAGCCTCTTATCTTGCTTGCTTAAGCTTCTTCGGGCCTCCCATGGCCTTGCTGTATCTTTCAGGACTATTCAAAGTTTATGTACCACTTATGCATTCTCCTGTGAGAACACTGTCTCCACATCTTCCCCCTTTATGTTTTATATATGGTTTGGGTGGCCCTACTTGAGCAGGGGATCTGGGCTAGATTATATTTCCAACATACGCCAACTAGAGGCTGCCTGGGCCTGCCCCTTTTTTCTGCTGTATGGCTCTCTGATAACAGGCTGTATAGCTCTCTGATCCTTCACATCAAGGTCTGGCATGGCATGTGTCCCCACCGCTCCACGCCTGCTGGGTTGCAGCCAACAGCGGAGCTAAAGGTTCTTCTTGGGGGCAAACACAGAAGCCAACCCAGTCTTGCCCTTGATTGTGGTAGCAGGCATTTGGTCAGCCTCAGTCCTTGCACCTTGTTGTCAATGCACAGTTTCACCTGCTTCATCCAGTAACAAGTTGCTACTACAGCAAGGCACACACACATTTACATTAGCAGAGTAACTATTACAGGGTGCAGCAGCATGTTGAAGATGCTGATGGCAGTGAGGGACTAGCCAAAGGGATTTCTTACCAGTGGAATTCTCCCCCCCTCTTAAATTTGTTCCATCACCTGCTTTATAACACTACCATTGTATTAAAATTTTTCTAGCTTTTGCCTTAGCATTTTCTAGCAGCTACTGCAAATTTCCATACTCTAACATCTCTTTCACAAGTGACAAATCTATACAATACAAGGTGCAGTTTCTTATTAGCAACTAGCTAGTAAATACAGGTGGTTTTATACACAAAATCACAACCTCTAATAATAGCTATTTTACAAGCACACATATTCAGGATGTTACTTTTCAGTTGCCCCCAAGTGATGTTTTGCAGTTATTTGTTCTTTCTCTTCCTCTGTCTCATTCTGCTTGGGGTAATCACGGTCAGCTCCTGTAGCTGAGGCATCAGGTTTATCCATTCGTCTGTCCAGCTCATGGCAAGGCTTGACAAACTTTGCAGGCAGTCACCATGGACCTGTAGGCAGGAGGACACACATATACCCCCTCCCCCAGGTTATCAGTTCTTCAGTTCTTGAGAAGTAGACAGGTTAAACAGGTTAAGTGCAGCATCATTACTCTCTTTCCCTCCCCCCCTCTTTTTAAGTCCCTGCAAAAGCCATCATTACTCCCACTACAGTCCCACGTACAGAACGTGGCACAAGGACCCTGTGGAGACTAACAGCAAACCAGCTCCGAGAAGCATCACTGCAGTGCGAGGTGGCAGGCTCAACCTTAGCGGGCGTCCCCGCAGAGGCTCTGCCTCCCCCACATCGTATGAGGCTTGGGCTTTTATACTGACCAAAATGCACACTCATTCCGACACAGGTGGCCAGCCTGTGCTGGAAGAAGTGGCCAGCAGTATCTACAGAGGTCTCCAAGGGCTGATAGAAACCTGGACATACTTATATTTACCAACTTCTAGTACATGAGTATCACAGAGAAACTGTATGGGCTCCCCCTGTCAATTGCAAGAAAAAATCATAACATATACAGCTTGAGTATAAGAGGACTTTAACGCATACGTGGTCACTGTTTGTCAGGCCTCCTTAACTATTTTGAGATCAAGAGCTTCCCACTCTTTAGCCCCCTGCTGTGTAGTAAACACAGGGTATGCAAAGATGCCCACTGCAGAAAATTCCCCGGTAATGTTCACCTCTTTGGTTACCCATTGTTACAACTGAGCGTCTCCAGGGCCAGTAAGTCTGAGCAGACCGACCCGGGAGACGAAGAGTCAGGGTCTGCAAGCAGAGGATATAAATCTGGCTCGGATTCAGGGGATTCGGGGGCTGATCCTGCGCCGAACTCGGGGTCTCCGTTGCTCGCAGCTGTGTCTTTCTTATCAGATGAATCTCGTTCAGTATGTAGCCATCTGCAGACCTGGCTCCTCCGTGACTGAGTTAAAAATTTTTTCACTCTAGGGCATAGTGGGTTGGAGAGGCTCGCGGTTCCTTTAAATCTCCCGCTCGCGCATGATCCCTATTTTCTACTGCGTGCTTCACAGTGGCGCCGCAATCGATCCGGCGCCGAGGCACCGCCCTCTTTCTTTCGGATTCCTCGGCATTTATCATACGTATACCTTCTAATATACTTTCTCTGTCCTTTTCAAAGTCCCTACTTTCGGAACTGGGGTGGTGGGGGAGCAGGGGGTTGCACCTCCTCCGTGGCACCTTCTGATGGAGGGGGAGAAAAGGAAGGGGGTGGGGGGAAACCCTGTGCTCTCGCGAGTTGGGGGAAATGAGTTGTAATCTTCCCCTGGTTTCAACCGACCGGGGACGTCTGTTCCTAGTTTCTCCGTTGCTACCGCGGCAGTTTTCTGCCTTGTAACTTTTTATACAGTTCATTACTTCCCTCCGTGGTTTACCGAGTTTCTTTGCCTTTTTATAATCATTAAGCACTGAGTCAAATAGTTCATCACCAAACTTTCGCCACTCACTCTCCTCAAACATTGTATTAGGATCTGCAAAAAAAATCCCTTAGCCTTCCCTAGCCACTAGACCTGCTAGCTGCTTTAGAGTCTCAGGCTCAATTCCCCGCTTTTATAAAAAGCACTGTAAAAAGTTCAGGGCTCAGTTCCCTGCTTTTATAAAAAGCACTGTAATAAGACCAGGGCTACCTCTCGGTCCATTTTCATGGCCAGCCTTTTCCGGATCGTCTTCTTCTGGGTCGTCCTGTAACCTCGGTCTCCGGATCGGCCTCCCGACGCAGCAGTGTCTGGTTCGCCCCAGCGGCGGATTCCTTTCGGTTAGTCCGAGCACCCGGGTCCGTCACGCCACCGCAGCAGCATTGCCCGCGCTTCCCGGCCGCTGCCGCCGGCACCGCTCACTCGCCGTTCTGGGGCGCCGGGGCCCTCGGGTCCCCGCTCGGGGCCGTTCCGTCGACCGGGGGTCCCCGTCCCCGCTAGTCGGGGCCCTGTATTCCGGGTCCCCGCTAGTTGGAGCCCTGTAATCCTGGTCCCCAGCGACCAGGGCCCTGTAGTCCGCGTCCCTGTTCGGGCGCCATTTGTAAGCGGCGAGGAGAAGCAGACAGGCCAACCCAATATGGGTGATAAGCAACTTCTACTTTATTTGTGACGCTGTTCACACATATATAGGAGTGGTATTCAGCCACTCCTTCTTGGCACAACAGTATTGGTTAGCCCCCCACAGCTTCCTCCACATTCTCCTCCCAGGCCCGGTCTCCGGCCACCTGTGGGGGCCACCCCCTGCCTTGCTTGCACAGTCCTCCAGAACTCTATGGTCCTGCTCTTAGAGTCATTCTGCAACACCTGATCATCTTTGTGGCCCTCCTCCAGACTTTGTTACCTATGAATATTCTTGCCTTGAAAAAGTCCCAGGCAATTAATGCACTAATGAGGAGATATCTTGTATCTATCATTTGGTAAGCTCATTTCATGCCAGCATTAAAATATACTATCAGACTGAATGTCTGAGAGATTTGTCTGGCAGCCAGAATACAAATCTAAGCATTAAGTAACTGCACCAATGGGTAGTTCTGACTATCCAAGACTTAACTGTTAGAAGCTGGCAGAGGTGAGTGGGACATGTATTGCAGAGGTACAGATAGCCAAATGGGTGCTATAGAGTGCAAACCTGGACCATACAGGTTGACCACTGGGAGCTTTATGCACCAATGCTGTATTAAGATTAAGGTCATTTGGCACAAGTTTACTAGACTTGTGGCACTTCCTACTTGACTGCTAAGCTAGGTAGAAAGTTTTCTAGAAGGAGTTTTAACTGTGAGACTTACTATGCAAACTAACTAATTAGCGGAACTAAAAAAGTATTTCTGGGTTAATAACTGGCCAATGAGCAATGTATACTGGCTGCTCCTTTCTTAGGGACTGAGCAAGCAAATTGAAAGGTCAGCTGCTCTAGGTAGTAGGGTTAGAATGCATGACACTTCAAGGGTGGGCATTCAGGTTAGTTGTACAATTATTTGCTTAATGCATTTCTTTAAAACAGTACTGTAGGTATCTGATACTACATACAAATCTAGGAACTACAGGTAATGATACAGAATAATGAATATATTTCTTCTGGATAACTGATGCATCCTTGAGAGGGTAAATCACCCACTGTGTGGAGCTTTTTTACCTGCTGATAATGAGACCTCAAAAAAAATCAATATGTTGGGGAGAATCAATACTTGGGGAGAAAGAATTTAGTTTTTGCAGTAAAGTACAGCGGACTGTATTTCTTACCTGCTCAGAAGGGCAGTGTAGTCTTGGTTGTTGTAACCATGATGTTGGTGATGGTCATTCTGTGTAAGAAGGATTTGATAATGCTTTTATTTATCTCTTGGACTTGAAAAATAGTATTTCTCTTTACAGAAGGATACTGTTGTATGTGCTGTGTGTACATGTATATGTGTGCACATACTGATGTGATTTGGAGCTGCATGTAGTCAGATTTGAAGTGCATTAATTTACATTTGGCTTATGAAAGTGTGAAATTAGTATTATCTTTTTCTGACAAAACCTAAGCTCATTCCAGTTTGGTACACCATCCTTGATAAAAATTCTGCTACTGTTCAGACCATTACAGAATGTATTTTCTTAGAGTCTACAGCAGATGATCAGTGAAATGAAGCTATCGTTGTTTAAGCCCAGCCAGTAACTCAACACCACACGTACACTTGTTCAATCCCCCCTCTTCTTTCTCCTGGTGGCTGCTCCTTGAGAGATGGGGAGGAGAATCGAAGCAATGTAACTCCCACATGTTGAGGTTGAGATAAGAACAGTCCAGTAATTAAGGTATAATACAAAACCACTACTGCTATCACCAAAAATGATAATGATAAGAGAAATAACAAGGGGAGAGAATATAAAATTAAAAAGGGAAGGGAAAAAAAAAACAAACAACAACAACAATAAACACAAGTGACACACAATACTATTGCTCACCACTTGTCGACCAATACCCACCCTCACCCCTGAAGATCAGCCATTGCAACGTTTCTAGAAATTCAAGTAAAACCATGTATGGTACTGTGAGAGACTGATTTGAAATCAGACTCCACTGTCCATTGTCTCAAAGACTGGTCTGAGAAGCTGAGATGGAAATTCACCTATCTTTTGTCTCGGAGATGGATGGGAGAAGTTGAGATAAGACTCCAATATCCATTGCCTGGGAGAAGGGTGTGAGGAGCTGAACTGGGACTCCACCACTCGTTGCCTGAGAGATGAGTGGGAAAGAGCTAGGACTCTTCAGTCCATTACCTCGAGGGCTGGTGTGAGGTATTATCCCAAGAATTGCTGCAGATGTGCAGTCGAAGAGCTGGCTGCAAGACCAGGGAAACTGGTCCACCAGGAACATGTAATACATGACATGAAGAGCAGAGGTACTCCTCCCCAGCTCTTTACAAAAGGGGAAAAGGTAATCATCAAGAGATGTATCACCAAGAGGAACAGCTCCAGGCAGCCAATGCCATGAGGATGACTGCAGAAGGACACCTCCATGAGGACACTCTCCACCAATGACTACTATGGACCCTGAGGGACACCCTCCATGAGACATCACCATGAGGCCAACTCCACAAGACTCAACCCATGAGGTACCTTCAAGGGAACTCCAGAAGAATGCTTCCATGGGGACACCCACCTCTGATGGACTCTTGGGGGACACTCTGTTCCAATACCAACTCTGAACCCTGAAGAACTCCCACCACCAACGATGATGACAACGGATCCCCGGGACACTGATGGATTCATGGTGGTGACGAGCGCTCTCTCTGTCTCTGCACCCTGAATCCTTGCTTCATTTGCTACCTTTTTTCCAATCTGTCACTGTCCCCTTTATTGCAATAATTTCCCTTTTTTATAATAATTGTCCCTTCATAATAAGCCAACTGATCACTTCTGGTGCTTGACGTCGTTTGCGTCTTAATTTCACTCTTGGGATCATGAACTGAAACAGGGTCTGGAACTGAGGTTTTCTCCAGTCAGACCCTGACAGGCATGACTGACTGGAATTATTAAGCTAAGAGGAAGTTGGTTCTGCCATGCCAAAGATTTTCATTCTTTGGTTTCAGGAACCCGACAGAGCCATAGTGACTTCGATAAACCATATGCTCATGGTCCCTGGTGCTAATGGTCTGTGGTCAGGAAACTGTTCTGTGCCATGAGAAGCTGCCTGGCTGTCTCTAGGCTGCACACAGCTCTGCACCTCCACTGGGAAAAGGGTGGGGAGGAAGCACTGAAACAAGCTGGCACTTGCTTGCAACATTTTTCATTTCTCCACTGTCTTTGGGGGTTTTTATGCGTCCAACTGCAGTGTACTTTCCGTCCTGCTACTTTGTAAAATCTGCCTTTGAGAAGTGTGTTTTCCGGTTGGAGCTCTCAACACAGAAGAAGAGCATGAGACTCTGCAAGGAGAGTCATTGTGAGTTAGCACCCGCAATACTTTCAATGTTAGTTCAGTGAAATAACTACTTTAAGAGGAGAAACCAGTTATTAATGAACTACATTAAAAATGTCAGTATAGTACTGGATAAATACATTGTAATGTTCTTATCTTTTTTATTTTCAGTTATGTGTGCAATTTTCTGTTAGACCAGAAATATATGAGGAGTTTAATGGTGAAGGGAGTCTTGATTGCATGACAGTATGAGCCACTGTTTTTAGTAATTTAAAGTCATTAAATGTAACTGATTAAATTTTTCAGTAGATTTGGTATATAAAGTAGCCTATTCTAATCTGAAATTTAATTGAATGTGTATCACTTGTCCTTTATATACTGTATATAAGAACTTAATGTTATTTGTTACCTTTTTTCCAAGTAAAATGAGCATAATTAAGAAGTTCTCAATTAGCTGAAGCATATTTTTTGTTACATTTTGCTTTTAATTCCTCATGCAATTGTCATTATTTAAGGGAATTGATCCTAAACTGTTAGCATTTATCATATTAAAAAAAATGTTAATTGTGCAAACTCTTAAGGTAGACATACACAAGGAGGATGTCTGCTGAGCTGTATGTACAAACTCTGGCTTGTCCTAGTAACTGCAGAAGGTATTGAGTCAGCGGTGGTGTCCTTTATGGACATGGTGTTGGAGTTTAAACCCAGCCAGACAGCTCATTCACTCACTTCCCCCCTTCTTTCCCTTCCCCTGCTCCCGGAGGGACAGAGAGGAGAATCAAAAAGAATGCAACTCCCACAGGTTGAGATAAGAACAGTTCAGTAACTAAGGTATAACACAAATCACTACTGCTACCACCAATGATAATAATGATAAAGGAAATAACAAGGGAAGAGAATACAACACCTCAGCATCAGCCGACCCTTAACTCACACACACCCCCCCCCCCAGCCCAAACAAGCACCGACCGATACCTCCTCCAACCCTGCAGTCCTAGCCCTTCCAGGTAACTCTCCAGTTACACCCTGGGCATGACATGCTGTGGTACGGAATACCCCTTTGGTCAGCTTGGGTTAGGTGTCCTGTCTCTGCTTCCTCCCAGCTTCCCCTCCTCCTTGGCAGAGCATGAGCCTCACAAAGTCCTTGGTCAGAGTAAACATTACTTAGCAACAACTGAAAACATCAGTGTTATCAGCACTGTTCCCAGGCTGAAAGTCAAAACACAGCAGTGCACCAGCTACCAAGAAGGAGAAAAATGACTGCTACTGCTAAACCCAGGACACATGGGTTTTAACAAATGTCAGACAATGAAAGGGTAGTAACTGAAAGTAGCTTGAAACCGGAAGTGCTTTTGAAAGTAAGTTCTACTGTGATCCAGCACTGTGCTGGGTTCAGCTGTAGCAGTTATTTTTCTCTTTAGTAGCTGGTGCAGTGCTCTGGTTTCAACTTTAGTCTGAGAACAGTGCTGATAATACACCAATGTTTTTGGTTGTTGCTAAGTAATGTTTACTCCAATCAAGGACTTTTTCAGTCTCATGCTCTGCCAGTGAGGGAGGGCAGGGGAAGCAGGGAGGAAGCAGAGACAGGACACCTGACCCAAATGAGCCAAAGAGGTGTTCCCCATCACACCACATCATGCCCAGTATATAAATCGGGGGAGTTACCTGGAAAGCCCAGATCACTGCTCGGGTTGGGCTGGGTTTCGGTCAGGAGGTGATGAGCAACTGTATTCTTTCCCTTGTTATTTCCCTTATCATTATTATCATTGGTGGTAGCAGCAGTGATTTGTGTTATACCTTAGTTACTGGACTGTTCTTATCTCAACCCGTGGGAGTTGCATTCTTTTGATTCTCCTCTCTCCCCCTCCAGGAGCTGGGGGGGGGGGAGGGAGTGGGCGGAGCAGGGAAAGGGGAGAAGTAAGTGATAGGCTGCCTGGTTCTGAATTACTGGATGGGCTTAAACCATGACACAGATACAGGTCTTCAGATAAAAAAACAAACAAACAAACAAACCAGCTTTGTAGCTGGTTCTGTTATTTGAGATACTTGGCATTGTCTGCTGTCATTCATGTATCACCTCCACAAAGTTAATTCAAAGTTATAATATTTATTGTCTTTAATCCTCCAACTGCCTCAGACCAGAAATCTCCCTCCAGCAGTTGGCAGTACTTCAGTCAAACATGCATGGCTCAGCTTGAAGGCTTATCAAGGGCAAAGCTCAAATCTCTGTTTTCACCTGGGTCAGTCCTGTCCTTATCTATTATCACAGGAATCCTGGTCAGAGGACTCACTGGATGGTTTTCTGGGAGGGTCTCCCTTTAACAAACTTGTCCCAGCACAGTGCAGGAGGATGAAGGTGTAATTCAGCACCTGAAGGCCCACAGTATTTTAAAAACTCCAGTGCCACTAAGCAGCATGGCTTGACCACTTACAGACCCAACTAAGTGAGGGTCAGAGGAGCTTACAGTCAAGGGCCTGGAAGTCTAGTGGTTTAGTTATGAAAACTGGCCTTGAGGGGAGACTGTCTGGTTTGAAAGATGTGTAATAGTACCATTTCACAGCTGAATTTAAGAGTCTCAGGGAATCTGACATCATTGTCTGCATTTGAACAAATTTGAACAGTTTTATAGCTGTAAGCTCTGATTTGAACTTATTTTTCAAGTGACTGGTGGTCAGCTTGTATTTTTAATACTCTTATAAATGCTAATGCTTGAATACTAGCAAGTATTCAAAGAAGTCTTAGGTGGCAAAAATCTAATAGTTTTTAAGTTTTTTCAATGGTTTTTAGATAGGGAATGTTTTTCTGAAACAAAAACGTGAAAATTTTATGAGTTGAAATACTCTAGCATGAAAGCTTCTATATGTAATGAAAAGTAAAGAAAAATATATCTATCTCTCCTTGGATTATATGAAACATTATTAATTATTTTAATTAGTCAGTTAACTGCTTCCAACTGGAAGGTGGTATAGAAATACAAAATCTTATTACTAGTTGTTTTGGTGCATGAGTACCAGTGAGTATTTCCTACATTCAAGGCTAAATGCTTACAAAAGTATATTTAATTAAAAGAGACAATCCTGGAATTTGTCACTGCTAATAGTTAACAAAGAGGTGCATTCCATAATGAGGAATGGCCAGGTTTAGGTCAAAAACAGTAATCTGTGCTTTAAGGTTTGTGATTTTTTCATTTCACCTGTGAATTTTTAGTCACTGTTTGGCCAGTGTTACAAATTATCTAAATAGCATGGAACATTTGCTATTCTTCTTCCAGAGCAGTAATATTATATATATATATATACATACGCACATATATATGAAGTGTGTAGCTATTGTTGCTTATTGGAAGTGGGTGAAGTACCCAAAGGGGAAGCTGTAGACAATAGACCAGGACCAACTAATAGTTGAATGGGGATGCAAAGAAGCTCAGGTATTTGAAGATTAATTTCCTCCAGTGGAAGGAAATAAAGAAAGAAAATTAGTGAAGGATACCCAGCCTTGTCTTCAATACAAAATTAGAGCAAATATAAGGATTCTTTTTAGGATGTTTGTAGCAGTATTTCTTCAGGAGAAAGCTTGAATGGGGAGAAAGGAACTATTAAACCCTGAATTCATGACTCAGTTTCCATATTTATTGTAAATCAAATGAAATTGTCAGATGTAATTACCTTTAAATTTTGAACATAAGAATGATTTTGCATGAAAGAAAGCATTTTAATGTCTTTATGTATAATTAATGCAGTTAGAAGAATTAGGGAGGCAGACATACATAAAGTTTAAGAGACTAAGATAGCAGAGAAAAATACAAAATAAGATCTATGAGAGACTCATGGAAAAAAAGATACGCATCTCAGAGCAACTGGTTTGGATATTGTGAAAATCAGGGAATTTCTCATGTGGGTTTACAGGAAGGTACATATCAGTGGTAGCATTTCAGGAAGGCATAAATCATCATTTCCAAAGGTTTGCTGTCCTTTGAAATGCTGCTAGAACGTTTTTGAGGAAAAATTTTCAAATGATGCTGCTGATCTTAGAATACATTTCAAGGAGCTTTCTGGCCTCTAATGCACTTATAATCCTTTCATGAAACTGAAAGGAAGCTAGCCCATAGAAAACAGTGATTACTGTAAGGGTCAGAAATTATTATTTCTATTCTCACAGGGGATTATCATCAAAGAGTTTTTAAAGTCTCAGTTATTCTTGGAGTTCTGTTTAATAATGGTAGCCCAAACTCTGAGCAAAGGAATAAAGAATCAGTAAGTAATTGAAGATAAATTCCTTGCCTCAAGCTAGGTTGTGGGTTTGTTTTTTTTCCCTGAAAGAATCCTACACTTTACTGTGAACCTTAACTTTTCCTTCTGCGCCTCTGTCGTGGTTTAAACTCAGACAGCCAGCTCGTTCACTCACTCCCCCCCCTTTCCTCCCTTTTTCTTTCGTTTCCCCCTTTCCCCTCTCCCGGAGGGATGGGGAGGAGAATCGAAAGAATGTAATTCCCATGGGTTGAGATAAGAATAGTCCAGTAACTACTGTATAACACAAATCACTATTGCTACCACTAATGATAATAATGATAATAATGATAAGAGAAAATATGAGGAGAATACGATACCACCCACTGAAACAAGTTCGACCCAGAAGACCCCATGTCCTTCCTGGTAACTCCCAGTTACCTCCCCGGGCATGACGTGTTGTGGTATGGAATACCTCTTTGGCTAGCTTGGGTCAGGTGTCCTGTCTCTGCTTCCTCCCGGCTTCCCCTCCTCTCTGGCAGAGCATGAGACTCACAAAGTCCTTGGTCAGGGTAAACATTACTTAGGAACAACTAAAAGCATTGGTGTTATCAGCACTGTTCCCAGCCTGAAAGTCAAAATACAACGCTGCACCAGCTACCAAGAAGAAAAATTGACTGCCACTGCTAAACCCAGGACAGCCTCAGAAATCTCATTTAATATTAAAACTACCCAATTGGACTAGCATGAGAACAGTTGCTTATCCAGGCCAGCCACTTTTTCACATTTAAATTTTTTATTGTGTTTTTTTTTTTCTTTATCTGGTATTCAGACCTCCAGTCACACATGAAAGATTCATTTTGATTTCTCTGTTAAAAACAAAAAGATACGCAGTGGTAGAATAAAATAAGTGATATAGAGGAGAATTTGTGGTCTTCTTTCATTTGTTTTTATTGTATATAAGCTCAAATGGACACAAACCAAACTACACTTGCATCTAGATTCTTGCCCTGAGCAAAGTCACTTCATATTTCTAGAGAGGTAGCATAAGGGTTCTTGAACTTTGTATGCAGTTCTGGTCCCTTTATTTCATGGAAGTAATGTTAATTTGTAAGGTAATCAGAGGTGGATCGCAGAGATACCAGCTTTTAACCCACAGGAAGAAGTATACCATTACTCTTCAGCCTGGAAGAAGAGATCAGGGGAAGACCATGAGTAGCATAGAGAGGAGGGTAAAAAGGCTATGAGCATTCGTTGGTTCTTTCACTGCAAGAATTTCAAGGGTGACAAATAAGACTAGTAGGTAAAGTGGCTCCTCACAGGCAAAATAGCGAAGGCTTATTTTCAAAAACTGATGAATTTGTGGAAGTGTATGCAAGGCTATCAAGTACAAATGCAGATTCAGTTTGTGATGTAATTTGCTCAAGTCTAGAAAAAAATCAAAGAGGTATCACTGCATGTCAGCCACCATCTTCAAATTCTTTACCAAATGTTCATTGTTAGTACTGCCAGAGACCTTGGATCTAGTTGTTCTTTCCCTTTTTCAACTAAAAGCACTAAAGAACACATTGAAGTACAAGAACAAAAGGAAGTAGATTTATCTAGATGCATGTGTGGTTACCACGTATTTATCTAAACCTGCTTAAATGGAAAAAGACCTGCGTCCCCAGCTGCTTGTTGTCCTTTACAACTTAAAGATTTGTAAGTAAAATTTCTCAGAATTTTGAGAGGTCAGTAGTGTAAGAGTTTCAGTGGTCAGAGAACATTGGGTTTCCTTCTCCTATCTAATAAGATGCATGACCTGTTTCTTAATCTGTCATTTTTAACTTCACCTGGTAAACCAGAATGAATTCTTCCAGTTTCAATTTGTAGGCACTTTGCAGTATGCATCTTGAATGTTTCCATCAGTCTTTTATCCATCCTTGCTACTATATTTTGACATATATCTGTTAAGTTTTTGATGTATGTTTGCATCTAACTATGTGTTTGTTAAAAGGTGACCTTTCGATTTGATTTTATGGCTGACTTCAGTGCTAAAAGCTGAAGGATGAGATGTCTAATGAATCCTGTGTCTAGAAGTAAAGATAAACTACTTATTTGGAATTCTACAGACACAGCATGGCTAAGCATGCTGAGGAGTCCCTGGAACTGAACCAATCTTACAGTGGCAAGCTTTATTGATCACACAGAGACAGAGCACATTTTAATCATTTTTATAACACTGTACCACCTAAGGTACTAAAATCCATTAAATGAGGATTATAAACTTTTTTTTTAAACCTGATCCTAATTTTTTTTTTTGATGTACAGTCAACAGCAACTCTGTGAGATCAATCACAATTACTAAGGCATATTAAAATTAAATTGTTTAATTTTAATTGCTCACACACATGACCCTCTGAGGCATCTGTTCATAAAGCTAAATTGCTTTTCTCACAGACAGGAGTTTCATTTCACCATTGTATGGTAGAGTTTTGTCTTGTACACTAACCAGCATTTTGCTTTCCTTTCTCCCTCCTTCCTCCTAGCTCATGATTCTATTTCTCTTCAGATAATTTTCTCTCCTTTTTGCCTTCTGTCCTCATTAGCAGAAGCCAATGAGTCAACTTTAATAAAGTAGGTGGATCATTTGAATTATTAGTTGATGTAAAGAGTCAGACCTGGAGCTCTTTTCAGGAGTCTCTGTTAACCTATGCTACATGAGTGATTATGCTTGCAGACTCCTAATCTGATCATAAAAACTACAGGCTGTATTGATGAGTTTATTGTGAACAGGTACATTTACTTTAAACTTGTATTATATTTTCTGTTTAGCTGCACGTGTTTTAGCATCTTATGCTCTGTTTTTTCTATCATGCTATAGAATTATAGCAGAAATCTATGAAGCTATTTAGTAATTTCTCTCCTGCTTCTTCATCTTCTGTCATCCTGTGTTTTGATGGTGAAATATCCCTATTCAATTTCTATCAGTTTTCTTCCTTCCTCCAGTATCTGAAGTTAATCAGAGACTTTAGTATCACAAAAGGAGTAACACACCTGAGAATCTCACACATAATGTATTAAATATTGAGGTTGCTCCAATCTTCTCCTATTAAATCATACAGTTGGTGTTTTGTTTTTCATATGGATGATTCCCATAATTTCATGAGTTTGTTCAGGTGCAGCTTGTCTATTTCTGCTTTCTTTCTCATTTTTCATGTACATTCTCTGCTACTTTTGCAGCAGATTTTAGAATGGAAGCAGCCATCCTCCAGCAGGTGTTGGGGGGGGCAGAGGGACATCATACACTAGCTGTGAGAATGGAAAGTTTAACAAAGCAGGGAGCTCCTCAGAACTCACTTTTTAGGTTGTTTTGTTTTTTGTTTTTTTTTTTTGGGGGGGGGGGGGGGGCGGGGCTGCATATAATAATTTGCACTGAGTTTGGATTTAGCCAATACAAAATGTTGGAAATAAGAAAAGCGCTCTAAAGCATTCTAATAAATACAGCTATCCTGTTGATCTCTCTAGATCTTCTGGAAGCCACAGTCCACCTAGCTTCAGTTATTTATATGCAGCCCATAGCAGCTGGCTTGCCTTCATATTAAGCTTTATCTAGCAAGGGTTGTATGAAAGCAGACAAAGCCCAAAGTCCTCCCCTGTGGCCTCCTGTCTCTTCTTCAAGAGACTGGTAAAGCCACACTCGACAGTTTTATGTTGCTATGCTGAATTTCTAGAGATACATATCACTAAGCATTGCTAAGTGAGCCTTAGTTTCTCTCTTTTTACCTAGTATGCTTGCTGAACACTGTCTTCTGCTCCATGGTTTGCAACATTCAGCAAGAGTTCAAAGGAAAATGTAGTTTGTACAGAGAGTTCTATGGGGCTTCTTTGGCTTTGCAACGCACTCCCTTGCTGACCTTAAATAGTTTGAATTTCTTAATATGTTTTTGGAATAAATAAACAGCTATCTCAGTGTGACTTTGTTCTTAATTACCTGGAAGGGCAAAATTTTAAACTACAGAGGTCTACTAAGGTGAACTTACCCTTTAAATCTTCTTGTGCCTGATAAGTTACTACTTCAGTTTAGGTAGATCTCTCCACAGAACTAACAGGTGTAGAATAAATACACAATTTAACCATTTTCCCCTGACTGGGCCAAATTCAGAGAAAGCTGTTTTGCTGTAAGAAGGAGGCAAGATTTGCTTCTCTGTGCATATAATCTGTGAGAGTCATTATTATGAATAATGTGTCATCTGAATTGGAAGAGCCCCATGGCTCATGTATCTCAACCAACTGCCATGTGACGGACTAAAATAAAAATCTAGGATATTCTCCTTAGTTTTTATTATAAGTCCCAGTCAAGGACTCCAAGAGATGAAAATCCTCTAGGCACTATAAAGTGTAACTCAACCTTTGCTTGCAAGAATTTGTCTTCAGAATGGAAGAATTGTTTGTCTCTGTCCAATTAATTGTTGGCTTTCATCTGAAGCTGCCAGCAAGTTTGCCAACCCAGTTTTAATGGGTTTTATTTATGTGATATAAATCCTTGTCAGCTGAGAATTAGTCTCATATATAGTGGAAGGTGATTTTTCTATTCACCAGCAACCTGGATCAAAATGTACACAAGAGACCTGAAAATGAAAGTATCTGTCTCACCATATAAGCCACAGAGCCAATCACTCTCTTTAAATAGCTTTCGATCCAGCATGCCTCTTGCAGGCAGCAGATAAGCCAATGTAACATTGATTATTAACAGAAAACAGATGTATGATTTCCTTCCTAAAACTCCTCTTAGAAAATAAGTTTCCTGAATCCCTCCGGCTTAATTTATAGGAAGGAAAATTTTCATTTTCTGTACTTGCAAGGTCCCTCAATTTATTCTCAGAATGAGAAACAGTGATGACTGTAATGGTTTTGATCTAACACTTCAGACATATTGCAGAGTGTTTGAGAGTTACTGTGATTTTCCTTTGCCAATTCTTTTGCTGTTACAATTTTTATGTTACATTCCAATACAGATTGCCTACTCATAATCTTCCTCTTGCCATAGAGGAAACAGCAACACTGTTATTCTCACTCTCAGTGTGTGGACATCAATCCTAGTAGATTATTTTGCCCTGTCTGAAACTCAGGCTGAGTTCTCAACAGTCCAATGGCTTAGTCAAGTGTACAATAACCAGGCTTCTTGTGGACTGAAAATCTTGGTGCAGTTGGTGCTTTGACAAGTTGTTGATCTTGTACAACAGCCTCAAGCATAACAAACTGCCTGAGAAAGGTTATGTATGTCCAGCAAGAATAAACAGTGACTCAAGCAGTTATCTTTTCTTAGATCTTATAATTAAAAATAGATAAATATTTTGTGACTGTACTGTTCAAAATCACCGTTAAGTCCTTGAAATATGTTTACTCTCTTCAAGCTAAAAGTCGTGTGCATCCTGTCTCAGTATGCACCCTAATATGATGTGCCAGTGTCCACCAGGAGCAACCTGAGTGTTAAAACTGTAAAACACAGGACCAAATCCATGAAAGTCCATAGAAATCAGTATTGATAGGAATGCACGTTGGTCAAGTTTAAGGGTATATTTGGGACAAAATCTCATTTTGTGCTTTGTTTACTGATAAAACAGCCTCCTTTAACAGCTTGTCTGCCAATTTAATTGCTTCCAAATCATGTTTTACCATGAAAAAAAGCTGTAAAGTAGAAAGTATACATCAAAAAGTGGAAGCTGCAGAAAAAAATTATGCTGACTTCATTCTGTTTCTTGAACTTAAATTGTATTTCTATATTATCTTGGTTTTTAATGTGCTTAAGAGAAAATTAATATGGAAGGAAGTAGTAGAATTTAGTACACATCGAGCTTAAAATTTATGTGCCTAATTTTAGATGTTGTAGGCTTCCGGTGACTAAAGATGGACAAGTATAGCCAGCTGACTTTGTCTGCAAATACGCAAGTATCTGTACTGTGTATAATCACACAGTGTAATATATTTAATTGCCACAATGCATAAAATACGTAAAAATTATAAAGTCATTTGTAGTTTGAGTCCAAACTAAACTCAGCAATTGTTGCATGAAAATAAAGAAAATTTTAAATTAAAGCTTCTACAGTCGATAGATGAAAAATGGAAGCAGAGTTTTACAAAGATGAGGAGTTTTTTTGTATTTTTATAAATTATCTGTTAGAATATTTCTAGGTTAAATATGTATGCAGAGTGTTTGAGGAGTCTGATGAGAGTTCCCAAGAGTGTTCCTACATCCTCAGGTTACCTTGAAAATGGATTTTCCTATCTCTGCACTGATCTCCCATAGGTTTTCTAAAGGACAGGACAGTCCTCCCCCAGGTAAGTTTCAACAGCCATGTTATTAGTTGTCATATCACAGTGAAGCAAATAGAATCACACAAGTGGAGAATTTGCGGTTAAACACATAGTACCAAGAATGTAAGACACTGAGTTGTTTACTGAGATGCTCACAAGTAGTTGATACTAGGCTGATACATTTTTTAGACATAACAACCAATTTGAGTCACGTGAGCAGTAAAAACCTTTCCTTGTTATTTCAGATGATTTAACTTTACACTCTAAAAAACAAACAAAAAAAAAAACGAACACCAATTTGGATTAAGGTTGATTTTGGTTTGGTTTTCCAATTGGTTCCAACCAGGAAATTAGAGGCCATTTTTCATACTGGTGAAAATGCCCTTTTCAGCTCAGTAATGAGCTCATTCTAATCCAGTAATGAGCTGAAATTACTATTGGCTTTGATGACACCAAATCTTACCCAGTGCCCTAAACTCGATTTCACTAGAGAACAATGGAAACACTATCAGTCCTGCAATGTGAAATATTTTACTTTCATGAACTTACTGTGGGCCACTGGTCTGGTCACCTCATTCCCAGTCTTTTTTACAGTCCTATTTTTCTGATGGGAAGAGAGAAGCTGGTATTTCTAGTAAAGAATTTTAATGCTTATGTCATGAGGATTCTCTCTTAAAGTAAAGCTGTTGCACAGTAGCAATATCCATGATACACATGGGGTGGGAAAACATGGGGGAAATTTAACCCAGGCTGGCTTACCCTCTGTAGTCCTTCTGCTTTTGATCCATGCAGGATCATTCTAATCCAGTTTTAAGACACCTCTTTCTGTTCACTCATTAGACTGCTGCGGCTTCTCCTTTTTCAAACCTTGCCACTGATTTGGTGCAAAAATACATATGGGCTCATTTTTGTGAAAAAAGAATTTTTAAAGGGTTGTGGTTATTTGACATGGGAACTTGCAAGGGAAAATGTGATACACTTGAGATAATGCTTATGTGAGGTAACATACATGAGTGATATCTTTATTGGCATTTATTTTATTTCCAATTCAAGTTTGTCTGACTCACTTCAACAATAGAAATAATATTTGCTTGTGACAGAAATAAATTCTTGTCAAAGACGTTTCCCACCCCAGCTCTTGCTTGTGGGCTCTATTAATAGAATAACTTCAATATCGTTATATCTACTCAGTGCTTTGACTTTGCCAGAAAATATTGATCTGTAGCATGATCTGTGAAAGGGTAACAGCATCATTAATTGCTAAGTGATCTGCAAAACAATTAAAGACCTCCTGGCTATTGTTCAAATAGATGAATGGAGCCATCTACCTAATCAGATACAGTTGTATCTATCTATGGACCCAATTGTGCTGTTCAGAAACTTCAACATCTGTCACCTGCCCAATTCTCACAATAACATATGCCATACTCTGCTCTGCAGGGCTCCTGTTCAAAAGATTTTGGGGAGAATTGTCTTCAGGTTAAGGAGGAGGAATGTGCAGAGTTTCTAAGGAAATTTTTATCCCATACCTACTTCCCCAGATTTGCTTCTTGAGAGATAAACAGGATTAAGCTAAAGATGATAAACATAAAAGAAGCTGTAATTCATATTTGCACTAACAGCATGAAGGCAGGACAGATATATTAAAAATCAGGTCAAAGCCTGGATTTGGTGAATTTAGCACTTCAGGAAATTACTGGCATTAATGATTTTCTAGGCTATGTTGTTCAGCACCCACTGCAGTAGGAGCCTGGCCTCAAATTGAGTCTCTGAGAAGCAAATGGTAAATGTAAGACTGTGCATTTATTAATATCATATATCTTTATGAAGGAAACCAATAAGGAAGGAAATACTAAATTAATACCAGTCCCTTTAAAGTCAGATGGCACAAATGTTGCTTAAGTACCCTCTGCTTAAAATGCTTGTATTGGGTTCCAGGTAATTATTGGGAAAAACAGAGCATCCATGGTCAAACGTATTTTGCCAGACAAGTAACAGGGAGCTATATTCGTGATGTGGTGGAGTGACTCTGGTAAGATGTATTCCTATGAAGGAATTCATGTTTTCTAACAACTCAAGTTGTATGTTTCTAGACTTTTTGAAGGATTTAGTCCACTGTTTGGGGAAGGGTGAGTAAATGTATTTTCTTCAAGACAAATTGTATTCTTGGTAGTGTCTTACAGTGTTCAACACATGAACATAAGCCCTGCATGCCACACACTGATGGTGTTTGTGTGTGATAGTTCAGTGCCTCTGGACAATTGGCTACTGAAGATTATTCTAACATTTTATTTTCCTTATGTTCTTTGTTTACATACATCACTGGTTTAAAGCTGCTTTTTTTTTTTTTTTTAATTTTGTAGCTCCTGCTGACATTTGCTAGCGAAACTTCAGTGGCAGTCACACTGTCACTCCAGCTAGAATTTGAATATGTATCCTTTTCGTTTAAATGACATATAGATTTTTTAGACATTATCCTCTACACACTACTGGTTTAGCACAAAACTAATGAGAAATATGCCCAGGGTTACTTCCAGTATTCTTACTGCTATATCTGGTCTAATTTTAGTCAGTGGAGCCCTACAGAAAAGCTGCTATTTATTCTAGTACAGGCTTTGCTACATACAGTACAAGGGCCAGAGGATGAGCACAAGCAGGAAAGCTTGTACTTGGGAAGTGTGTAGGTTGTTTCCTTATAAGTAATTTAGCACCTGCTTCTTTTAAGGAGTGGTTAATCTTTCTAAATTAGCAGCAGATCCACTGACCATCCTTCCAATCCCTCAGAAGGAAGAGGGATAAGGTTGTCACTGCAGGGAGTGACTGAAAACTATCCCCATTATCCTCTGTCTCTGGGCAGGGCACTGTGAAAGAGCCAAGAGGATTTATCTGGTAGATAGAAGGGTTGGAGAGAAAAAGTAATCCTTGTAAACCAACCAGAAAAGCAATCTCCTTTATATTCATGTAAGAATCAGTTCTTTAATAAATTTCACTTTTCTATAAAAACAGCTGTATGCTTCTTGTTATTATTTTGTCTTTTAAGCATCAGTATTCTACACATAGATGCCAGCAATACTATTTTTACAAAAAAAAATCCCTATTTCAGTAGAATAGTTGCTTCAGTAAAATAGATCACATCACATTGGGGGTTAGGTGGTGTAACAGAATAATAAAGTGCCTTTCCACTTCTGCAAGAGGGCTTTCAGATATGCTGTAGATCACGTGTAAATGAGTCTGTCACTAATGCTTTGTCTTCTAGCCCCAAAAGGGAAGAACAACCTGAATGTACTTAATTATTGGCCAGTTCCTAGTTTCATTTTCATCCCTATATTCTGCTTCCCTCCATTCAAATGAAAGCAAACACAAATCAGAATGCAGGTCACAAGAAAGGCAACAGGAAATCTGAAGCAATTGCCTGAACAGTGAAAATAAAATTTTCTAACACAGTGCTGCAAAGGATAGGTCCTTACAGCAGAGGAGATTTGGTGTTTATTCATAGATGATTTTAGTTTCCACAGTTACTGGGACGCTTAGGAGCAGGGAAGACCCCCACAACTCAGCTGTGCCTTTCCTAGCACTGCTTTTGTGTTGCTGGCAGTTGGATTTTGGAGCTGCAACAGTGCTATTTCACTTGCCTAACAAAAAGCTTTCTTGGGAAAGTGGCATTGTACTGACCTAGCTGTACGTAAAAAAAAAAAATTTCTGGAGTATAAGGTGTAAGAATGAAGGATTTAGGCCTATAAATATTTTATTTAATGAACATAATTTCCTCTTTTCCTGGAGAAAGCGCTTTTGTTTTTGGGGGTTTCTCTTTTTTTCTGAAAAACCCACAGTTATTTAGGCTCAGAACGTTACCGTCAGAATCTTCAAATTCAGGTGGGTTACTATAACACTGCATAGGTGTTCTCTGTAGGTCAGGCTCTCTCTCCAGCCTGTACCTCATTCAAGGCACTGTAACTAATCTCTCTCCCTTCTGTATAGCAGAAGCTCCACAGGCGTCCACCCCAGTACTCCAGAGCAAAATTTGCTCTTGAGCTTCTGACCCAGAAATGCAAGAGGCTTTCTGGAACTCTATGTTGACATATCTTAGTTTTTTTTAAAAAATCAGCCTTTAATGAAAAACAGCAAACTACATGTTTTCAGTAAAAACTAACCTTTTCCCACACAAGAGTCCAAGCGCTCTTCCCTTGGCACATTTTTGCCGGCAAACAACTTGAAAGTCACATTCTTTGAATGTTTCCTCTGGACTTTGCAGTGATGCTGACACTGTGCAGGAAGGGCTATGTTCTGCCACCCTTATAGGTGCTCAGTCATATTTGCCTATTTAAGTAAGCCTATGGGGTCAGCTGGGCTGTCTGCTGTCTCTATATTATGGTGATACTTATTCAGAGACTGGCAAACTAATAGTGTATCATACAGTCTTATGCTTAAACTGAACAATAAGAGGAACCTCTGAAGCTGTCTGTGGCTGTTTAGAGTTGCGTGCAGCAATATTTAGTAAGCAAAATGAGTTGTACTGCCTTTGTGTGTTACTAGTCAACAGAGCTAAAAGAAAAACTTGATTAAAAGCAGAATTAATTAGTTCTGGTGTTTCGCATCTGTGTGGATAGATGCAGCTGGAAGAAGGGTATAGGAAGAGGAGAACAAGAGTTCCAACTTTGAACGATAGTTTTGACTTTAAATATACATAGAATCATAGAATAGTTAGGGTTGAAAAGGACCTGAAGATCATCTAGCTCCAACCGTCTAGTTCTAACCCTCCTGCCATGGGCAGGTACACCTCACACTAAACATGCGGGGCTTAAATACAGAATTAAAAAAGAGCATGTAGAAACTTTTTCAGAATGTTTCCTTTAATTCAGCTGTGTGTTGTTCTGCTTGGGATAGAATCTGATTCACTTGTTACAGAAGTTCTACCTTTCCACCCCTTTACTTTGTTTACCAGTTCCCTGCTCCATAGAAATCCTTAGAGCAGTGTCGTTCTCCTCTTTATTTCTATTTGCTAAACTGAATCAATAGGGGCTAAAAGTACAGGTTTTTTCTCAAAGAAGATATTTTTAACTCTTTCACTATTGACACTTTAAGCATTTACCTAATCAACCAAACACACAAATTGCAAAGCAGTTTGCTGGTTTCTTAGTACCTAATCCCCAGCTGTTCCATGTCTGCCAGCTGCAGACAAGCATTCATCATGGAGATGTCCACAATTCACTCATACATTATCAGTAAAATATGAATGCACTCAATTTGAAAAGGTTATGTAGAGAGAATACTAAAATTAAGTCACATTCCAGGTAAAATAAGTAATGTTGATTATTGCAATAGTAATTAATTTCTGTGTTAAATGCTGCAGCACCTTCGTTTGGAGTGCTGAAGATTTTCTGTTTTGCCTTATCAGAGGGAAGCATATGTCCAAGATAAAATTGTTATTTGGGTTTGGAAGATGACTGTAGGGTCTGTGCAGGGCAAGGGCTGTCCTTGTCTCCCGTCTCAGTTTGGCCAGACAGTTCTTGAGAAGTATGGGACCTTGCAAGGGTACCTACTTGCTCTAGGGAGGAGAAAGGATCAAAGAATGCTACAAAGTGCTTTCCCCATGGTTGTTGTTATTGTCAGTGGCAATAGTAAATGTCTGTGGCCACCCTGTGCATTTTTTCAAATGGAAAATTTGTGGATTCTAAAGAGCAAAACAATTCCACACACACATACATCATTTGTGTTTTTACCCCACATTGTTGCTATTTTGTTTTAGAATTGCATAGCAATATCATGTTATTTAATGAATATCTGTTTTCCTGTAGAAAGGTTACAATACTGGTTTGGATAAAAAAATAAAATGTTGCCTTTAGGATTTAAAGAAAGAGAGAACACTGTGAATATATTAATTCTTTTTAAAGATCTCAAGCTTTTACATCTCTCTTGCACAGATACTTTTTTTAAGGATTAAAAAAATAGATACTGCAAAAAAAGTCTTCCCTGCAAACTTTGACACTTCTGAGTTCCAACCGCAATCTCATAAATTAGGCTTTTTATGTAAGGTTTATACTGCAGCACTTGGGTGCCATATAATAAATAAAATTTTCAAATTAGATTTTGTGTAAAAATTAGTCCTTTCAATTAAAACTCTATTGAAATATCCATTTTTGTACTACCACCTACAATATTTTTACATTTATATTCCTGTACTGACATGAATAACAAAAAAGTGTATAGATGTATAGATAGGCAGTTTTAGCTTTTCATTGTCCCATCTTGTACTTATTTACTTAGGAAAAATTTCTGCTGTCTGAGACCACTTATAATCTCTCATCTGAGGAAGGCTGATAGTAACTTTCATGGTCTGCTGGCCAGAGCAGTAATTTATGATTCAATTTTTCTTGTAAGCATATTTAATCTGCTGATACAGATATAGAATTAAAGACAGTACATTTTAGCATCCATTCTGATTGCCACATCAGTCTTTAGGCAAAAAACTCTGCTGCTGCTAATACAGAATTGAGGACTGAATTATGAGAACTTGAGGCCATATACAGAAATGTACTTTGTTCTGCCCTTTGCTTACAGGAAGTCCAGAGGGGTTCCAATGGTGGTGTGCTAAACTTCCTGTTTGTGTGACAAAGTATCTGGAGCTCATTATGCTCTGTGGAAAGGTAGATTCACTTTTAGAAATGTGAAAGTATTGAAATTCTGTACCCAGATCAAACTTCAAATTGGTCTCACCTTAGCTAATTTGCTAAGAGGAAAACAGTATCTGAAAGTTCTGTATCACAGAATGCCACCATCATATCTATAGTCAGCATTTCCAGAAATAAGACATTTGGCAGCATCTTCAGAGGCAGGTAAGAGAAGCCTGCTCCTTTTTACAAGATTTTGGTAATGAACCTTGAAGGGTAGATCTTTAAAGCCATCTGTCAAGTAGCTTACTTTTTTTGGTAATTGCAAGTGATCTAATACGTCTTAGAAAAGAAAGGTTGAATCATGTGTTGTAATTCTCACCCTAGTGTCTTCCTCTACAGAGGAAAGGAGGCAACAGTTTCTTGAGGACAGTAAGGAGAGATGGATGTGCTCTGTGTTTGTTCAAAAAGCAAATGAAGCCCCTAACCTGTGGTACTAACTGAATGCATTAGAAAATGCAAGTCTTTGCTAGCAATGAACTTAAAGGTTAATTTCTTTACAGTATTTGCTGTCTCCTGTGAGAAGATGTTCATGCTCTAGTAATTGCAAGGCTTTAATACACATTTTTTGTACAAGTCAATTTCACCCAGATTAATTTCACTTTGTGAAAGTTTTCCCCCTTTTCCAGTGGTAAACACTCTGTTGATGGTAACTATACTTATTGAAAGCTTAGCATATCCAAACTTGAATACATCATGCACAAAGTTGGTATCATTTTGACTACCATACAACGTATTTTCATTTTCAGTGTGTAGACTAGAGCTTCTCCCATTTCTTGAAGACCTCTAGAGATTACGACTGTGGCAAAGGGAAGTACATTCCCACCTGAGATATGCAGTTATATCATCCATCCCAGGAAAGAAAGGATGATTTAACTGCCAGTAAAGATGTCACTTCTTTGTCAAGTTTTTCCTTTATAATTACATTTACAAAATGACTGTCTCATTACTCTCTGTTCTCTAGAAGCACATAACCTCAGGCTAGTGGTTTTATTCTCTTACCCTTTCTTGAGAAGGTGAAAAGTTGGAGTGACTTTGTGTCATCATTCTTTCATGGAATTTCTTCCTTGTCATTTAATTCTTGACATCCAGATTATTCACAGTTTTCCCTTTCAAGTAATCCCTGACACCTGGATTGTGACACAGTTAACCAGAGTGCATGTAATAAGCATGTGCCTATTAGCATGTATTTAAGTGTAAAAATGTACTAAAGTATCTGTAGCTTCTGGTTTTTCTTTTACTTACATAGTTTGTACTTCAAAAAAAAACTTGGTGCCTTTTTATGTAGAATTAAAAAAAAAATAACAATTTAAACCAGCTACACCTTTATTTCTTCCGTCTTAATGCAGAAAACAGCTGAACAGTTTAAAACTAACTTGAAAAATTATACCTAAGACAACTTAAAAGCCAAGCTTCAGCCAAAAATACTTTTTGCAGCCAAATCAGCAAACCCTTTGAAAGAGCATTTATAATGGAATTGCTGATGCAACTTTATTATAGGGATATGAATAGCTATAATGAAGGCTTCAGCTGATGTTCTGGCAAGCCTACTGCTAAATATTATTCTGAATTTATCTGGTGTTCAGAAAAGGCTTGAAGTAGCCAAAATGTTTACATCATCATCGTTTTGACAATATCTCATTTATCCCAAAGGAAGTCAGTGATGAACAAATTCAACCAGTGTGCGAGACGTGCGCATTTAGCTTTCTCTTCGCAGCATTTTTTTTATTCAAGAATACCAGGACCATGGGCTCATACACCAATTTACAAGCAGTTGTGTTGAATCAGGAATTACTGTATATTGTATCATTTGAAAGTATATTATTGAACTGCATTATGTTTTTCTGATTATTTTATTTTGGTTTATAAACCAGAAACTGAGCAAGAGTTTGACATTCAGAGTGGCAGTATTTTGGAGTTCCATGTCTTTCCTTTGGTTCTTTCATACTACTGCTTTGAGCAGTTTTTGAAATACCATTCACTCTTTTCTTTTTAGAAGACTCATACAAAGCTTGCAATCATGGCTAATTACACGTATGGCATTTTCTTGTCACTGCTCAAGAGCAGATCCAAGTAGATATCTGATGATAGAAATAGCTGGGTGGCTTTGAGCTCACCATAGCATAGGATGTGTGTTTCATCTTACAGTATCCTCACCTCACGCCTTTTCTTCTAGTATATTTTCAGACAAAATAGTGCCACTTCCTCTACTTCTGTTGGTTTGGCTACTTGTGAGTTCGCACTGAGGAATCAAGTTTGGTGCTAAATTGATTTTATTAAACTCTTGTTCAGGGAGCTAGCAAGTGAATAAAACCTGTCATGTATTGAATTCCGTGAGCTGAGAAAGACTTAACTTACACTAAATCAATATAAGTCAAATTTAAAATTATTTAAATGGATGCACAGAAGTGTTTGCAGCAGTATAATTAAATAAATTTCAAAACACAGATTAGACAAGTTCAGTATGATGTAATTTAGGATTCTGGCTGCATTTTCTAAGGATTTTGATGCTTATGGCAGTAGAACCAGAATGTCTTTACAAAAAAACCTTCCACATGAAATTTCTTAAGCTTTTTTTTTTTTTATAAGCAACCGGAGTTTCCTCTCATAGAATTTTCACACAGCAAATGCTAGAATTTCTATTGAAAAATTTCTGCACCATTTTAGAAACAGCAAAAGAAAAAAGTGGCATAGTATCATTTTGAAAGAATTTTGAAATTAATGTTTTTGTTAAGTGTCAACTGCAACACCTGTTTTGTGTCACTTACCATTGAAAAAATGATATCCTGTGAAATCTGTGAATTCTTCATCTCTCCTTCTTTATCTTCAAAAATCTGGATAAGGAAAATGAGAGTGAACCAAGAAATTAGCACTTTAGTTGGAAGGCTTAAGGTTGGATTCATTTGAGAAGCTTTTCTACCAACTAAATATGCTTATACACTGGTTTTAACAAAAATTCTGTCTCTGCAGCTGGGGCACTAGCCTGGGAGGAGGGATTCTCTTGTTTGTTTTCTGCTTGTCATCAGATTCAAAGCAGATTTTTTTATACTAAATCATTCTGACTGAGACGGAAAGATTGGCTTGTGCAATCCCTGTATTGAAGGAGAAATCTTGGTACATATTCACACCTCATGAAATAAAACTTCTAATGTTTCAATCAGTAAAAAAAATGGTTTTCATGAAAGCATTTAAAATGTTTGACTGTAAAAATGAGGAGCAAAAATATATACTGAAATGGGGGAAGTTGCTGTGAAATTGAGTTCCTCTCCATTGCTGTATTCTGGCTTGCAAATCCTATTTAGCTAGGGAGTTTTCTTTGTTCAGATTGCAGTTATTCAACACCAATTGCTTGATTTACCAAGTTACTATTGCTGTTTTCATTCTTATTGCCATTTTACATCTTTTGCTCCCCAAGCACTTGGATATCTTTGCTCTGAAGTTTATGATTATGCATGAGAAAACTGGAAATTACTAGCTTCATTATGTAATCCTAATCTTTTCTTCAGGAGCACACATTGCTTAGAGAAGCAATCTCTCGTATCGAACAACAATAAGAACCAAAAATTGGCTCTTAATGGTTGTACTTGCACAGCTACAGCTCATTGCAAGCTTAACTGGTAGTCATCCTTTCTCAGCATGTGATTTAATTTTCTTTTAGGTAGCTGGCTGTGCTAGGTGTCACCATGTATAAGCTATCTTGTTAGCAGTTGGTTGCATGCTGAGATGGGAAAGTGCCCCATGGGAAGGAAGAAGAAAACCGCTTCTTAGCACACTACCAACTATAGGGCTGTATGCAGTGCTGTCATCATGTCAAGGCTGAACTCATATGTTATGGATACTGAGCTACAGTTTGAAGTTAAAGAAGCAGAGGTACACTCAGAGAGGCAATACTAAGCACTGTCATATTAATAAGGTGAGAAAATTGCATAGGATAAGTCAAAACACCTGTGACATGACCCAGCCCACAAAATAGTTGAAAACAAACCAGCATATGGCTATTTTCCATATGTGTGTGTATATATATTTTGAGTGATTAACTACAGTACTGTAATTTCCATGTGATTTAATGGGGAACAGAAAAATGAGGTAGCTGTATAGGTCAAAGAAAAAGCCACTTGAAGACATTTTTTCTTTCAAAAATATATAATGATATATTTAGTGTGTGACAGCTTAAGCCTGTTAAAAGCTTGGGGAAAAAAAAAAAAAACCAAAACAAAAAAACAAGCAAACTGAGTAACTGGAAGAAAACAAAGGGTTGTGCTGAAGATATTAGCTAGAGCAAATGTCCAATTCGTAATCCTTGAGTACTCAGCATCTGTTAGGGTTATGCACTTTGAAACTACTTGAACAACTTCAAAATCACATACACATCTTTTTCAAGGGATCAGAAGGTGATAAATCTATCATTATCTTCATTGGTCCAAACTTTCCAAACTTGCCTTTTGGAATAGAAGGTCAAGTTAAGGTCCAGAAATAAAAGAGCTAGAAGCTATATGTTATCGAATCACAAGAGAGTTGTGAATTTCTGGGGTTTATTAACTAGCCTTATCTGCTTCTAAAATTCTGTCTTTTAGAAACAGCCCACAATCTTAAAGGACTCCAGACATTTTAGAAAATGCAATATGTGTAGTTTTCATTAACAAACAGTAGATAAAACTTTATAATGTTTTTCATCTAGTAATGGGGGGACTTACAAGTTGGGGGGTTGTTTTGGTAATTTTTGGAGCTGGCTAGAAGAGCACTTTCACCTGTTTGGAGGGAGGCCTCCTCCTCAGAAACATCTAAAAATAGTCGCCAACACTTCATAGGTATCTATCATTCAGTACTTTCCAGGTCAGATGTTAACCTTGTCCTGGAAGCCGAAGAAAAAGTCTCTTCTCTCTCTCTGCCGCTGTTAACATATATGGAAACTGTCGGAATACTCCTCCTGCTGGTGAAGTTGTGATACATAAGCATACCCACGTAATCTGCACACAGTCCCATGAAATTAGCAGCTGGCAGCCAAATAGATGTGAGAGTTTAGCAGGTAACAAATGGCAAATCAGCACATACTGTCTTTGATCAGAGATTACTGTGGGTGCTACAGAACTGCCCCAAGGGTAATAATATAAGCAGGGGGTCAGAAGCAAAGCTTTCCAATTGAGACAACTGATTGAGGCTTCAGGACATGATAAGTGATAAAGGTGTTGGTTTGGTTTTTTTTTTTTTTGGGGGGGGGGGGGTTGTTTTGTTTTTTTTTTGGAGGGGGGATCCCCCTGTTTTGTTTGTTTGTTTGTTTGTTGTTGGTTGGTTGGTTTGTTTCCCCTTCTGGAAGAAGTACTTTGCTTTCTGCTACAGCACTGGCACTTGCCATACCTTAGCATTTCCCCAGGGCTACTCATTCCTTTCCTTTTTGTAGGGTAATAAACTGGTCAACTTCTTAGTAGTGCTGCCAAGAGTTAAGCCTCAGTTTCCTGATGCCAGCCTTGCTTCTTACAAGGGCAAGGATCCCCTTAAGTCTGTTTTCCATTTTGTTAAATTGTAGCTACTCCAAAAAGAGAAAAACCTTTTGAAACACTGACCAGAACATTTAATAGTGAAGTATGTTGCAGTTATGTTTCATTTATCACCTACTGGTCATATCTTGCTGCAGTACCTACATCTTTCAGCTTCTGCCTTACTGATAAGATACAAAAATTACATTGTATTAATAAAAATACAATAAAATAATTAAAAAGTACCTGAAAACTTATGCAGAATTACAACCTCATGTAAAGTTGTCTATCAATGGTACTTTTACTGAAAGCAAATCTTTGCATCTTTAGGGTGCTTAGCCTTATAAATAGGTTGGCTTTATTATCTTTAAAAGGGGAAGTGTTTTAGTCTGTCACAATAATACAGTATATGAAACAAGCAGAACTTCAAAGTGTGTGTGCACACGTGTTTTTATGTGTGTGGACATCAACTGTAATGAGCTGAAACTTTGATTTGCCTAGGGAATGGCAGGCTGACGTCACATGGGTTTGAGCCAGGTTGATCTCCTCCCCTTTGGGACTCTTTTGCATTGGTTGGTGGTGGCCAACAAACTCGTTATCCTCAAGACGAATTCTGGTCTCTTCCTGCAAAGGTGTCAGCAATTTTGTGATATTCAGTTTGTAAGAATAGCAGAAAAGGTCTTATGGGAAGAACTTCAGCAGTCTGATGATCTTAAAACCTTTTGGTTTTGAAAATTAGTATGTATTCTGCCATGAGGTTCAGTATAATTTTTTGTTTGTTGGGTTTTCTTAATAGCTTCTCTTTCACAGTAGAAACAGCACTCTGAAAAAAAAATGTTAGCAGTAGTTAGTAGTAGGGGAAAATAGACATATATATAGTGTGTTGTAATATACTGGGGGGGACATGTATATATAAAATTGCATATATTACAAAAACATATATGTGCTTGCTATATATTTAATTGTGCTTGTGGACAAAGCCGTAATAGGTGTTATCAAATTCAGGTAGTGCAAATTCTACAATATTTCATTAAGAATCAGTCACCTGAGAATTGTAATTCAGTATTACTAGGATATTCTGTTTTTCTTCTCAGTAAATGCAATTTAGCTACCATAATGAAGAAATCTGTAATACCTTACATTACTTATGCATTTTTTAGAACACCTAAGACAAAGTTCATTAATTATTTCACAAATTACCTTTGTTCAAAGACAGCATATCTTATGGAAAATGTTTAATACATGAACATAATGTTCTGTTTCTTATTAATACTGTGCTTGGTAACAGAGAAAAAAGGTGGTTTAGACTGTATGTATGTATGCATACATCAAAACCACTCATTCCCTTGTGACAAATGCACTTCTCAAAGTAAATTCTTTTCCCCTATATTGAATACAAAAAATAGAGGAATGGCTCATTAAGTACAAAGCACACATCATTAAGTAATCTAGATAGCCCTTCCTGCCACCTTCATGGAAGCATTGGTGATATTCAGACCACCTAACCTTGGCCTTCCTGTCTGCCAAGAGTAAAAACATTTCTAAGTATGACATTGAGCCTACAACAATAAAATCGGTTTGCTTTTATTTATTTCTAGTCTGTACCAAAAGAATAACACATTACTTTCATTTTCACTTGGATAGACTCAGAATTACATTTTCTGGCTACACCACCCTGTGCCATTATCTGTCTACTAGAGAAATTTGGGCCCTAGCGAATAAACGTCCTTCAATAATATATATTTCTTTTCAAAGTTTCCCACCCTGCAGGGTAGGTAAATTGCTCAGACTCTAATCACATTACGGATCATCAGGGAGATGCTGAACTCTTCTCTGAGTTCCCAGTGTGTGAAAAGCAGACCAGGGCCTTGCATGCCTCACAGGACATGCATATTCCATCATAGCATACCTTTTTTTTTTTTTATTGCATATGCTCAACCTTACAAAAACATGTGTACCTTACAAATTACTAGAATCCCATCCTTTTTCTCCTTTGTAGGGAAAAACAAGAAGTACCTCCTATGCCTCTTAACAGTTTGCATTAGAAATAGAATTAACTCTGGTGTCTGTTTCTTGATCTGTCAAGATGTGGCCATTAGCACGGGAAAATAAGTTTAATTCTGTCTTAGTGTAACACACTTATAAGTTATGTCTTATTGCAAGTTGGAATTATGTTTATTGTTGGAAATTGTGTCAGTATTGAGACAGCAGAGTACAGTACATTTCTGCAGTTGTGTCCACAGAGAGAGAGGTCTTTCAACAGTTATGACACAGACTGCTCTTCAAAGCAACTTTAAGTTAGCAAGAGAGAGCTGACAAAATTTCTTCGATCTGTTTCGAGCATGTAGTAGAGTCTGAAGGTTTTGGACTTGGCTCCTTTCAAAGAAATACATCCATCCAAAATGGAAGTGTGGTGTTAACACTTAAAATTCTTATGTATGTATTGTATTGTCCATCTGCTTATGCTTCACTCATGCACAGGGAGGACAGTTTCTGAAGGCACGTTCTCCAAGCAATTAGTTATCCACTGTATACTGTCCTACTTACTGTAATTGAACTACATGCATTTGGCAATACGCTGTCCTGTATGCCTTTCACTCCCGCCTGTGAGCTGTGTAGCAAATCGGTCCAGCTCATTTGAAACCAAGGGAAAGAAATGTACATGGCTAATAAGTTCCATGATGTATAAGAGTTGCTCTGCGCTGATCTGGCTTAGTGAGTATCTAGGCTGCATAGACCTCTTGCTGATAAATTAGCAGCATTTTTGAGAATGAGGACAGACAAGAGACACTAAATAAATACTAATAGGCTTCAGAAAATATTGTATTCAGCAGTGAGAGGTTTCTTCTGTTATTCCAGATAGCAAACTGTATTTGTCATGCTAATACAGTATTTGTGACTATCTTGACGTTGTCCATTTAAATATTCAGGAAGCTGTTTCTTCCACGTATTCATATGAAAGTACATCATGCTGGTTTAGCTCTAGTCAATTAAGCAGCATGTTGTCAGCGGCAGTTAAAACACATGGCTTGGGCTACTTCATCACCAAGTGACCCGCACTCATTTTACAAAAATTTACATTTATAAGCAGCTCGTCCATGAAATTGTGTTGGGCTTGCTACTGACTAAAGTAAGAGGCACTTTTGCCATCTTGTGTTCATTCAATTTGAAAAAACAAGCCAACCTACCTGCATCTGGATACTAGAAGCTGCCATTTTGCTTTCTAGCAGCAAGCCTACAGGGTTGATGTCACTTGTTTATTTGGTCAGCGTGAGATCAATAAACTCTCGGGGAACTCACAGCTCACATAATGTTCCACTTCCTAGGGAGGATTAGTTGAAATGAAATATCTGACAGCTTTGTGCCAGCTTTACATATTACAAACCAAAACATTACTTCTTTTCCTTTTCTTTCTTTTCTTTCCTTTTCTGAAGGAAATAAGAGATGTTAAACTGCCAGTCAGTTAAATCTTGGCCATTCATTAAGTAAGTCAGAAATTTTGTCTACCTGGAATAGCCTACACCATTAACAGTTAGGAATCTGTAAGCCATTACTGCCATAAGCTGTTCAGTCTCAAGATCAAATGTAATCATTAGACCTACCATCTTTAACCCCAAACATCCCTAAGTATAGAGTTTCTTAAGCTAGTCCCTGCTAAGGGTTCACAATATAGATTGATATGAAAAGGCCAGAAGCTTCTAGAAATGTTTTGTTGCTCTTTGCAGTTCAAATCTTCTTGATGAAGATTTTTCTTGTCAAGTAGAATATATAGCTAGATATTTATTGTAGAGTTTTTATTGCTCCAGTGCTTATATGTTCAGAACCCAGGTTCCAGGAAATGCAAGGGAAACTGAGGCTTTCCTAGAAACCATGAGACTTTATAAACAAGAATTTTGCTACACTTAGCATGAGATATTCCCTCTCTTTTGACAAGATTCAAACCACTGATGAAAAGGTAAAATTAATAGACATTGAAAATGCAAATAACAGTTTTAATTATGTTTTATTATTTCACATGTATGACTGTATGACTGTAAGATATATTTCTAGTCCATAGCTGACTCTTCCACCCATGAAAGTATATTCCCTTGTTGCACAGTCAGTGCAAAGGGCTGCTTTACCAACACTTGGAATATTGCATGCTTTGGCAGAAATAACTTCCCTGCAGTATTTGAAAGAGAACAGTGAGCATAAAACTCTATATAACTTCCTCCCACAATGGGAATGACCCTTTCTTCCTCCAGATGTGCTTTTACAGATGCCAACTTGAAGTAAATTACTCCCTTTCACACTCATGGATTCCAGTTTAAGTTCCAGTCCTTGCTAGTTGAGGTACTTGGAAGAAATCATCATGGTGAGATGATTAGATGGTTAGATGATTTTTAGTGAAGAATGGCTTCACTAACGGGAAATCCTGCCTGACCAATTTGGTGGCCTTCTATGATGGGGCTACAGAACTGATGGACAGGGGTAGAGCAGTTGACGTCATCTACCTGGACTTATGTAAAGCATTCGACCCTGTCCCACACGACATTCTTGTCTCTAAATTGGAGAGACATCAATTTGATAGGTGGACCACTCAGTGGATAAAGAACTGGCTGGATGGCCACATGCAAAGAGTTGTGGTCAATGGCTCAATGTCCAGTTGAAGACCAGTAATAAGTGGTGTCCCTTGGGGATTGGTGTTGGGACCGGTCTTGTTCAATATCTTTATCGGTGACAGGGACAGTGGGATTGAGTGCGCCCTCAGCAAGTTTGCCAATGACATCAAGCTGTGTGGTTTGGTTGATATGCTGGAGGGAAGGAATGCCATCCAGAGGGACCTCGACACACTTGTGAGGTGGGCTGATGCCAGCCTCATGAAGTTTAACCATAACAAGTGCAACGTCCTAGACCTGGGTCAGAGCAATCCCAGGCACAGCTGCAGGTTGGGCAGAGAAGAGATTCAGAGCAGCCCTGTGGAGAAGGACTTGGGGGTGTTGGTCGATGAGAAAACGAACATGAGCCGGCAGTGCGCTTGCAGCCCAGAAAGTAAACCGTATCTTGGGCTGCATCAAAAGAAGCATGACCAGCAGGTGGAAGGAGGTGATCCTGCCCCTCTACTCTGCTCTTGTGAGACCTCACCTGGAGTATTGTGTGCAGTTCTGGTGTCCTCAACATAAAAAGGACATGGAACTCCTGGAACAAGTCCAGAGGAGGGCCACGAGGATGATCAGGGGACTGGAGCACCTCCTGTATGAAGATAGGCTGAAAAAGTTGGGGCTGTTCAGCCTGGAGAAGAGAAGGCTGCATGGAGACCTCATAGCAGCCTTCCAGTATCTGAAGGGGGCCTATAAGGATGCTGGGGATGGACTATTCATTAGGGACTGTAGTGATAGGACAAGGGGTAATGGGTTAAAACTTAAACAGGGGAAGTTTAGATTGGATATAAGGAGGAAATTCTTTCCTGTTAGGGTGGTGAGGCACTGGAATGGGTTGCCCATGGAGGTTGTGAATGGTCTATCCCTGGCAGTGTTCAAGGCCCGGTTGGATGAGGCCTTGGATGATATGGTTTAGTGTGAGGTGTCCCTGGCCATGGCAGGGAGGTTGGAAGTTGATGATCTTAAGGTCCTTTCCAACCCTAACTATTCTATGATTCTATGTTTTTCTCTTTTTTTAAAGAAGATAAATTAATATCTCTCCCAGGGATGTGACACAAACAAAATGTGCTAAGCTTTTTCTTTAGGCAGGGGGATTTATTTTAATCACTTTGAAATGGAAGCTGGTAGGTGGTAGACAGACCTATCTTTTCTTACAAATCTCTGATGATGCTTTTTTTTCGAAACCAAAATGAATAAAAGTCCCTTTGGAGATGCAGAGTAAGATGACAAACATTTCCTATCTTTTTGACTTTTTTTTTTTTTAACTGCTGATTTAAAAATACATCACATCCTGTTTATTTAGATGTGTAAGATTCCACAGTGTCTTGCCTGTCACTGTTCTGTTTCAACAAAATGTAAAAGTTGTATTATAATATCAGGCTACAGATACATGACACACCATCATTCACATAGTTTATGTCTTTAACCCTAGAAAGGGTCCCTTATTTACATGCTGTGGTCTCACCTGAAGTCTCCTCCAACATTTGTGCTTCATCTCTGCAGTAGTTTTTCAGTATCTTGGTCCCTGTGATACTTAAGCTCCAGGAAATTATAGAAGAGAACTGGATGTTTGTTCATTGTGTTGTACTTTGGTTTATTTGTAAGTCTGTAGTATTTTGGCATCATATTTTATCATAGAATCATTTGGGTTGGAAGAGGCTGTTAAAGGCCTCCATCTGCCTAGTGGAGACGATGCTTCCCTACCTCCCTGGGGTTGCATTTAAATGGACTGATGTTCATAAAATCTTTTCAGTGCCTCCTGTCTAAAATTCAAAAAGGAAAATCATTGCACACAGAGCAATGGATACACTTGAAGAAATTGCAAGCAACCTCTTTTTGCCTCCTCTGCCTGTTTCTTTTTTGCTTGTTTGGAGTTTTTTCTCAAATGTTGATACATTTCCTATGAAGTAGAGGTTTTGAGGTGATGACAGTCTGGGGATTTTGTGAATTTCTGTATAGATTACCTTTTCCTCCAGTTTACTCTCAGCCATGTAACCTTACATGTAAGCCATGTAAGAATAGGAATGAGGCAGTAACAAGCAATGGGCAGTCAAAGAGTCCTCACTGATAGAATTTATTTAAACACAAAAATGTAGGAGTGGTTTTTTGTGTTGATCATTAAATAGACTGAGGGCTTTAAAACATGTGAAGACAGAATAAGTAGCTAGCTGACTACTGACTGACATGATTACTTAATTCAGGTACAATAAAATAATTTCAAACCTGGATAAGGTCTTACTAACATGTATTTAACTGTACCTAATTTTCTCTTTAATAACCCAGTGTTCTTTCAGCAGCCCCAAGCTCCTCTGCACTCCCTCTGTTCTCATGGTACCTGTCTCCATTCAGAGCATGGCCCTAATTTGCCTTGCACTTTCTGTCTTTTGGAGTGGAAATGGTGCTGATGCCTTTAGCTTTAGGACAAAACCAAACTTTTCTTTGCATGTCATCATCCTTAGTTCATTTCATTGAAGTGAGCAATGCAAAGCTTTTCTTCACCACTGGTAGAATCTTTCCACTTTTTCATAGTATTTCTTTGAACTGATTTTGGTAAACTCCAGAATCTGTATTACATGCAGCCTCAGTAACAAAGATTCATTTGGGGAAAAATAGTTTATTTCATTTCACTGACAAAGGATATATTTGAAAATAAAAATGGGATCTAGGCTACTAGGTTTGGTCTGGGGTTTGTTTTTTTTTTCTTTTCTTTTTCTTTTCTTTTTTTTTTTGCTTTATGTTCACTAAGGAAAAAAATATCAGACTTGTGTTGATCATTGTAGATTCATCTTATGGAGAAAGGCTGCCAAGATATCAGTCAAAGCTGAAGTCAAAGTCTACAGCAATCCTGACGCATTAAAATTTAAAAAAAATGAATAAATGTTGATGATAACCCTTTCAAGCTCAGATTCACTGCCCACTGAATTACTAGAAAGCCTTTTTTTATTATTATTCAGCAGATACTGTTGTGCTCAATATGGCTGGAATGGAGTTAACTTTCTTTGCAGCAGTGAACCCTCTTTGTGTTGTGCTTTAGATTTGTAACTAAAACAGTGCAGATAACACACTTTGGCTACTGCTGAAGAGAACTTGGGCAGTGTCAAGGCTTTCTATCCATCTCACTGCCTCCCCACCATTGGCCATTCTGTCTCTGGGCAATCTGGTCGTGCAATGTTTCTTGCTTTGTGCTCTTTCTTGCTGCAACCCAGGCAAAGACAGAAATCTGCTTGTGCCCCTTTACTCGGAACCATTGTTGCACAAGAGGATGCACTCAGTGATCTCCATTAGCTGCCTACTTGCTGATATATTGACCATATTTTGAAATTAATTTAATTTCAGTTACTGAAACAGACCATTTTTTCCTTCAATTTCTTGGGAATCCCAGTTGATTAACAAAGAAATGTGCTTCTGATTTCTAAAAACTTCTGGATTTTTTTCAAAAGCAAATGGAGAGGGGTTTAATTGTATTAAATTCTTTGAGATGGAAAACTTAATTTAGTAAATTACTCTGTGGGTATGATGAGGAGGATTGAGCTGTTCTACTTATGTTCTGACTTTGTGATAGCATCAGCAATTAAAGGCACAGAGGACCTATTTTAATCTTTAAAATTGCAAAGGTATTTCATAATATTCAAGTAAAACAGGTCTTCTGAGGAGATGGCATATTTATGTAAGTGCTTTCAAAGTGAAAATGCTTTTCGTGGTTGTATCATTAAAACAAAAAAACATGAGGAGTGTGGCAACGAAGTTTTCAATCTTAATTATAACTCAGCTCAATTACAGGTACAATATAACTTCTCTCTCTAGTTTTCTGCCTATAAAATTAAATCATTTTTGTTGATATAGAAGTATAGTACCCATCTGTCAGGTAGATGAGTTAAAAGCAGTAAGAGCTTTAGCTTTCTTTTCAGGTTTTATATTTAAACTACATATATCTGAACAGTGAACTGCTGTAGAGTTTTTATGGTTTTAATTTAATTTCTCAAGCATTAACATAGTTGTCCCAAAAGTTAATTAACAAGATATAACTGTCTGGATTGTGAGCTGCTTAATTATTAACCAAGTCAAATTAATAAAATGTACCTATTTGTATAGTGGTATAAAATAATTTGCAGTCTATTGTCAGTAATTGTAACCTAAGTACACATGCACAGGTTCTCTCCTTTCCAGAGCACATTTCCAGTGCAGTAGAGAACAGTGATAAACATGTATGGGATGTGAACAAAGCTCAGTGCAGTTCATTTATTTGTTTTTAAAGGTCTCTGAGGAAATTAAAAATCAGTCCCATTAGACTCTTGCATCTTGAAAACTGTCAGTGAGCCCACTGGATTCAGTAATAGGAACCAGAAGGGAAAAACCCAACTGGGAAGACAAACTGAAGCAGAAGGGAGAAGGCAGATCAAGTTGCATGATTCATTTTACGTCTCTTTCCAACTCTGTCATGTATCGCAAGGACCATGGTGTTGCTGTCTCCAGTTCTGGTTTGGGCCATGTCTGAATGTATATTGCTGTGCTAATAAATATTGGGTAAATTCAGATTTATGGCTTATGAATAAACTGCTTCTGAAGCCTTCCATTAAGAAGGAAAATTGATGGCCAGTGTCTGGGCAAAATAGAAGTAGAACTGGAGGGACCAATAACAGATATATTCACATAGTGGAAACTTGTTGACAAACCTAAGGGGAGCTGTAGCCACACCTTTTCAAGCAGACTGATATCTGGGGTAATAGGTCTTGATCAGGAAGTGGGAAAAGATCAAAAATCAAGTAATTTAGAGATAAAAATCTGGCAGAAGTTTACAGTTCAGAAAACAGATGAATAAATTATAGTAGCTGAAAATTCAGGAAGAGAACTGCATCAGTTTTACCCTTCTGTGCCCTCTATAATGAATAGTTCCTTGTGAATTTAATGTGTTTCCTGCATTGGGTTATTTTAAGTAGATCTGTGTCTTCACAGTTCATTTATGTCTTCATAGTCCTGCACGGCTTTAGAGTGTGCCAACATAAGTATCATACATGTACTTGCTCACTGATTTTAAAAAAGCAAATGTGGATTAAATGTGGTTGAATCAAGCCAGCAATGAGCAGGCTTCCAGAAGAGGTCACTTGTGTGAGAAAATGTATGACTATGTCTACCAGTAGGATCTGGAGTGTTCTTGGGGCCTGTCTGTCCAGATCAAGGACATGGGCAGAGTATGCCACAGTTCTTTACTAGCTTGCTTGCCTAATTATATTCCAGATTAAGCCTTGGCACAGGGAGCAGACAGGAAAGGGGTGATGTTTGTTATACTGAAATGAAGTCAGGTTATGGCCAGAGAACCCACAAGGTCTTGGAAGAACATAGTAGAAAATAACAGCACTGAGAAAGGGATTATCAAATACAAAGGCCAGTGAGCCCTCTCTGCAACGATTTAGGGACCTGGCAGATGATCCCCACGGCTCTTTGTTGGTTGAACTAGATGGTGAGTTGAGAAAGTTACATTACATTGCTGTGTTATTTTATTTAGGTTTATTTTCAAAGATGAAAGAAACTGTAATAATAGCTCTTGGTAGTAGTGGGGTTTTTTAACCTGCTTCTGGTGGCTAGAGTCTCCTCACTGGCCTCTCATGTATCCCCAGATAGACACACAGACTGTCCAAGCACTGTCACTATCAAAAGGGACTATATTTCAAGAAACATAAAAAGAATATTTGCGTTGTTTCTGTGGGGTTCCAATCAACCTAGAAACATGATCCTACGTGCACACTTGACTTCAGATGAAGGCTTGTGTACTGCTTATGCTTAGGATTTGTAAAACTTTAAGACACAATGGTGTATTTTTTCTGGACTCCCAAAATATGCATCTCCCAAATCTAGTCAGCAGTATCACCTAAACAAAACCATTTATTTCTGGTACAGCTAGTTCTGTCATCAGTTACTCAGAAAAGCAACGTAAATTGTCCAGAATTTGAAGAAAAAGAGTAGTTGATTACGTCTTCCAAAACAGGTCACAGACCTGATTCGTTTCTCATCTAATTTAATTTCTCCCCATGCTTTTGTGATGATGTTTGTAGCTATTTCCTTGACACCATTTGTTGTTAACCTTAATATCAAATATTGTGAGGAAGCTTTTTTTTTCCTAACTTTGTTTCCAGAGGTCATTTCCTGGAATAGCTATGCTTTTGTGATGAAAATCTCTGTCTTGATTCATGACATAAAACCTTCTCTCCTGTTTTTCCATATCCTGATTACTTGTGTAGCACCAAAGGGAATTTCACATATTAACTAAATCCATAGTGTTCTGAGGTTTAGTGAATTTTAATTATTGTCAGTAAAAGCTTTTCTTTGTAATAAAAAAATTGGTAAAATCCTTTCTTGTCATCGGCAGTTATTCTTAGAATTCATGTTAGTTTTATTATTCCAAAAGTCTTTCCAGTTTGTTTGTTGGTAAGCTTTGTTACTGTTCTCAGGGATCCTCTACAGGGACTGAGCCAGGAGAGGAGAGCAGTGGGGAGTTAACAATGGATAGATAGGTAACTGTAAAAATAGTTTCTCCCCATTTTCATCCATTGTGTGTCCAGCATTAGCCTACAAGAGGAATGTGTTCTCTCAGTAGTGCATTCAACTGTCCAATGTTTCGGGCATTTTCTCTACTTGTATAGTGGAAACAGGGGACTCAAGCAGTCCGGAGGGCTTTCATCAGGTTTCTGCAGGACCTCGGTGATGTCTCCAGTCATAGCATGCTTCTCTCCTCTGGGAGAATGCTCTGATGAGACCCCAATAAAGTTTCTCCTCAGACACCTTTTCCCAGTTTCACCACTTGCTGCCCCAGTGCCTACGAGAGGTTTACAAAATCCGTCCTTCCCTTTGGCAGTAATTAATACCACAAGTTGCGTGCGTGGAGGTGGGGAATGACAGGATTAACTTGGCTGGTTTGCAGCGCTTATGATGTCAAGGGGGCATTCCTTCCTGATACCTTCAGTTTGCACTAATAATTAGACATTCTGCAGTCCTAAAAAGTGCTAGAAATACAATTAAGCATAAAACTTCCTGGGGCAAAAATTGGCAGTGGTATTTTCTGTTTCCTATGATATATCCAAAGCAATGAAAATGAGCCCTTTTTTGTAGACAGATGGGAAGCTTTCTGTGCAGGACAGAAAAGTATGTGTGGCTGTTTGTACCTTCATCGTACTAGGAATGACCAAAAGAGAAACGTTGTTCAAGTTAAGATGTTCAGTCAGCTTTTATCTTCTTTGTGGAAGATGCAGTTTATTGTGTCTGAGGAATAATTGGACACCAGATGACAAAGCAAGCTGATTTTAGGAAAAGGCTGAGGAATAAAGATTTTCGACTGCAGCTATGCTTAATTCTGTTCACAGTAAAAATAATGACGTCTTTCCTTTGACATGGCCATTTTAGCATTTATGTTGTAAATGCCTGGCATAAAAACTTGATAGAAAAACAGATAAAGATTCTGTCTGTATTGCAGCCATTTAGATCAGGAGATAAAAATGATGAAGTTGGGAAAGAAGTGGTATCTGGGTCATTAAATCAGTTTTGCACCAATTTATGACTGTGCAGGGAAATTAAAATGGAAAACAAATAGTCTTTAAGATCTGTTAACAGATTATATCCATCACTCATGCTCAGCTTTTCATTTTTAGGGCTATGAATACCATAAGCACTGAACACAACTCTGAGCTCATAAATCAATTTTGAAACAAAAATCTTTCTAGTGTACAGGGAGTATTTACAGAACTGCTGTATAAACCAGCAACACAGAAATGCAAAAAAGCAGATGAAGAGTAAATGTTATGTTTATAACCTTAGACTTTGGAGAGTTTTAGGGAGGATGTTATCATTTTGATGGGCTGACAAAGGCAGAAACACCATTTGGTCTCCCCCTTGTTCATTCTTAAGATTTCTAGAATTGTTAAGTGCTCTCAAATTTCATCAAGGAACTGAAGTGCCAATCTCCCAAATTAATTGAACCTGCTCATGAGAAGCAGTGATGAGTATTTTATTAGAAAATCCATATGCATGGTGGATAGCAGTTTCAGTATCCTTCTGAGTTGCAGCTGATAGAAGCTCGGTAGACCCTGCATACTGCCTGCTCAGCTGTTAAAGGAAGAACACATCAAATCATCCACTGATAGGATAACATGTTGCCAAAACCAAGACATTTTGAGTTAACATTTACTTACATACAGTATAGAAATGTCAGATGCAAAGTTTGTTGCCACGTTCCCTTATTAATTTGGGGTTTTGTTTGTTTATTAAGATACTGATTCCACAGGCCCTGTGAGTGGCATTCCTGCTAGAATAGTAAAGCAGAAGCTTGTTCTGTATTTCTTTCTACAGGCTTCAGTATGGTAACCTGCTAGGTGCCCTGCCTGCTTGCTCTAAATGAGCAGTATCATCTTGGACTGGGAGATGTACAGGATGTTTCCCAAAACAATGATGGCAATTTTAGTAGCTTCGCTCTGTAAACTGTCATGGAACTAAGTGCTGACCTGTGCTAGGCAGCTCCATGCCACTGGAGGGTTTGTCTTTTCCAAGTGTCCTCAAAACATTCAAGTTTTGCTGAACTGGGGAGTTAATTTCTTCCTATTTATGAGATTTCCTGGGGAATATATAGTGGGTTTTGCTCACTTCTGATTTCACTTGTTGAGTAATGCCCCTAGCTCAAGTTTTCTACATAACTGTATTTTGGCTGTGGCAGAGGTGATTGCTGATTATGAACAAGGGCAGAGGTGGTAACACTGACCCATATGCAGATGTTCCATTGTTAGTTTTCAGTGGGATTATAGGGGAAAAACAAAGTTTGTTTTCTCAGCTGTTTCTACCTCAACAAATAAAATGGTCCCCCCAAATATTAGGCATGTACAAAATAACAGTATTTGATTATGTTAGCAAGAGCAGCATACCAGTTCATGACTAATGGCTTATTCCATATACTGAAGGGAGCTCAGTTGGAGGGCACTGAGAGTACAGGGACTTGTGTTTTCATCCTGTTGTACTTCTGTAGCATAAACAGAGTCCGGGTACTTCCTTCAATCTCTATCTTGCATCTACAGGCTTCTTCAATTTTGTCTATAGAACAAAAGTCAGATCAGCTAAACTAAGCAAACCTTGCTGCCGCTGGCAGTCAGAGCTGACAGTGTTTTGGTAATGCCACATCCAGCACAAAGCTGGGGGGTGTGGGGGTGGTAGGTTCAGTGAAATATAGTCCTGTTTTCTGTGGGAGGATAAAGGTACATGTCCTTACATGCTAAAGATACATGTCTTTACACCTTCACACCTTCTTGATTGCCTGGAGAGGAAAAAGGTTGGGTTTATTTCTATTGCTGATAGACATTTTTTAAGTTTGAAGTGGATTTTAAATACCACAGCAGAGAAAACTCTTCCTTCTCTGTCATATGCAGATGTGATTTTGTCCCTGTACTGCATTTGGAAGGGAGCTGATGTGTAACTCAAAATGGGGAGCTGGATTTAAGGAGCTATGCTAGGGCAGTGGAAGTGGAGTGGATGTCTAGCTCTCTCTCTAGAGTCAAATGAGGATGGAGAAATGCAGACTGGCCAGAGGCAGTGAGGAAGAAATTGCTAGGAGAATTTTGCTACAGTTCTGCCAAAGGTTTCTGACAGCCTAACAGCCTTTTGAGAGCTAAAGCCTCCATCTGCAGTTTCAAAGGCCAAAAGGAAGTGGGAAATCCATGGGAGTCCTGCAGTCTCTTCTTGAGCTGTTCTGTCTGGAAATGACATAACATCACTTCAGTCACACAAATACCGCAAACTGCAAAAGAAGCTGCAAGGCTGGAGCAAACTTACTCTTGCTGGCTTTGTGCTATTCAGGGGTCAGTGAGCCTGCAGTTGTAGGAATTTAATCAGCTGTAGTACCTGGAGGGCCTCAGGCTCAGTGATGGTAATTTCATCCCTGGGACCTCCCACATGGTCAATGAGTTTTGGTCCCTGGGACTCTCCTCTTGACAAAGCAGGAGTAGCTCCATACACTCTTCATGGCCGGAGGTCTAGGTTCCTCTTTACTGCAGAAAACAAGATTTTTTTTCTATGTAGCATGAGACGGAAGTCTTGAGTACTTCCTTTCAGCTCCTGGTACTTCAAGGTTTTCCATTTATGGAAGTTCTACAAGTGTGAAGCGCTGTTCTCTTTTTGTAAAGGTAACATCTAGCCTAAACGCAGAAAGGCAGAAGCTTGTTTTGATTTCTTGACAATCTGAGTTCTCCTAATTTTGCACTTTTTACTCTTACATTATCTGTTAATTACAAACTTTTGAGTAACTGATCAAAAGGGAGTATAAATTATACATATTTATAGGTAGAACAAGTGAGGTAAGAGTCTCCTTTTCCCTGCTTCTCCTTCAAACTCCAGTCCCCCACTTACTGCGTAGATGGCTGCTTCTGCATCAGTGTATTTGACCCGCCTTTTCTGCACCTCTGACACCAGCTCTGGTTTTGTGTGGGTTACCAAGAAATGATTAGGAAAAGCAGATTATTTGTGTGTTAAAATATCAATCAAGTTCAGTGTCTGTGAATCTGTAATTGGTATATCCTAAAGCAGGTTTCTTATTCTGCTTAAAGCTTAGTCCAGCAGAAGCAGTGCATTAATTTACACTCCAAATGCAATCAATGCCTGAAGAACAGTGCTACTGCTGAACCCAGGACAATCATTAATTTCCATGACATGCTAACATTGTTCCTTTAGGTGCTGCTTCATAAAGATGGCATTTCAAAGACAGTATTTCTGTTATAAACCTCATACAACAGTAAAAAAACCTCCTGCCAGTCCTTGAGATACATTAAGTGATGATTTGAATATTATGAATTCGGATCTGTGTTTAGAAGTACCTGAGAGTTATCTGAGAGCAGTCATGTTTTTTTTTCCTTTGTGGTAGCTGGTGCAGCGCTGTGTTTTGACTTCCAGCCTGAGAACAGTGTTGGTGAAGTCGATGTTTTCAGTTGTTGCTAAGTGATGTTTACCCTGACCAAGGACTTTGTGAGGCTCATGCTCTGCCAGGGAGGAGGGGAAGCCGGGAGGAAGCAGAGACAGGGCGCCTGACCCGGGCTAGCCAGGGAGGTATTCCATACCACAGCATGTCATGGCCAGGGTGGGGGGTAACTGGGAGTTACCCGGAAGGACATGGGCTTCCGGGTGGAACTCGTTTTCTTGGCCGGTGGTATCGTATTCTCTTCCCTTGTTATTTTCCCTTATCATTGTTGTAGTTGATAGTAGCGGTGGTGATTTGTGTACATTGGTTGCTGGACTGTTCTTGTCTCAACCCGTGGGAGTTGCACTTTTTCGATCCTCCTCCCCGTTCCTCTGGGAGTAGGGAAGGGGAGAACCCCGGTGGGGGGGGGGACACGGACCTCGATTGTTGTCAGCTCGGCACCACTCACTGGGTGTGAGTGAACAAGTTACCTGACTGGGTTTAAACCACGACAATGATATATTAAAGAATCATACGCTAAAGCTATGTGCATGCAAGTTACTAACACTTCCTCCCCTTCACTTAACAAGCTGTTTATCTTTTGAAAGGCTGGAAACTCTTCATTTTACTTTTCATAGATTTCCTTATGGAACAAACAGTATAAATAGTATCTGTAATACAAAGCTCTGGGGATAAAAAGAGTGCTTAATTTCTTTCCTCCTTCCTATCCATGTCATGTTCTACATTTGCATAGGAAATTCATCTCCCACCCTTTCCCATGAGCCATGTTAATGTCCTGCTGTGCCCTCCCACGCAGCTTGGCCAATACTAAAAGATCTTTAAATCTATCTTTGCAAATGTATTTTGGGAACTACATTGTAGACAATATTGTGCTTTGAGGTTTTTTTGGTTCCCAAATGTTAAAGAGAAGCTAGGAGAAAGGCAGAAGCTGAAGCTGCTTAAGTATGTCTTTTCTGCAAGTAGACTGTTAAAAGTAATATTACCTGGACTGAAATGATGGACCTGATGCTTTAAACCATGATGTCTGTATTTATGTATGTCTGTATGTTTGCATGCATTCAATTCCAAGGAACAGCAGAGTAGGGAAAGAACTACATTAGGACTGACATGTGTTGCCTACACACAGCATCCATTGCTGGGATTTCTGAACCCTTACTCTCTTTGCCATAGCTAGAACCTCAGCTAAGATAACCTGTGACTTGTTATTCTCACAAGGAATTAAAAGTAGGACACTCGATTATCTTGCTCACTGTTATTTGTAGTGAAGTTACCCAACGAAATGGCAGACCAGCTCTACTGAAAGCTGTACAGATTCGTAAACTCAATGCTGTCTCACTAAATGAAAGTGGGAAGCAACTCTACAGGTAGTTTTTATAATTGCCCCAAAGCCACAAATAGATCTTGTCTCATCGTTCTCAGACAAATGCTCTCGCCACTAGAACAGGCTGTAATATAAGGCTGAGGAAGTTGGGGCTGTTCAGCCTGGAGAAGAGAAGGCAGCGTGGAGACCTCATAGCAGCCTTCCAGTATCTGAAGGGGGCCTATAGGGATGCTGGGGAGGGACTCTTCATTAGAGACTGTAGTGATAGGACAAGGGGTAACGGGTTAAAACTTAAACAGGGGAAGTTTAGATTGGATATAAGGAGGAAATTCTTTCCTGTTAGGGTGGTGAGGCACTGGAATAGGTTCCCCAGGGAGGTTGTGAATGCTCCATCCCTGGCAGTGTTCAAGACCAGGTCGGACGAGGCCTTGGGTAATATGATTTAGCAGGGAGGTTGGAAGTTGATGATCTTAAGGTCCTTTCCAACCCTAACTATTCTATGATTCTATGATTTTAGCACTCTAGTAGTACAGTGATGCCAGTCCTGGTGATTAGAACTCATTTGGTTTTTTTTTGTTGTCTGGGTTTTGTTGGGTTTTGGGTTTTTTTTTAAATTTGTTATTGCTGCAGTATTTGACATTTTATTTCAAGTGTCAGGTTTTCTACTCAAGCAGCTGAATAAAGAATCTCAACCTCCTTTAGAAACAAGTTTTAAGCCCTGGTGGTTGCAGAAAATTTCTTGAAAATGGAGCTCATTGATTGTTTTATCAGTTGGTTTTGAAGAGCACAATGTTTGCATTCTTGCTTTTCATTCTTTCTTTAAATCTTTTTAACAGCTATCCCTAATAATCACTAAATTAAATATTACTCAACTTTCTCAACTAATTTATGACTGTGTAGTCATTTGCTATGGCTATGCTGCTGGAAAAAAGCCTGTAAGGAAAACCAAGCATATATTTTTTGTACAGGTGTTGGAAGTACCTTGCACCTTAAAATGTAGGACTGCTGATACACACATAGTTTGCATCTCCGCTGCAGTTAACTCTATCCCAGCTGATGGTCCATCATAACCACCACACCATCTGCTTTTTCCAGGCTATTTATTCCATCCTTGTCTAATCTTTCCTCTTTCTGCTTTAAAAGCAAACGCATTTTCTCAAACCTGTTATCACTCATTAAATTATTTTTTAAACACATTCAGGAAAAAAAACTAATCCAAGCTCTCCACCTTGTCAAATATTCTGTCACTAGAGCTGCTATGGCTTGTGAGGGAAGAAAATCTTCCTATCAATTAGAGTTACAGTGCAGTGACAGTGTGAGCAATGGACTATCCACACTGGAAGTGCTTTTTGCCCTCTCATCAGTCAGTCATCAGCTTGTACAGGCTGCTTAAGTTTTCAACTAATTTTGAGTGAGTTATCATCGTGATCTATATGGAAATATCCACAAGTAAAAATGAGGCTAATCCGTGACTGCCTTCTTGAACCAGCACTTAAAGAATGAGATGTTCCTCCTTCATTCTATCTGTAATATTTTATAATTGTGTTTAGGAAAGTTTTTTTATGAATTTTAGAAAGAGGTATGAATTTCATAACTGCAGAAATGTATATCTCTTCAAACCTCATTGAGACCTTGCTTTCAGTGATGCTTGCAATGGGTTCTTTCATTATGCAGCGCATTGTATCAGTTTTACATTTTTTGCTTTTAGATGTCCTCCTTGATCAGATGCTGTAAGCAGGCCTATAAAAATGCACAGCCTATCTGCACAGTACTTTGTAGCCTAGTATCACAGCTTCCCTAAGATGTATCTTCTTTAATTGGAACAGTACTGATCTCTTCCTACTGCTCATTATTATTGTCATTTGTGTAACATTATAGTGAGTGTTGTACAAACAGAACATAGAAACCAGCCCCATGACTTGTTAATCTTCCTTCATATGGAAATGTCTGCATTCCTTTAATCATCTAAATCGATCCTTTTATAGCCTTCAGTCCTGTCCCCCAAGATTCATGTGTGTGTCTGTTACCAATGACAAGAAATTAACAAAATGAACTTCTTTTTGCCAAGAAGTGCACTGCTGATTTACATAACAAAACTGCAGAACTATTTTTCCTAGCCCATTTCTTAACCATTCTTGGAAGGCTTTGAAAGGAAAGGCTTTAGAGTCCTAAGACACCTACATGCTCCTACCAACCCCACTGTAAGAAACAGGTTTTTAAAACTGCTATGGCACAGAGACAGGAGGTTTTCATGGAGCTGTCCCTAATGGTGTCCTCTTAGCTTTCTTGGGTGCTCAACTCATTCAAATGCACAGGCAGCGAAAACAGTTTGAAGTTAACTGGTTATATATCACTTTGCTTTTACTAACAAGCAATTCCATCTGCTGTCATGCTTCTCTTGCCTACCTTTCTTGGGCTGCTCTGTGTCCTCCTAGACATGTTTGTTCTCTGCATTATATAGTATCACCACATTTGTGTCATGCCTGTTTTTTCCAGATGGCCATTAAATATATTAAAAACTTGTAGTCTAAAGCCAATATAAAAGCTTATGACTATTATGTAAACTGTATATCTTTATACTTATTTCCATTATATTTTTCCTCTTCTGGGCTGGACCTATATGTCTTGTCCATGCTGCTTGGGATTTCTGAGTGTCTTTTGTCATGCTGACTTTCACTTACTACTACAAGGCTATACAGTTTTTGGCAGTCTTTTCTCTTTCTGCCTAGTGTGGTAAGAGGCACTAGAAATGCTAAATTTGTTGCTTCTATTTCAATGAGGAAATAAGAGCAGCAGGTCCCTATGTGAGATGCTTTGTTTCTGAGGCTGATTCCATTCTTGTTCCAAACAAGCCTGATTCGCAGTATACCTAAGGATACAGCATAACATGTTTAGGAAGGAGCTTGGGGACTAGGCTTTCCCTCACAAACAGCAGCGAAGATATTATCTGAAGGGATTTTATGCACTGTCTTGATAATTCTTTCTTCTTTTTCACCCCAAAGAATGTAATACAATTGAAATGTTTAGTGAGTGTTGCAAGTGCCACTTTTTTAAATAAACAAATTTAGTACCTGAGGCAGTTTTAAATTACATGCCGGAACCGAAGCCTGTAGAACTGAAGACCAGGTTTTCTTTGGTTTGTGATTCAGGCATATCCCTGGTAGATATCTGTGGTTGTTAATGCTATTTCTCTGACTTCTTAGTTGCATGATTTTTGCTGAAAAGATCTTTTCTCATTTAGGAGAGGAAGAAACTCGTTCCGCTGTCTCTGGGCAGCTGACAGTGCACCTGATGTGCTGGGCGGGCCTCAGGGAAGCCACCTACCATTGTGGTGTTCGGAGGTCCAGACCCAGCTGCTGGATGAGAGTAGAGGTGTGTGTCTATGTGTCTCAAATAAAGAACCAACGCACGGCAGCACCTGTGTATCCCATGTATAAAGCATAACCTTGCATAAATATGTGTATGCTTGCCCACCTCCCCTTTCTCTTGCTCTCTAATAGTTTTTGCCAAGATTCTTGAACGACAGAGCAGATGGAAACCTTATTTAAATTTAGAAATCATGAATACCACATGCTGATGCTCAATGGAGCAATTTAAGTTGGTTTCCTTTAAACTAAATTTTTCTCAATGCTGGATTCCATTTAGATTTTTTAAAATAGCAGAAATACATTATATAAAGCATTTGAAGATACCTGTATTCCTTCCCACAAAATGCCTTACTTGTATATGAGTGTGAAAATGCTTCCTAAACAGTCACATTTCACAGCTGGTCATCCTAGAGGACATCAACACTCCATTATTTATTACTGCCATTACAAAAGAAACCCCTGTACAGTCCCTAGAGAGAGAAATCTGTCATGGTTCCTGGGAAAGAGAAGCAAGGATTATCCTTGACAGCAATCAAAAGAGAGAATAGTTTTTACCAACTTGTCAATGGAGTTGCCATGGGTACCAGCCAGGAGCCTAGTTTTAAATACCAGATTTGCCTTCCACTACTGTCTTTTCCTTTTCTTTTGCATTATTTTCGCATTTATTCCTTTTTATTCTCCTTTTTTCCTTTTTGTAAGAATTTCTCTACCCGTATCCATTTTTACTAACACTCGGTTTTGCTTTTTTTTTTTTATCCCTATACTTAGACATCATGCCCATCCCAGGTAAAAATATCTGGTTTTGTTTTTTTTTAAAAAGGCAATATGTTCTTGGATACTTATTTGAAAACTATTAGCATATCGATATTTGTCTGGCAAATAATTAAAAAGCAAAGAAACTTGCATCAAGAGACTGACTCAGTTAAGAAAGAAACAGCAGTGAAGTGGCAGCAGCAGCTCCCCTTCAGCATTATTGTACTTGGTTGTTTGGAGACATGTGGTACATTTCATTATTTGCTAAAATATTTACACAGAGGAGGATGGAGAGAAGGAAGAGAACAGAAGGAAAACACTCATATCTGTGGCATGTTTTGGGGGGGGGGGGGGGGGGGGGAAGGCGGGAAACAGCAAATCCTATCATTTGTGGAAGGTATTCATGTATTGCCGGCTGGCTAAACTGCACATCAATTGAATGAATGTATCCATTAAATCTGGATAAAAGCTCAGAAGAAGCAGCTTAGAAAACATCTTTTTCTTTGCTGCTTTTTTTTTTTTTTCCCCTTTTCTTAATTCCTCTAAACTGGCACGGGACATCTGGGTTGCTTTTGTTTTGTATGCTGGCTTTCGGTTTGCCTTGTGTGCCTGCACTGCCAAAAGCCAAAAAAAACCCCAGCTGCCTTAAGGAAAAGAAAACCAACCAAACAAAAAAATCCATTTGTGTTTTGCTTATTTAATAGCCTTAGCATGTAAATGAACAGGCTGTAAAGTGAGAAGCCCAGGAATGGGTTGGGAAGTTCACACCTTCCTTGTGCTATTGTTTGAGGCTGTCCAGCTGCAGGCTCAGCAGTGTCAGAATAGTACAGCCTTTTGCAGATATGGAGGCAGTAGTTGCAAAAAGAAAACAGTGTTGTTTGGGTTTTTTTAAGAACCAAATAATTCTAATGTTGACTGGATGCCTGTAACCTCTATTTAGCCACTAAGTTTGTTCTGTAGAACAAAGATAAAGCTATAATGCTAGAAAATTTTAAAATTTGGATCCTAGTTTTAGTCTCAGGGTTTATTTTCACACTCTCTGCTTCACTGTGACTGTGAGGAATGTGATTAGTTAGCGCTTGTGGTTTTGAAACCCATTTCTGATCCTGCCTTGTCTTTAAGGAACTCTGAGCATGCTTCCATGTGAATTATTGACACACAGTTAATGATGGATCAGCACTGACTTGAAAGCTGGGTTGTTAGTAAAACTAATAGGATGAAAATTTTCACAATGCAAATCTTTAATCCATACCAGAGTTCCCACAGTGGTTTTAAATTATGTGATTTCTTATGAACTCTTGTGAATCATTTCTGTGTTCTTGGTGCACATAGCAATGGTGCTTGATGGTAGAAAGATGAACAATCATGAAGTTAGGATGACTGTGTTACAAAGAGAAGTCATTGTTCATAGGCCAAAACAGCCACGGGTCCTCTATACATAGCCCAAAGTGTTTCTTATCACATACAGTCCTAAGGTTTTACGACCTTAGGACCTTATGACCATCCCTTGAAATTAATACTTCAGGAATCTTCCTGGGCAAGTGTCCTGGGTTCAGCAGTAGCAGTCATGTTTCTCCTTCTTGGTAGCTGGTGCAGTGCAGTGTTTTGACTTTCAGATCGGGAACAGAGCTGATAACAAGGATATTTTGGTTTGGCCAAGGACTCTGTGAGGCTCATGCTCTGCCAGGGAGGAGGGGGAGCCAGGAGGAAGCAGAGACAGGACACCTGACCCAAACTGACCAAAGAGGTATTCCATACCACAGCACGTCATGCCCAGGATGTAACTGGGAGTTAGCCGGAAGGGCTGGGAGACTGCAGGGTTGGAGGAGGTATCGGTCAGAGCTTGGTCGGGCTGGGGGGGCGAGTTATCGGTTGGCTGGTGGTGAGATGATGTACTCTCTTCCCTTGTTATTTCCTTTATCATTATTATCATTGGTGGTAGCAGTAGTGATTTGTGTTATACCTTAGTTACTAAACTGTTCTTATCTCAACCCGTGGGAGTTGCATTCTTTTTGATTCTCCTCTCCGTCCCTCCGAGAGCAGGGGGAGGGCAAGAAAAGGGGGGGAAGTGAGCGAACGAGTTACCTGACTGGGTTTAAACCACGACAGCAAGACAGAGGAGGGTGTGAAAGTTCTGTGCCTACAGCAAGTCTTCTCAAAGGTTAGGAGATGGTACCAGTTATGGGAAGGCTCCACCATTACAAATCACTGATGAGAAGTCTGGCTTAATGACAGCAATGGCCTGTCTAGTTTTATTTAGAACCAGAAATTATTCATAACCCTGATTCATGAAGCAAGCTAGGAGTCAGGTTAGTAACAGTTCAGAAATCTTCAACAATTTAGTGGGAAAACTTAAGATTTTATATAAGTGCGCATCACCATAGTAATTTAAAATCTTATATGTAAAATTATAGCAAACGTTTTCCTGGCATCTCTGAATCCGCTTGAGAGCAGAGATTCTGTATATCCTAGAGGTTTGGTACAATTTCTGCGGATATTTACTACTTTTTAGTTTTTCCCCAAAAACATAGAATCATAGAATAGTTTGGGTTGGAAAGGACCTTAAGATCATCAACTTCCAACCCCCCTGCCATGGGCAGGGACATCTCACACTAAACCATGCCACGCAAGACTCTGTCCAACCTGGCCTTGAACACTACCAGGGATAGAGCATTCACAACTTCCCTGGGCAACCCATTCCATTCCCTCACCACTCTTACAGTAAAGAACTTCTTCCTTATATCCAATCTAAACTTCCCCTGTTTAAGTTTTAACCCGTTACCCCTTGTCCTATCACTACAGTCCCTGATGAAGAGTCCTTCCCCAGCATCCCTATAGGCCCCCCTTCAGATACTGGAAGGCTGCTATGAGGTCTCCACGCAACCTTCTCTTCTCCAGGCTGAATAGCCCCAACTTTCTCAGCCTGTCTTCACACAGGAGGTGCTCCAGTCCCCTGAATATGTTTATTTAAAAAAAAAAATAAAAACTTTAGTTTTTCCTGCTCAGTGTGAGAGCCGAATAATTGATTCTGGTGCAGTCTAAACCTAAAGTAATCTTCATCCTCCAATGCAATACAAATAGTCCTGCCTTTTAACCCCTGTCCATTCAAAAAAATCTGTTTCCATGTCTCACTGCATAATATCTTAATTTCATTTCTATCTACATATAATCTTACTCTGAAACAAACTCTATTAAAATACAAATCCAAAGAAAATACTTAGAACTTTTTTGCCTGAGACTTTCTGTTTCTTTACTCATAAATTAAAATCAAACTCTGCATCATGCATGTGTGTCATGCCAGTGAAATACACATGAAGTTCATTCTGCTGGAGCACCAGCCCTTCTAAGTGAGAAAGAAGGAGTAATTACAACCATAGCCTCTAAGATTTTGAAATCAGAAATCTCTTTCTGTTCTTGTCTGTGAATGAAGCTATATTTCTTTGACTGAATATAGGATAAACAATGATGGTGGTTATGTAAAATCAGGTATGATATTCTTCACTATATGATTCATAGTACGAAATGTTGTTATTCTCTTTCTCTTCGTGCCCTCACCACTCAGAAATGCTTTGCTGTGGAGCAAACGGTAATGCAGGTATGGCCATTAATTTAGCAACCTTTGCATTTGGTCATGTGGGAGTGTAGAAACAGGAAATCAGATTACCAGACAGAAACCTAAAGTTGACAAGTGAACACAGATTAATATTTCCAAGATTAAGTTTATTACCCTGTTATTAGCAGCACTCAAATCAAAGCACTAATATCCTGATCTAACACTTAGAAGCAGCAACTTGGTAGAGGAAACAAAATGAAAACTAGGGACTTTTCCTCAAGCATCAGGGAACATGTATGTCTGATAAATGTGATTGATCTTAAACTGTTGTTGTGTAATGCCACTTATATTAGTAGGAGCTGGAAAATAACTGCTAGAATTGTCTTAAAATAGAAAGCTGCATCAACAAGTCACCTTTTCAGGGATGTTACAGAGACACTGGTTCCCATGGCTGTCATTCATACTACAGCAGCTCTGGAAGCCTTTCATAATATTTAGGTTCTGCAAAATATGATTCCTGTTCTGCTTTGATTTATTATGTAGGAGTGTTTAGCATTTTAGCAGGGTTTTTCCCCATAGGCATGATAGCAGGTAGTTAATTTACAGAAGAAAGCTTCTCACCTAAGGTGCCTTTCCTGGTCTGTCTCAGACATAGGACATATGAAATAGTTCATTCTGTGAAGTGCTAGCTGATACCAAGTGAAAATCAAAATAGCATAAAATACAAGGTAGCTATTACATGACAAGATGACTGCCCACACACTTCCTTGCCAATAGATAGGTACCAATATAGATAGATACCAACATTCCTAGAGAAAGGAGAAATAAGTAGGAAAGGCAATAATTCCAACTCTCTGTTCAGCTAGGGAGGAGGCAAGGTGGAAGGAAGAAAGGCTGTCAGATTTAGCTGGTGAACAGTAAACAACCTGGACAGCTGTATTGTTGTTTCTGCCCGGTTTCAGCAGCTATCTGTGATCCAAGAGGTAAATGCCTGATACCTCATCACATCTTAGACCATGTCAGATTTCAGTGTCATTATTGCCTGGGCATTTTTGCCTTGCCAAATGGCAAGCACAGTGAGCCAGTGGCTTGCCCTGACCTTAAGCAAGGTTTCACTGAGATAGGCACGCACAAGTGGGAGTTATTCCTGCTCTCTGACAACACCTAGCCTGGTCTTAGGTCTGGAAGTATTCCAATACAGTTTGATCCTATAAATGTCTTATCGTCAGGACTGTGAACTTCCCATGTTACCTGTTCTATTACATGTTTTACAGCATGCATACAATTCCTTTTTAATGACTGAAGACCAGTCTCCAGAAAGCCAGGTCACAGGAAAAAGTGAGCAGGCTAAGTAATACCAGCACGTAAGTTAGACGAACATAGGAATTGTCCTGTTACAGGGGTCCACACATCTTGATATCCCCTTTCCATCAGTGGACATAAGCAGATACTTGGGGAAAAATAAAGACAGGACAAATTCTTAAAATTGTTACAGTCCTCCCCTAATGGCCACTCCCCAAAGTTGCTAAAATGGATGTGATTTCTGTGTGGTTAGGAACACTTAAAGGGTTTCCATGGACTACTCAAGTTTCCCCTTGAGTCCCATTTAAACTTCAGCATTTACAATATCCTTACTGAACATATGGGAAAAATTATGTTTAGATGCAGAGCTGTTCATGCAAAAGAATTTATGCCATTAACTAACTGTAAAATACAAAGTAAAATATTGGTGTCTGTCTTAAAAAGGGAAGCCAACTGAAAGAGTAGACCAAAACTCTCAGATAGGGGTCTGCAAGTTAACATCTGTGATCCTTAATATTTGAAATGTGCTTCATCATATTGGATTTACAATTTATCATCTCTGCCCATCAGAGATTACTGTTGTAATGCTATAGTTATAACATTTGTGGATGTACTACAGAAATTGCCATCAAATTTTATAGACTTCCTGTGGCAACAGCTGCCCTTCTTATGAATGCTAGCATTACAGATATGAAAAATACAGAAATGAGAGTGAAGAAAAGAAATCTAAACTGATAGGGGAAGGGGAAGAATGGAACCACTACAAAATTTCTCTTTCTGAAAACTGCCTGATTGCTTTTCAGGTCTATACTTTTTTTTCCTGTTGACAAGCAAAGCTGGGGAATAATAAGTGCTGCACGAATTAAATCTATCATACTTGACTGAGCTGATATCATGTACTGGATCTTCAGACCAATCTGGGTTCTATCAAACATGCTGCTGTTGATTTCTGTGCTTTGATGGAAAATAGCTGAAAGACAGATGAAGGTGGTGGGAGGATCCTACAAACATTTTTTATGTTACTATATCTAGTAGCTAATGTAACACTAGATATCCCCTATCTAAATAGCCATTGAGCATGTGAGCATGGTTTTGTACCTATCAGTCAATAAATTTTAAATATTTCTCTGTCATAGTGCACACTGTTGTTTCCTATCTCTTTAAGAAAGGTTTATTAATGGCAAACTAGGAGGGTAGTTATCCTCAACAACATGCAGCACCACCAGGTTCGCCCTTCACAGTACAGCTATTCTGGGTCAGAGATTCCAGTCAGGAAATTGGATAAGAATGTAAATCCATCCCATTGAAATGGAAATGGACAATGGTGTTGCACAGGTCTTTTACCAGTTCCTCTTTATTTCATTCTACGGTTTTAATTCTCTGGGAAGTACTAGCTTTGGGAAGATCCCAAAAGCATTTTATTTTCTTTTTCTCATCTCTTCTTTTTTTTTTGTAGGGGTTTTGTTTGTGTGTGTGTGTGTACTTTGTGGTTGTTTTTTTTTGGGGGGGAGAGGGGTTGGGGGTAGTTTGGGGGTTTTTTATCTGTTCTGTTTTAGTTTGTGTAAGAAAGATCAAATCCTGTCACTGGCTGGACCCAGGAGGAGAGACAAAATTGCCCAAGAGTTGGCTTGTATGAGGAGTAATGGGGACTTCCCATGGAGTACTGGGGGGATATTTGGTTTTTTTTCTGATGAAATGTATGATGAAGTAGGAAATGTTGAATAATCTTTAGAGTGCACTAAGAATAGCTCCTGGGCTCGGCATTGTGGTCAGACTGGGGAATGGGAGGTTTGTTTCAGCTGAAGTTTTGCTGTTTGCCTTGTGGTACACTCAGGTAGAACACAGTACCTTTCTGCCTGGTCATTCATCTCTTCACCTTATCCTCTGGGGCATGACTATTTTGCCTGTGCTTGTCTAGGGTTTGGAATGAAGTTTTCATCAGAGATCTGCAGAAGCACTGTAACTGAAATCATCAGTACTCAAAAGGGAGTTATGTCTGAATGAATGTGCCAGGCAGGTACACAAATGAAATTCTCTCCACGTGCAGCCAGGAGAGCATATAGGTTTCACACCATGCTACAGTCTTCTCTCAGGTTTCTAGACTTCCTTTTGATTTCTTCCTTTTGATTGCTTCGTTTAGATTATGGTGAAATCATAGCATACTGTTAAAGGAATTCTCTATGCATAAGTGAAATCCAATTGGGCTCATTCCCATTAACATCTGTAGCATATTCCACCTAAGTGGTTATGGTTGTTTTGGATGAACTCTGCATTTCTTCAAGGATAAATGCATGTAGTTAAAAGGAATGTATGCAGCAGCCACTGCTTTGTAAAACATGCTGCTCTGTGACATTTTCTACAGATGGATCTGTCAGGAAGAAATGTTAAGACTTAAGATTTCATGTGTCCAAAGGGAAGGAGAAGACTTTATGTACCTTTTTTCTTTCTACTCTCTGAAGTACTTCATAGCCTAGAAAATAGAAAACAGTAAATCATTTTTACGTTTAAAACCATACTGTAATAATCAAGTACAGATCTGATTACTAAAACCTTTCAGTATCTGAAGTGGAAGTTCCTTATTAACATAGGAGTCTGCTCTAAAAACTCATTTGTATAGTACCAATTTACAGTAATTCCTCACAACTTCTGAGTAATGTAATCTAGGAGAAGAACATCACAGATCTCCTAAGCAAGTACAGCTTAATTTAACTGGCACTGGTGGCTGTTCCAGAATGCATAGTGCTAATACAGTGATTTAAAGTCCCTCCTTCATCTGTCAGTTTGTAGCTTTCACTGCTGTAATAATAGGATTTTGAACAATTATCTTTGAAATCAGACCACGGAACATTTGGAAGACATATGATCGGTCATAGAATCATAGAATAGAATCATAGAATAGTTAGGGTTGGAAAGGACCTTAAGATCACCTAGTTTCAACCCCCCTGCAATGGGCAGGGACACCTCACACTAAACAATGCCACCCAGGGTCGGTCATGTCTGTTGGTTGCAGTACTACTTTATTAAAAAAAAAAAACACAAAAAAACAACAAATACATAAAATAAACCAGCATCACACTCCAAATCCCTAACCCTCTTCATCACATCAGTGTTTCATATAGTACAGAAAATGTTCTATTCCCATATAGAATATGGGAATATTAAAGGCCCATATGCAAGGCCTGATTCAAGGCTGGTTTTTCAGCTCCTTCCGCTCCTTTACAACATGCCTGTGGCACAACAGCTGGGTTTGGTTCCTTTGAGGAGCTAGTTTCCCTCTTAAAAGTTGCTGATGCCACAAGGCAGAAGTGGCTTTGCCAAGGACTCTAAGGAAACAGACTGAATTCCCAAATCCCTCCTAGGGTAGGAGAATTCTCCTGCACATTTCCAATATGAATCTCACTGTATGTTAATATTGTCTGAAAAACTATGGGTATTTCTTCAGCTTCTATAGGTTATTGTGGTGGATGTCTTAGGCTGAAGGAATTGAATTGAGAAAATTTATGCACCTTCAAGAGCAAAGTGACAAAAAGGAGCTCTCAGCCTCTCTGGTTCCAGAAGAGAAAATACGCAAATAGAAACAAAAATGTTTCCACTTACAGAACAACTGTTCCAAAAACATGATTTAAAATGTTCAAATTTCCAATAATGTATATTTAACATACTCCTGTTATCTGCAGCATATTGACAGGAAACCTGCAGCAGATGCTCTATGGAACTTCTAAACTCAAGTCCAATCTGTATAGGAGGCAGAACTTATAATGAGACATAATGTAGTTGTGAGACAAGACATCATAGGCAATTTCCTGAAAGAAAGAGTGAGATTTAATCACTTTGTGCTACTTCTACAGCTACTGCTGAGGCAGGTTAGTTGCTCTGGCAGAGAAAGAGATGCTTGTCAGGATTGTAAGCAAATTGAATTGCTCCCAACCACCTACTCACAGACAACAGATGATTCTCATAGACCATTTGTTTTCTTTCTGTGCATTTCATCTTGTGATTTACTGGCTTTCTAAAATCCATGGCCTTTTATGTTACAACAACAGGACATTAGCAATTACAACTTGTTCTCCACACATAACCAAAAAAAAAAGTTCTTCACATATAACCAAAGCTCCCTTCCACCACATTAGTCATCGCTTTATTATCTCTATTGCTTCTAAAAGTTCTGACAGTTTTAATTATCTCACAGAAGTAATTTAACAATTTTTGATTGCTAAAACCAATTTTTCAGCTACTTAGAGTAACCTGTCTTGTGTGCTATTAAGTGGGATTTAACTCTCCATGAAAAACCTCCAAGACAAGACATTTAGAATTGGGTGACCACTGCTTCCTAACTGCCAGGCATGGAGAGATGAGGGGGATGAAATCCCTGTTATTTCAAGATTCATATTTGCTGCAGCTCAGAAAAAAATATTAGCCCTGATTAGCATTCCTGTTACCAGTCTCAGCTAACATTCTGTTGAAGCGGTGTGAAGGAAGAGCAATACCTGGCAGACAGACAGCTAAGTAATTACATGGGTAATTACTAGGCAGTCATTCCTAGTCCAAAGGCAGGACATGGACTGTCTAACCAGCAGCTACTGGACCATTCTGACAGCCTCCATGCCACACAGTGGCTGTCACTCCTCAACAACATTTACCCAGTCTTCCTCATCCTACCCTCTCCTGTTGGGTTTATTTGTAGCCTGCAGTCTCCTTCTTGATTTCTATGTTGATTGCACAGATTGTAACTGAGAGCAAATTTGGCAGAAGCACTACAGGAGGTAAGGCAAGGAGAGACAGATGGGTGAAAATGACATTGACCCAATTGCCTTGTTTGAACTGGATGGAAAATTATATCCTTGTCCCATCACTCATAGAGAATCAAATAAATTCAGTATTCCTGTATTAGTTCTGTGGCATAATTTTGAGTGTTCCTGAAGTGAATGCTGTCCTGTATGATTATTTGAAGCAAGTCTCACTGTCACCACCTTTTCTTTTCTCTCCTAACACCTCCAGCATCTTCTTAAGCTTCCCTTGCCTCACTAACAAGTTGTAATTCATTGGTTGGGAGCCAGTGCTTTACTGTAGTCCAGGATGCTGCAGCAAGAAGTCACAAGCAAATTCTTGTTTTATTCATCTAGTTACAATCAGCTTTTGAATTTGTGTGTGCTTTCTTGGCCAAGAATCCCCTCTGTTGATTTCCATAAATTTTAATCAGGCTCTTGAATTGTCAGGGTATCTGTAAGTTTTAGGGGTAGTGTATTATGACTCATTCTTTTTTGCTTTCCTTTTTTTTTAACAAATAAAAGCAAATAGCATTGCAATAATTCACACTCAGAAGAGCATTTTCCTGCTGCATTTAATAAAATTGCATGAAGTTAGCATAATCCAAATTAAAATGTGAACAAGGCACTTATTTAATATATCAAAAGCAAACTAAGTATGGATTTGAAAAGGTGCTAAAGCTTTTCCTTTCCTAAAATAGAATTAGTTCTAATTTGTCTCTGAAGTTTAAACTGAAATGAATTTATTGTTGAAATAGAAACCACAGTTTAAATCCAAGCCTAATGGAACTAACGAAGTGAGTAAATTTCATAACGTTCAGCTGAATACTGGTTTTGTGCTTCAAGCTCAGGAACAAATCAGCATAGCACTACTGAAATTATCAGAGCTACGATGGGTAACCCCTTTGAAGTTTCTGGGAGAGGCCAGGAAAAGAGAAATAAAGCAATACACAAATTGACATCAAATGTTCACTTTTAGTAAACTTAACACAGGTAAATTTTGGTAAGTGTTTAAGGTAGGGCATTAATATTTTGACCATATTATCTGTAGTCCAGTACTGGGTGTAAATACAGACTAGCACTGCAAAGATGTCTTATTTGAGGGTTACAAATGCTCTCTTGTTTTTGCATTCTTTTGTTTCTGTTCCTCATGCCGTATAGTGAATGAGTTTACTAGCCTAACATGCATGGAATTTGCAAACTTAGTATATAAACATTTGCCTAAATTGCTGAAAACCAGTTTTGAATTCGGAAATGTGACTATTTGTTCAAGAAGGTAATTAAGTGGTAATGGAAAGCCACCATACAGATCATCAAATTAAGAGATAAAATACAAACTGAAAACATCAGGCACCTAAGCAAGCGGACTTATTTAAAAAAAATGTTGAAATTTGATAATTAAGTCACTCTCTGGGGCAGACAAATATGAGTTTAAACCTAATTTTTAGGCATTTATTTTTGGAAATATTTGCTCTCCCAGCTTCAGGGTTTTGGTGGAGTTTTTTTTTTTGTGAAGTTAAGAGTAGTGATACTTCCTTTACAGAGATGGTAAGAGGATTACTTCTTTTCACCCTGCTTTGAGTATGGAAAGTCCTATAAAACCATTATCTGAAAATTTCAGACAGCTCACATGTTATCCTATTACCCATGCACAGAGGCAAGTCATGTACAATTGGGTTCCTACTAAACTTCATTAGATAAGAGATTTTTCATTTAACTCTAGCAATAGAAAGATTAAGAGTTCTTGTAACTCCAGAAGAATAAAGCTGCATAGGACAGAAGCAGTGAATAACAGTGAGTATAAAGCCATGGTTGTAAGCCAATAGATCTGCTGCAATAAAAAAGTTTCAGACTGTGAAATACCCTTTCTAACATTTATGGACATAATTCTAATGCAATACATAGGGACACATTACTTTGTATCATGTGAAGCAGAATAAAGTGGCCCATTAGTTGCATCAAAAGTTTACAAGTTGACTTCATATTTCCAGACCTATCATGTAAAGATGGATTACAAGACTGTCCTGTGAGTTAGAACACAGCCAGTGGAAAGGAAGTTGGCACTCATCTTGACTTTCATGACCTCTTTGCATTAATAATAACTTGCTGTATTTGTCATGGTTTTCTCTCTTTTGTTTTTGTTGTTTTGTTTTTTTTTTCCTACAGCATTAGCATGTTTTCTGGGTGTGCACAAGACTTTTTCTACATTAGACTTCTATTTCAATAGAATGCACTTTTTCTTTGAGACTGGAAAAGCCGTTTTTAGAAGTTTGGCCAAAGAAGAGGGGTAAAAATTAAGTTTCCAGCCAGAGACATGCATGTGCCAACTTCATAATCATGTACACCTAAGTGAGGCACTGTTAACTCCTTTTGGTTGTCATAGCCCATGACACAAGGAACAGGCCTTCCCAGTGGAAACTGTGATGTTTCTAGCAGCAGGTACTAGATCTAACTAACGATGTTTTCTGAAATCGCAAAGACAGGTATAAGTCCCAAAGGGTTATTCTCTACCCCTATCAGGCAGAATTTTGATACAGATGAGAAGTTAGTTCTGTGACTCTTGTTGCTTTCTTTGTCTTCTTTTATAGAGGAAGAAGCCTGAAAAGTACTTAGTCAGCTTCCAGACAGAGGTGGTGGCTTCCAACTGTGCCATGGCTGTAGAAAACTACATCTGACAGAGTGTAAGGATATTTTTTCCACAGCTGCACAGCATTTGTAAACTATTCTCTGCACTGACTCTACAGAAGTAATCCACTCATATGACTACATACTTAATTACTGTAATTCTGCTTTAGTTTTTGCTTCCACTGGTGTTTCTCTGTCTCATGCAGCTCTAGAGTAGCATTTATCAGCACATTTGTTCCTTGGAATAAACTCATGTGGTGGGTTACCATAGGGTGCTGTCTGCCTACAAAGTGTCAGCTAGACTGTAACTTTCCCTGTTAATTTTTAAAACCTCTAACAGAGACACAATATTATATTGCAAGGCCCACCGTTCTGTGTCATCTCCCTAAAGGCTCTCTTTGTTTTGATACTGTCCATATTTCTCAGGTTCCCACTGTCACTTCTGTTGCAACCAGTTTCCTGTTGCTGCTCGAATGTTGAAAAGGTGGTATTCTGCTGGGTATTTTTGCCTATTTTGAAATCACCAGAGGGAAAATTTTCCCTCACTATAATAATTAAGGAGCATGCTATTTGGGTAGTGCTGAGGTTGATAATATCCGCATCTAGGCTTATAAATAGCATCTCTGTTTATTTGTTCATCTTTCCTGATAAATGTAAAGCTACCATAGAGTCAGCACTTCAGGAATGCCAGTAGTCGGAAAGCGACATCCAGCTCAAATATATGGTATTGATAACATCTGTTAGAGATGCCATAAACCATGGACACGCAAGGCAGTCAAGAGTTCACAGTTGCCTTCACCTTTGTGTGAATGAGGACTGGAGCATACCTACTGTCTTTACAGGTAATGTCAAACAATAGACATGCCATGCAAATGTAAATGCTACACCATTTGCTTTCCCAGAGAGTAGATCAGGTAGAGACCCTCAGCCTCATCCCATAACCCCATTGCCCATTGCCCAGGAGAACTGCAGAAGAATGCATAGGGGCAGAGAGCAGCTCTGCACAGCTCCAGCTGGACCTCTCTAAAGGCCATATTTTTTCCTTCCTTCTTTCCGGGTGTTTACTTCACAACCACTCCACTGCACTGCCTACAAATTTAAAAATAATCCCTGTCAGTCTCTGAAGTGCAAACAAACTATGGGTTTTTGTGGCGTACTAGCAAACCCTTAAATAACTAGGACATTGCACTGATGATGAGAAAAAAAAGCATTTGCATAAAGAACATCTTGCCAAACTTCATAAATTTCTTCTGCAATCAAGAGAAAAATAAAGCCTCTAGATTCTCCCAGCACAAATTTTAATGATTATTCTGTGCAATTCCTTGATATGAATTTTTCAGTAAGACTGAAGGAAAAACAGTACTTGTAATCATCTCATAATGGAAAAATATACATATGGGTCAGGCAATGTCAAGAAGACTAGGAATATAGGTAGGCAGCAAAGATCAGCAAGGTAGAAAATACACAATCATGATGTGGCCTGTTTAGTAGTCAGTTTGCAAAACACTGGTCTGCTCTTTCTGATCTTGCTGTAAATATGTTTTTCTGCAAGCTTTGTATGTCTTTCTGAAAAATAGGAATGGATTAAGAAGTAGCAGTGATCTTACAGAGCAAGGAGCCCTGAGAAAGTACTTTAGACAGTCAAGGGGAAACGCGATAAACCCAGCTTCTGAATTGTGGCATTCTAATGATTATTAGAGGCAAAAAAAAGCCCTTTCAGAAGTGTATAAATCATCCCCTAAAGGAGGTTTTCTTCACTATAGGTCCCCAACACAGCTATAACACAGAAAAGGAAAGTGTGGTTCAAAATAGTCAAACGCTTCAGTGGAATCCATTGACAAAAGGCAATGACAACATGAAAGGAAAAAACACAAATAACATCAGTTCCTGGTTTTAGGCACAGACAAGAAAATACATCTGCTTTAGGCTTTACATTGCCATAAAGACATTCCTGTAAAGACACTTGAGCCTCACTAGGGAGAAATGAGCCTATTTTATGCACCAGGTACAAGTGTGGACCAGTTCACATTTTCCAGACTTCAGAGTATTGAATCATACTGCTATTTTTCAGTTGTAAACTTTTCAAATTTATGAAGCAGACATGATTAAACGACTCTGTAAAGGAGGTAAATGAGGTATTTTTCCAATTAAACAATATTACCTCTTTAAGTCATTGCTTTAAGAAATCTGTGATTCTGTGGGGAGGATGGAGGTGAGGATGCTTCATTATAAAGAAATACCAAAAAAAGCCCTGCATTTTGGAGAAGGGAAAAAAGAATAAAATTTGTAGGTGATACTGAGGTGTGAGGTGCTATAAACATTACAGGAATAGAGACAAAGTAGGACAAAATAGTGTCTACTGAGAAAAGGATGTGCACTGGAAATGCAAAATGAGAATCAACCCCCCCAAAAAATGCAGACAGCAATCTCCTGGGGACATTGCTCCTGAGCACTCGCATTCAATGAGCAAGAGAAAATTGGGAAATGAAAGTGATTAAAGAGACACTGAGGTGAAGCTAGTCAATATTCTAGGCAGCAGTAACAGTATGATACGGATAAACAACAGCGCAATTTTAGAATACCTTGTGTTCCCAATACAGTAATTTCCTGGTCAGACAACTGGTACAAAGTTTAGCCACTAGAGATGACTAATGTCAGAATCAAGTTGACACCAGATTTCTGTGGTGCATGGAAGCCCTTATTGTGGCTTACTGCACTGATGAGTTTCACTCCTGCTGACTGATGAAAATCAAGATTAATTTCTCACGATGTGAAACACAACAGCAACTTTCCTAATTATTATTTTCAATCAAATCACTGTGATTTTCCTATGAGAAGAGAAATAATTAAGAAAATCAGAGGCCTGAGCAATACATTGCTTTTAAATGTATTCAGTTTCTACTTTATTCTGGGAGGAGAGAAACCATTTCTCTTTGCCTTCTGATGGAATACTTCTTCCTTCCTCCCTAGTTCCCAATATTTAGTAAAAAAAAAAAAAAAAAAAAGAAAAAAAAGCTTAATAATCTAGAAATCATCTCAATAGCAAAGAACTGCAATCACCAGCATTATCATAGACCTAGGCAGACATGCAGTGGTTTCACTGCAAATGCCAGATCGAACCCTTTATATCAAAAATTCCCTGGTCCTCAGTGGAAAAAAAAACACAACAAAACAATGGATTACAGATTGAGTTAAAGAAACACCCAAATGTCACCCCAGCACTTTGTTTTCAACCCTTCTTGTAACTGGGAAATGTGTCCTGAGCTGTTAAAACGCATTAGTTCGGGGGAGTATGAATTGCTGAGGTGAGCAGCTCGAGAGTAGACTCCCTCAACACCTGAGCGTCCAGGAGCCTCAGATCAGAGCAGCAACAGCCACCGAGGGAGCCTCACGTCCTCGACAGGACCTGCCCAGGAGCCGGCAGCTCAGCTGACGCGGGCAGAGACTCACAGGGGGCGGAGCCAGGAGCAGCGGCACCAGCCCTGACTGGGTAAAGACCTGCCCCAGGGAGCACGAGCGACCAGGAGAGCGGCAGGGCAGTTTGTGCGGGCAGGCGAGCACTCGCCGTATGACCGGGGCCCGGTCTGGGAGCTCTGCTCTGGCTGCCCTCATAGGCACTCAGACAGAGCCGATGAGAGGGGAGGCTGCAGTGCAGAGGTCGGAGCGTAGAGAGTGCCTGCACTGGTCTGGTGAGGGGAGGGTGCGCAATGGGCAGGGTTGCACTCGGTGGTCCCTGGTGGAGGTCCTCCTGCAGCAGGAGCTGAGCTGCGGGATGCTGTTAATAGACTGCAAGATGTCGGGAAAGCTGAGAGAAAGCAGGAATGCTTGCTCCCGGCCCAAACTGTGCAGAGGCCTCAAGCTTCCCCTCCAGCTCATGGAGCCGTTAACCCAGGAAGCTGGGAAATAGTAACGAAAACAACTAACAAAAACAGGAGGAAGAGGACAATTAAAAGCAAGGGTCCTCCTCCTAAATCTGTTGTCACCACCCAGAACCCCTTTGCTGTCCTGCAGGGGGGCTAATGAGGAAACTCTCACACCATGAACAACCACCTTGCACTGGTAAAGAAGTTCACTACTGCTGCTGCCAGGAAAAAGCAGTGGATCATAGCAGTAGGCGACTCTACTTCGAGAGAAACAGAGGCACCCATCTGTCTGCCTGACCCAGTATCAAGGGAGGTGTGTTGCCTAACAGGGGCTGTTAGGCAGGGGTGTTGCAGAGAGGCTGTCTGGTCTAGTAAGTGTCACTGACTTACCCACTTCTAGTGGTCCCTGTGGAGGCTAGTGATATAGATAGCAGTAGCCCGGAGAATATAAAGGACTACAGAGCCCTGGGAGAGGTGGCTGGGGGCTCTGGAGCTCAGACAGTCTTTTCATCAATTCTCCAGGATACAGAGGAGGACCTTAAAAAGGCTAGGAGGATTGGCCAGGTTAATAAAGGGTGGTGTCATAGTCAGGGGTTTGGGTATTTAGAACATGGGACTCAATTTAGGAGGCCAGGTCTACTGGGGGCTGGTGGAGCTGGTCTTGGGAAGAACAGTTTTGATGGGAGGCTTGCCAGACTGGTCAAGGATGCTTTAAACTACGTGTGTTGGGGGAGGGGTGCATCATTCCATCCCAACACACCCAATCAATTGCCAGCACCTATAATAAATGCTCGGAGCAATGTAGGGATATTCCAGCTGCTCCAGCCAATGAGCCGGCTTCATTTGGAGCTCAGTTCAGATACCTCTATACAAACACCGGTAGCATGGGGAACAAACAAGAGGAATTAGAGATGTGTGCACGTCTGCGGGCATATGATATAATAGGCATCACAGAAACATGGTGGAATGGCTCCTACGACTGGAGTGTTGGAATGGAAGGTTGCAGGCTGTTTTGCAAAGACAACCCCAGCAGGCAGGGAGGGGGAATTGCTATTTATGTTAGGGATAGGCTGGAAAGTACGGCACTCTGTCTGGGGAAAGGCGAACAGTCAACAGAGTTTGTGGGTCAGGGTTAAAGGGAGAACAGCTAAGGGGGACATTATTGTGGGGATCTGTTACAGACCGCCTGATCAAGAGGAATCTGCAGATGAAGCATTCTAGACAGATAGGAACAGCCTCACGCTGGCAGGCCCTTGTTCTCATGGGGGACTTAAACTAGCCTGATATCTGTTGGAGGGACAGTACAGCCTGGCTCAAGCAATCCAGGAGGTTCCTCGATTGTGTGGAAGACAACTTCCTTCTGCAAGTAATAGAGGAGCTGACAAGGAGAGGTGCCATGCTTGACCTAGTGCTCACCAACAGGGAAGGGCTGGTTGGAAATGTGATGCTCCAGGACAGCCTGGGTTGCAGCAATCCTGAGATGGTCAAATTCAGGATCCTCAGGACAGTGAGAAGAGCATGCAGCAAGCTCACTGCCCTGGACTGCAAGAGAGCAGGCTTTGGCCTCTTCAGGAACCTGCTTAGTAAGGTTCCATGGGATATAGCCCTAGAGGGCAAGGGGGCCCAAGAATGTTGGTTGATATTCAAGGATCACCTGCTACAAGCTCAGGAGTGTTACATCCCAACTAGAAGGAAGTGCAGCAGGAGGGCCAGGAGACCACCTTGGATGAATAAGGAGCTGCTGAGGAACCTCTGAAGGAAAAAAGAGGCTTATAAAAGGTGGAAGCAAGGACAGGCAACCTAGAAAGAATACAGGGATGTTGTCTGGGGAAGCTAGGGACCAGGTTAGGAAAGGTAAGGCCCAGTTGCAATTAAACTTGGCTAGGGATGTTAAAGATAACAGGAAGGGATTCTATAGGTACATTGTGAATAAAAGACAGACTAGGGACAACGTGGGCCCTCTCAGGAAGCTATCAGGAGAACTGGCTACCAGGGATTTGGAGAAGGCTAAGGTTCTTGATGACTTCTTTGCCTCAGTCTTCACTGGCAAATGCTAGGACTACACCACCCAAGCCTTGGAATGCAGATGCAGAGACTGGGAGAATGAAGACCTTGGGCCTGCTGTAGGAGAGGATCTGGCTCGAGACCACCTTAAGAACACAAACATGCACAAGTCCATGGGACCTGATGGATTCCATCCAGGGGTCGTGAAGGAGCTGGCGAATGAAGTTGCTAAGCCACTGGTCATCATATTTGAAAAATCATGGCAGTAAGGTGAAGTTCCCAACGACTGGAAAAAGGGAAATATAACCCCCATTTTCAAGAAGGGGAAAATGGATGACCCAGGTAATTAGAGACCAGTCAGTCTCACCTCTGCCTGGCAAAATCTTGGAGCAGATTCTCCTGGATGGCATGCTAAGGCACATGAAAAACAACAAGGTGCTTGGTGACAGCCAGCATGGCTTCACTAAGGGGAAATCCTGCCTGAACAATTTGGCGGCCTTCTATGATGGAGCTACAGAACTCATGGACTGGGGTAGAGCAGTTGATGTCATCTACCTGGACTTGTGCAAAGCGTTTGACACTGTCCCACATGACATCCTTGTCTCTAAATTGGAGAGACATCAATTTGATGGATGGACCGCTCAGTAAAGAACTGGCTCAATGGCCGCACACAGAGTTGTGGTCAATGGCTCAATGTCCGGCTGGAGACCAGTAATGAGTGGTGTCCCTCAGGGATCAGTGTTGAGACCGGTCTTGTTCAACATCTTTGTTGGTGACATGGACAGTGGGATTGAGTGCGCCCTCAGCAAGTTTGCCGATGACACCAAGCTGTGTGGTTCTGTTGATACACTGGAGGGAAGGAATGCCATCCACAGGGACCTTGAGAAGCTTGTGAGGTGGGCTGATGCCAACCTTATGAAGTTTAACCATGGTCCTACATGCAAGGTCCTACAGCTGGGTCGGAGCAATCCCAGGCACAGCTACAGGTTGGGCAGAGAAGAGATTCAGAGCAGCCCTGCAGAGAAGGACTTGGGGGTGTTGGTCGATGAGAAAATGAACATGAGCCAGCTTCAGTGTGCGCTCACAGCCCAGAAAGCCAATCGTATCCTGGGCTGCATCAAAAGGAGCATGACCAGCAGGTTGAAGGAGGTGATCCTGCCCCTCTACTCTGCTCTTGTGAGACCTCACCTGGAGCACTGTGTTCAGTTCTGGTGTCCTCAGCATAAAAAGGACATGCAACTGCTGGAACAAGTCCAGAGGAGGGCCATGAGGATGATCAGGGGCTGGAGCACCTCCCGTATGAAGACAGGCTGAGAAAGTTTGGGCTGTTCAGCCTGGAGAAGAGAAGGCAGCGTGGAGACCTCATAGCAGCCTTCTAGTATCTGAAGGGGGGCTATAAGGATGCTGGGGAGGGACTCTTCATTAGGGACTGTAGTGATAGGACAAGGGGTAACGGGTTAAAACCTAAAGAGGGGAAGTTTAGATTGGATATAAGGAAGAAATTCTTTCCTGTAAGGGTGGTGAGGCACTGGAAATCATTGCCCAGGGAAGTTGTGAATGCTCCATCCCCGGCGGTCTTCAAGGCCAGGTTGGACAGAGCCTTGGATGATATGGTTTAGTGTGAGGTGTCCCTGCCCATGGCAGGGGGGTTGGAACTACATGATCTTAAGGTCCTTTCCAGCCCTAACTATTCTATGATTCTATGAGTGCTTGAGCATGCGCTTAATGTTAAACATGGAAAACCATGCTGGACTAGGTGTGATAGTCTGCTGTATTGAGGACTTGTTTATGTCCACTTGTGAAGCATTCAGGTAAAAGCAAACATCAACAACCTGAACAAATAAAAACCTGCCACCTCAAACACCGAAAATGTATTTCCTTTCCTGAGGAAAAAGTTTGCTTAGACATTGGCAGTCTCTTTCAGATGAAGTAAAAAGCAATGCAAATTTCATCCATGACTAGCATTTTCTAAAATCTACAAAGTATAGAAAAAATTAGTATGTAAACATATAATTTTTGTTTGCTTCTTTACCTGGGCTGTCACAGCCCAAATTATACTAGGGAGCCTGTTCCACTAAGCTTTGCACAAATGTTAGTCATCAAGAAGTTCAAGATCAGTGCTCTGACTTTTGAAAGCTGAATTTGCTTATCTCTAACTTGTGCTCAGTTCTTATCCTGCAATTCATGAAAGAGATGTGAGCCACAGAAGATAAGTGGATGCAAAATACAGCTGTTGCTCTTTTAATCCCTCTTGCTTATTTTACATAAGGACAGAGTCTTTGTAAGTGCCATAGTGGAAGCTCATTATACCAGAGGAATAAAATTCAGCTTTTTTTTTTTTTTTTAAAGTTACTTTTGTTGGAGATATATCCCATGTAGGGAAGCTCATCTATAAGGAAGCCTTAATGTAAAAGAAAGGAACAATGGGATCAGGGACAAGCTTAATTGGTTTTCTCAGATGTTTAAAACATGAGGCCAGCACATTCATGTATGTAGTGTACATGAGTTTCTAGTAAAGGACTAAATGAAGGATCTTATAATGTCATACTGAATATGTGTGAATTTCCAGGGTTTGGTTTGGGCTAAAACATTACGTTAGGGTAGATAGGCCACAGTAACTATTAGGACAATTAGTACAAGCAGCATGATGCATCTGCAGTAAAGGTGGTGAATCTTAGTCTAGTCTAACAAATCTGGCAAATGTCTTCTTAGGTGCAGAATAAAATCATTTGTTACCTGGGGTTCAGGAAGATCTCTGGAAAGACTTAAACTTGGTCTGCAACACACAGAACCTAGATTTCTTTCTGTCACATGCAGAATTTAGCAGACATGTGAAGAACTCAGTCCTCTTATTGCCTTAAGGGCAGTAACATATGGTCAAATCCTACTTTCACTTTACACTGATGTCAGTCAGCCCTTTGCAGTGATGTTTCTGAAAGCTCCAAATCTTTCATATGAGCTTTGTCCTGGAAAGGGTGGGGCCATTCATCAGAGCCCTTAGTCCCTTGCTAGCAGAGAGGTGAATGACACTGAAATGTTGTCCCTAAGGAAATAATTTATCTGGTATCCACTTGGTCTCCCCAACAGCTTCCACTGTATCTTTGCATCACCAGAGAATCTTACTTGAACCACAGCATTTCTTTCTTGTTTCTTGTGGTTTGTACATTTCGAGTATATTTCTGGAGCTTCATTGTACCCTGATTGCTTTGTGTGTGCTGTTTTGCAGCTTACTTTGAGAAAGGTTTGTTTACAGCTGCAGAGCAGCCTCAGAATTTAAGCCACCACAGCTCTCACAAATATTCACTTTACTTTCCAGTGTTTACTTTTCATTTTTCTTGCCTTTCTATATCAAGTTCCCTTAGTATGACAGTGTCTGAGCAGTGGGGAGTTTGACGTTTGCTCACTCAGATGCAGAAATTCCAATTGACTTCAGTGGATTTTAGATTATACCTTCTGTAAGGAAGAATCAGGGATGCAACAGAAGACATTCAAATTGTAATCAAGTAAGTTATTCCTTACTAAAATGCACTCTTGAAAAGATCAAAACTATTTCTGTAAATTTGCACTGAACTCAGCAGATTGTTTATGCAAAAAATGAAAAGTTGAAACATGAAGCTTTGAAGACAAAACATGCAAAACATTTTTCATGTCAGAATTGTATCATGAGATTAATTTGTCACTTTAAAAAAATAATAAATTGAAAGTGTAATGGGAGATTCAGTTTGGTGACAAAAAGAAAAATCAAAATAATTGGTTTGGGTCAATTCACAAGTTTGTTTTTTTAGCCACTGAAAAATATCCTAAACCATTATTTATTCTCAGCTATTCTGACTGCAGTTTGGTTGCAGGAGCATAACATTTTTGAAAATACAATCATGTGCTATTTGAAGGCTGTGTTTTTTTGAAGCAGACACATATTTTCATTCTTTTATCCATCAGGATAGTTCAGTTAGATTCAGGAGTACTTTTTAATAAGGTTACTTGCTGCATAATTGTTAGCAGTCCACATTTGTGAGTTTGTTTGATTATTGAGGAAAAGCTCTCATTTTTTAAACCAAGCTGCACGCTGGGTGCTTCCTTGAACAGTACTTGAAGTGCAAGGTAGCAATACTGGAAAAGGTCAAAAACCCATTTCCAGAGCCTGGTCTGAAAATTGGTACAGATTTAGCTACCATATGCTTTTATTGCACATGCATTTTAACAGGATATTATTGGTTTGTGAATACCCTTTTCCCAGATGCTGCCTACAATGTAGTTTTTATTGCATAGCAGTTTTAATGTGATTTTACTGCTTTTCACTATTCTTTGATAATGTGGCTATACCAACCTGCTTCCACATTACTGTTACTTCTGTCTCAAAATCAAGGTTAAAGCAATCACAGTAGGGCTTTCCAGAATGAATAGTAACTGACAATGCATCTAGCAGGATGCTCTTGATATTCTATAAAGAAAAAATGCAGAATCTTTATTCATTATTTATCACCTGTTTTTTGTAATGTTTCTTTACAAGACGTATCTTCTCCCTTTCACAGGCACAGGCCAAAACATAGGTCAGGCCAGATGCATGCATTTACCTCTTTCCTTTTCTCCCACCTTGAATCAGAATCTCTTGCTTTGCTTAGGTTCTGTCTGTACACTGAACCAGCTGGTCCAGCACCAGCCAGTGTGGAGTCACACACACTGATGCATGTTTATCCCACTTGTCAGACTGCTCTCTAGTCTGTGCTAAATTTTGTGCTTGTTGGGAAATAGCTGCTCATCCTCCATTCAGATTTTATGCAGATCCAAGTCACGTCTGCTCTTTATATCAGCTGAATCCTCAGCTACAAATGTTATGCTTCCTTCAGTGGGGATGAAGGTTAAAATTAAGCTATTCATTTTCTTCAGAGCTAGTTCACAAGAATACAGGTAAATGCAGTTTTACTCATCCCCCTGTTTTTAAAATAGATTATTTGACCTACAGTCAATTTTAATTTCACAGGATATGGAAAAAAAAATAAAAAATGAAAGCTGTTAGCCTTTTATTAAGTTAAAACTGAAACTAATCACATCTCTCCATACTTGTTTTAATTAATTGGTTTTGATGCCTGTAGATTCTGCTGCCCTATTCTGACTCCCCTTTTGCTCACAATCCCCTCCTCTTCCTTTTCCTCAGTTTCTGTTTTAGAATATTGCTGCTTCCATCTTTTCTCTCTAGACGTTTTCTGTTAAGCTGAACTCCTGGTCTTCTGTCTCCTGCATGTATTTGAAGGACAATGTATTTGGAGAGAATGTAATGTCACAACCCTTTTCTGACTTGCAGCTGCAGCTCAGCTGCTGTCCATAAGGCAATTTACCTGATTTTTTTCCAAACTACGTTTTCCTTATGAATTTCCTTATATTTGCAGAGTGTACCACACAGAGGTTTTAAAATACTGGTGCAATATTGTGGTACATTAATGTTCTATCTGTGTCCTTATAACCCAAGATGTAGTCAAAAATTTCTATCTGTAAAAAATTGTTGAGGCAAAATTTTAGGCTCCTGGGGAGAAATCATAGAATAGTTATGGTTGGAAAGGACATTAAAATCATCTAGTTCCAACCCCCCTGCCATGGACAGGGATGCCTCACAATAGACCATGTCACCCAAGGCTCTGTCCAACCTCACCTTAAACACTGCCAAGGATGGAGCATTTACCACTTCTTTGGGCAACCTGTTCCAGTGCCTCACCACCCTCACAGTAAAGAACTTCTTCTTTAAATCTAACCTGAACTTCGCCTGTTTAAGTTTAAAACCGTTCCCCCTTGCCCTATTGCTACAGTCCCTGATGAAGAGTCCCTCTCTGGCATCCTTGCAGGCCTTCAGATAATAATCTAGATCTCCTGACTAAAAAGCATTTATCCCCAGTGGTTGTAGTTTAGCATCCTCTTTCAACTGATGGACTGGAAAGCACATGTTTTCACATGATATGGGTGCACCATCCTAGTTTTTTCAAAGTTCAGAAAAAGTATTTTAAGTAATTCTAGCTCTTCTGCATCTCTATTAAGAGCTTATAGATATTTTCCTCTGATCATCATGGATTTGAGGCTTTATGGCTTTAGCAACCCATATGAAACTTCTGTACTTCTTAACCTATCATTGGTACTGGTCTCTATCTATTCCTCATTTACTCCATCCCTAGGTTTAGAAGTAAGCTTGGTTTTATTGTTGCCTTTATTTCTGTACTGAACGAGAAGTACTTCTTCACAGTATGGTTTTGATTTTAAATAATTTAATTTGTGTTTTTCTGCATGAATTTTCTTTCCAATCCATTTCTCTCATATTTTCTTCTGGTTTGGAAAATTAACCCATTGAAGTACATATGTATACGCCTTTTGGTTGGAATGCTTTCCTGTTCTCTCAAGCTGGACCTTGAAGGGTCAAGATCACTGTTCCTCAAGCAACAGCCAATGTATAGTCCAGTAACTGATCTGACCTCCTGCACCATCACCAAGTCACAGCAGACTTATCCCAGGTAGGGTGCAGTACCCTTTAGAAAGAAACCTATTGAAGTCAGTGAAAAAATGTCTGCTGTCTTGAATGAGGCCTGTGTTTAAAGCTGGTTTTTGGCACACCAAGCTGTTCTATTTTTGCCTGCCTTAAGGAAAAAAAAAAAGAGTCTTCAGATCAAAATCGTTTTCATTTTTTTTTTTCTCTCTTCTTGATTGGATTCAGTTGGAGGTATAACTTTGCAGTTCTGTGAGTAATGTCTCACTGTCCTTTGCTCTTTCTTAAATAGTGAAGTATGCCAGTATAATTCAGTAAGATTCTGCTATGGGCATATCTTCTGATCTGCAAAGAAACTAATATAATTCCAAATTACCTGCTCTCAGAAGTGCTTTTTTTTTTTTCTTCTTCATTTTAACACATTGCAAAGCAACAAGTAACTGTAGTCCAATTTTAATGTGAACAGTTGAAGGAAATACCACAGATAAATGCCAGTGCATGTCACTTAGGATTTAATGGATTAAAAAACTGCTTCTTCCACTGGGCTGTGTATTTTCACCCTGTGTAAATGATTGTTTATTCAAATATATTCATGTTAGGCCTAATAAGTTGTACAGCCTTCCGCAAATGAAATACTTACTTCAGTTGTAAGAGTCTTACTTGCAGGATATCTCAAAGGGATTGAGATTACTATGCAGTGCTTCTAAGACATAGAGTCAATGAAAATATAGTATATCGTGTTCATCCTGATGCTTCAAAAAGGGTGTTTCTTATTTCTGATAGTGAACATACTACTAGTGACTTAAACCAGATGACCACAAGACCAGATCTTGTGTAGAAGATGTAAATTCTTTTTCCCTCCACTGTTTACCTATATATTAGATGCAAGAATACAGCCATTGATGGGAGAAGAGGATGGGGAAGGGAAACTGTTACAAATTGCGTCGTGGGGAGAGGCATGGGAATGAGGAGAGGATCCCAGGAATACAGATGCTTCAAAGTTTGACTGGGTTAGTGAGGAGAGTGATACTGAGATCCCGTCCATATTCATAAATTCTCTCCAGCTTCTCATTACTCTTCAGAAACCCACTGATATTCACCTTAGCTTTCTTAACCCAGAATCCTCCCACTTTTGTGATCCTATTTTATCCCCTTCAGTTATTTTATCCTTAATTTTGTCTGCACTACTTGGAAGCATTGAAATTGTTTCAGACAGTTTTATTTGTGTGCCACTGTTGTGTATGTATTCATCTTTTCCCTGACACTTGCATCCTCCAGTAGACACAGTTGCTTTTGTTCTGTGTCCAGCAGTTAACTAAGAGAAGACTTTCAATGTCAGGGGATTACAGGAAATACTTTTGGTAATAAATATTAGAATAAAGTGTTCAAATATTTCAATACCAAGGTTTTTTTGTTCTTATAAGTTTAAACACAAACATTATCAGCTTGTTACTTAAAGACTTTCTGTTACATTCTACTGAATGTAATGGCGTAAGATAAAACAATGAAGGCTTCCACACACATCTTCATCTGAATGGTCACATGTTCTGTTCTGCTTTTCTGTAAAGTCCTCAGTTGTGCCTTATTCTTGCAGCCTTTAGAAGGAATTTCTTAGCTTTGAGTAAAAAACCCACAACCCTGACCATTTGCATAAATCACCAACCTTTCGCATTTATCATCTCAAATGAAGTTTGCAGGTTTTATTGCTCTCTCTTCTTCCCTCTTTACACAGTCAGAGCAATTTAGAGACACCATCTCCACTCACTCTTAAAAGGAACCCATCCCAACATGCTAACAAGTTGGAAAGATAGAAAGTTATACTATGCAATAATGGAAATATCACCATGCACATACTTATCACATGAAGATAAGAACTGATTTAAATTCTGTGCATGGCATGAAAGTACATGGATACAGAACAAAAATAAAGTTGGTATTTCCTAAAGCTTTCTATATTAACCTTAACTTTGTATTGTACATATAAGAATCAAGGTTATACCTGTCATCTGGTTCATATCTTAAATAGATTACACATCCCTGTGTCTATATCAAAACTAACACCAAGATAAATGGCTTTTTGATGTTCAGTTAGATATCTTAGACTGCATGGAGAAAGTGGGAGTAATTTCACAGCTGCATTCCCACATATACTATTTCCACAGATATTCCCCCCAAAAAAATGATGTGAAATAAATTATTTTTAAGCAGATATATAGCTCCTTGAACCAAGAACAAAGACACTTAAGCATATATCATCATAAGACCATGGAACCTTGCAGTAATTCAGGTTTGGTTTTTAAAATGGTCTGTTCTTCAGGCTGCTCTTCTTGAGTATAGATCAAGAAGAAAAGAGTGATCAACTTCAAGTTAGGTAAATAACAGAGGTCAAGGAAAGAATAATAAATATCTTTTTTTATTTTTCAGAAAAATAAAATAGACAGGAATAAAACAAATCAGATTAACTAAAATCTTCCCTTGTATTCTTCACAGGTAGGAGCAAATAGGATTTGGAGTTGGTTTTGGATTTTTTCTGAGTATAATTCAGTCTCATTGCTTCTGTGTACAGCGAATTGAAACTAATGAAAAGTTTAATTAGGGTCACACATATACTTACACCTAAGTTCCATAATTCTTTCAGGTTTGACAAAAGAAAAAGACATGCTTTTTGGTCATAAGTATAGAAAACTAATTAAGTTTTCTTTGAAAATGACTGCAAGCTGCTTTGAAATGAGATTTTTATTTCTCTAGCTTTTGAATTATTTCTAGTTTCAGCATGGTCTAAAAGTGACAGACCAAGAAGACTGAACCAAACAGAGCAGAACATTCTTGTAAGAACATCTCCTATGCCTCAGAGAATTTGCTTGTATATCTGATGGTAACATATTTTGTATTTATTCAGGCTTCAGTACCACAGACTACTTCTAAAGCAAAGCAACTTGTAGAACTCAGAAGCTGCCAAGGTTGGCTAGATCTCTCAAGTTGGCACAAGAGAAACCCATCCAGCCATACCTGAGAGCAGAGAGACTCTATGGCTCCTTACATAGCACCAGTCTAAAGTCAAGTACGACTTAGAATCACCAGGTTTTGGGTTTGCATCATATCAACTATCAACAGGGTGAATGGCTTTGCAGCAAAAGACTTTTCAGTTGTGCATTGCTGTACTGTCAAGCATAAATTAACTGCAGGAAGCAGCATAGGCAATTTGCCTCTAAAAACATAATTGGAAAAAAGAAGAGAAAAGTTTGATGATTTTCTAGGGCTCAACCCTGTGGTAATTATGATAGCAATATTGTCATTAAAATCAGTGAAGGTTTTGCCTCATTGAATAAGGTCTGTAGGAGCAAGAAAATAACATAAAGAGTATATGAAGAAAGCAAATTTGTTCTCAAGGAAGTGAAGCAAGTCAAACAGTTATCTCTCCTGTGACATTTGCCCATACAGCAGCAGCAGGCATAGAGTAAAATCCTTTGATATCCCATAATAGCTGAGGTTGGAAGACCCCTCTGAAGGTCATCTTGTCCATTCCCAGTGCTCAAACACAGTCACCCATCAGGCTGCACAGGACCACGTCCATTCAGATTTTGAACATCTCCAAAAACAGATTCCACAACCTCTCTGGACATCCTCTGCAAATGCTCAATCACCCTTACAATGTAAAAAGTGTTTCCTGATGCTGAGAGGGAACCTCTGTGCTTCCATTCATGCCCATTGCTTCTGGTCCAGGCACAGGACACTACTGAAAAGAGTCTGGCTCTGTCTTCTCTGCAGGTATGCATACACATGGAGCAATCCTTCTTGAGCATTCCTTTCTCCAGCCATTCCAAATAGGAAAGATGCTCCAGATACTCCAGAGGGATGCTATGGTTTGCTTTAGGCATTCTGATTTTGCTTTCTTACTGCTTTTATACAAAGTCTGATTTGGCCTATCAGCAGTGGCATGTCAGTGGTGCAGAGGTGCAATATATGCTAGGTCAGCATGGTTTCTACCCATCTGGTAGCAGTAATGACTTAAATGCAGGGATATGCATGTTGGATATTTTACTGTTCTCTTCAGTTCCCTTAGACTCTATTCATATAGAGTCTATATATTTGAGGTATGTCTCAAATGAGGTAATCTGTGTGTCAAAGAGCTAGAGGAAAAGGCAGCAAAGGCTAAATCACCTTACCAGTGGACCAAATGTGATAGATTAAAAGAGAACCATAGCAAGATTCCCATCCAGCACATTTTTCTTCTAGCTCTTACAACTCTCAAGGGTCATTGTGGGTTCCCTCACTTTAAGATTACCTACTTAAATCCCTTCACCCAGCCTGCCCCACCAGTACAGTCCAGTTTACTGAGCAGATCTAGTATCACTGGATTCCTGCTATTCTGAATTTTGCTTACTCTTGTTGCTTTATGACCCTTTACATCTGTGTCCAAACTTCATATTTTTAAGTCTTATTGCTTTCATTTAAAAGAGGAATAGAAAATGTAGTAATATATCCTACCACTGGGAAATCGCACAAAGGAAAGTGTTCTTTTCTCATAGAGGTAAATGAAATTCAGCAGCAACATGGATGTAGGCTCTGTTCATTCTCAGAAAGAAAACCCTCTTCCCAGATTTCTTCTGCCAGAGGAGATACTGAAAATGAGCCTTTAAGACTGAACTTCAGTCTCACAGACTGACTGGAGTACAGGAATGGTTTCATTATATATAGTAGAAGATGAGAGATTACTTCTGAAATCATACGAGTTTTGGTCAGCAGTTGAAGACCAAAATAGGCACTATGATTTAAATAGCTATTTTTTCCACAGCCATTTGAGCATGAGATGTCAGGAGGGTTAATGTGTTTTAACTTGAGTTCTCCTGTAAGAGTACGGCCTAAGCTGTCAATTTAATGCAGAAGTAACTGAATGTTCAACATGGTGACATTTTCCCAGCTCCGAGTAAGTGCTGGATTTTTTCTTCCTTGGTTTCATAAAACAGTTTTAAAGACAAACTTCTTGGTGACTACCTGATTTCAAAATGTAAAACTAATGTACTCTGTTTGCTAATGATAAGGGATATAAAAATATTTCATATTCTATCTACCATACAAAAATTAACACTGCAGTATACTAATTCTTGGCTTGATTTAAAAATTTGCATTGCCAGCTGCTATGTAAAATTGGATTTCTATTTTTCTATTCTTTATTCTTTCACGTGGTAAGTGTACTGTAAATGGCACATCCAATTAAAAAACAAGTGAATGCTTCAATATTCAATTAAGGCTGAAAGAAAAGATCTTGCACTAGGGAATGGCTCCTGCAAAACAGGGGGACATTTTCTGTGCAACAGTCATACAACTTTTCTGAAGGACAGAAGGAGTTGTCATCACACTAGATATTGGAACTAGATGGAACTAGATGATCTTAAGGTCCTTTCCAACCCTAACTATTCTATGATTCTATGATTCTAAACTCCTCTTAATTGCTGTTCAGTGGCTTTTGTGAAATAAGAGTTCTCAGTTCAGTTTCCAATGGGTGCTTTTGGCAGGGAAAGTAACCAGCACCACCACAACTAGTTTTGTGTGGTATCTTAGCTCAGATACAGCGAATAAACAGGTGCCTACCCACTTGTTACTGGCTGAGACCCTGAAATCACAGTGTTGAAATCATAAATTGCCTGTTGCAAACAAAGCTGTACAGGTTTGTATCTCCGTTGTCCCAGCAAGTATAAAGTAAGAAATAAGAAAACTCATCCTATCTTTCACAATCATTCTGTAAGTTAAAAAAAAAATAAAATAAGAACACAGCCTGTCATTAGAAAACTTTAAAAAAAAACATTTTTCCCTTTGGTGTAGAGAAATTATTGAGTAGCTTCAGCAGATGTATTTTATAGGTGGGCAGAGTTGTCAGTCCCCAAACAAACCGTAAAGCATTGGACTGCTTAGCATCCAAAGTCTTTTACCATGTTTTTCAAAATGAATAATACTAACACAGTACAGCACTAGGTCAGTATCCTTATATTTCCCTGCTTGGAGTTCTGCTGTGCACAGACATTTTTTTGAATAAACTTTCAAACGTCAGGCAGGCAGCTGGTTGTGCCGGCTTGCCAAACTGCAGTGCATCCTTTTGTCCTTCCCTAATGCTGTTTCCAAATACATCTTTGTGTCATGCTGTTGATCCAACCACCATCTGTCTGTAGCACTGTTTATAACATATACATGGCTGATGGGGATGTTGGTGGTTTTGACTTCTTAAGCTTGATCAGTGTAGGTCCTTGCCTTCAATCTGAGTACTCCTCTTTTGGGAGAGTGCAGTGCATGCAAAGGGCTGCAGGCCAGTATATCTTTATGTAATGCAAGTACTGCTTCTTGCTGTTCCTCCTCTGGCTTTCAATCTCTTTGCCTTATTCCTGGACCATCACTGAATCCCCCATTTGCTTTCTCCTCAGTTACAGACTCCTAAATGTAAGTTTTTGGTAGGTACAGAATGTCTGGGTAAGAGTTTCTCATATGGATGTGTATATTTGTATATTTGTACAATAATAACAGTACTACTCTAAATCTCATTAGAAAATATTTCCAGAAATTTCGAAAGTATTGAAAAGTATTTTAATATGCTTGCCTAAGAAGTAAGAGGTAGGGGACATTCTTTACTACTCTGATAGTTCTGGAAATGCTTATGTAAAGACCAGTTTATTAAAAACTGATGCAGCTTGTCTCACATGAATCATAGAATCACAGACTGGTTTGGGTTGGAAAGGACATTAAGATCATCCAGTTCCAATGCCCTGCCATGCACAGGGATGCCTCACACTAGACTATGTCACCCAAGGCTCTGTCCAGCCTGGCCTTGAACACTGCCAGGGATAGAGTATTTATCACTTCTTTGGGCAACCTGTTCCAGTGCCTCACCACCCTCACAGTAAAGAACTTCTTCCTTATAGCTAACCTAAACTTCCCTTTTTTCAGTTTGAATCCATTAACTCTTGTCCTATCACTACAGTCCCTGATGAAATGCTGTCACTACATTACTTTTGGAAGAAGGAGCTTGAAAATCTGCTTTATTGAGTGTTTAAATGGGTAGAGAGTAACATACTGTGGGAGGAGACAAATCAATTTTGAGTTTGATCACTTCATAATGAAAGCTGAAGAAAATGAGAAGGGGGAAAAATAGCATGTTTGTTGTTCCTGTGCTGCTTTGTTGATTTGAGCAATAGCTGATACACCTGTCTAGTGACTTAAGTATAAACTGGATTGGGCCTTTTCTGATACCTAGTGAACATATCAACAATTAATGCTTTTTCAAATGCACATTTTCTATGGGAGAAAGAATCAATTGTATACTATAGCTATGCATATGACTTCTCACAAGATGCAAAACATAGGCTGTCAAATGTCTACAAATTTACAACATAAATTGATGGACTTGTCTCTCAGAAGTGACTATGAAGGCAGAGAATATAGTGTATACAATATAATAATGGAAGGAAAGTGAGAGAGGATTAATTCTTTTGCTTAAATAACATCATCAACATCTGGCAGAAATGGGGAAGATATGTGTCATAGAACACAAGAGAAGAATCATTTGTAAGTGATACAACAGGAGCTGTACCTTGCAGCTATGGCAATCTGCTGGCAAGGGAACTTCTCTCAGTACTCCTCAAGGCCATGTACACTGTGCGTGGTACAGCAGATGTCACCAAATGGAAAATAGCAGTGGCATACTAAAATATGCCAAAGATTGAGAACCAGAAATCTACAAAGATGGATTTTTCAGAAGAACCTGTCCCTGTCCAGCGCAATAATTCATCTTCATCTACTGAGATATAGAGCACAGTCAAGTGCACATAAATCATTCCTTGTTTATTCTATTTGTACTGTATGTGTATGGGATTACAGTACTTTAGATACTGCGTATGTCAAAGAGAAGAAATACTGTAGTCTTAAGATAAAGAAAGAAGGAGAATGCTCCTTTGCTACATGCACCTCCAAGAGTCTGCAGTCAGGAACAAGATTCAGATGGCAAACATCGCCTGTAAAAGCAAAAATACTGTTTCTAGCCAGATCAAATGACTTTAAGAGCAGAACCATAGAGTTCTGGAGGACTGTGCAAGCAAGGCAGGGGGTGGCCCCCACAGGTGGCCAGAGACCGGACCTGGGAGGAGAATGTGGAGGAAGCTGTGGGGGCTAACCAATACTGTTATGCCAAGAAGGAGTGGCTGAATACCACTCCTATATATGTGTGAACTGCGTCACAAATAAATTAGAAGTTGCTTATCACCCATATTGGGTTGGCCTGTCTGCTTCTCCTCGCCGCTTACAAATGGCGCCCGAACAGGGACGCGGATTACAGGGCCCTGGTCGCTGGGGACCCGGATTATAGGGCTCCGACTAGCGGGGACCCAGGATATAGGGCCCCGACTAGCGGGGACCCGGGATACAGGGCCCCGGCCGACGGGGACCCGGATAAAGGGCCCCGGCCGACGGGGACCCGGGATATAGGGCCCCGACTAGCGGGGACCCAGGATATAGGGCCCCGACTAGCGGGGACCCGGGATACAGGGCCCTGGTCGCTGGGGACCCGGATTATAGGGCTCCGACTAGCGGGGACCCAGGATATAGGGCCCCGACTAGCGGGGACCCGGGATACAGGGCCCCGGTCGACGGGGACCCGGGGGACCCGGATATAGGGCCCCGACTAGCGGGGACCCAGGATATAGGGCCCCGACTAGCGGGGACCCGGGATACAGGGCCCGGTCGCTGGGGACCCGGATAAAGGGACCCGGCCCGACGGGGACCCAGGATACAGGGACCCGACGGGGACGGGGACCCAGGATACAGGGACCCGGTTTAACGGGGACCCATACAGGGGATACAGGGACCCGGTTTAACGGGGACCCAGGATACAGGGACCCGGTTTAACGGGGACCCAGGATACAGGGACCCGGTTTAACGGGGACCCAGGATACAGGGACCCGGTTTAACGGGGACCCAGGATACAGGGACCCGGTTTAACGGGGACCCAGGATACAGGGCCCCGGTCGACGGGGACCCGGGATACAGGGCCCCGACTAGCGGGGACCCGGGATACAGGGCCCCGGTCGACGGGGACCCGGAACGGCGAGAGAGCGGCGCCGGCGGCAGCGGCCGGGCAGCGCGGGCAATGCTGCTGCGGTGGCGTGACGGACCCGGGTGCTGCGACTTTCCGAAAAAGTCCGCCGCTGGGGTATACCAGACACTGCTGCGTCGGGAGGCCGATCCGGAGACCGAGATTACAGGACGACCCAGAAGAAGACGATCCGGAAAAGGCTGGCCATGAAAATGGACCGAGAGGTAGCCCTGGACTTATTACAGTGCTTTTTATAAAAGCGGGGAACTGAGCCTTGAACTTTTACAGTGCTTTTTATAAAAGCGGGGAACTGAGCCCTGAACTTTTTACAGTGCTTTTTATAAAAGCGGGGAATTGAGCCTGAGACTCTAAAGCAGCTAGCAGGTCTACTGCCTGTAAGGAAGGCTAAGAGATGTTTTTTGCAGATCCTAATACAATATTTGAGAAGAGTGAGTGGCAAAAGTTTGGTGATGAACTATTTGACTCAGTGCTTAATGATTATAAAAAGGCAAAGAAACTCGGTAAACCAAGGAGGGAAGTAATGAACTGTATAAAAAGATACAAGGCAGAAAAGAAAACTGCCGCGGTAGCAACGGAGAAACTAGGAACAGACGTCCCCGGTCGGTTGAAACCGGGGGAAGATTACAACTCGCCCCCCCCCCCCCCCCCCACTCGCGGGAGCACAGGGTTTCCCACCCCGCGCACCCCCCCCACCCCGCCCCCCCCCTTCCTTTTCTCCCCCTTCATCAGAAGATGCCGCGGAGGAGGTGTAACCCCCTGCTCCCCCACCACCCCAGTTCCGAAAGTAGGGACTTTGAAAAGGACAGAGAAAGTATATTAGAAGGTATACGCATGATAAATGTCGAGAAATCCGAAAGAAAAAGGGCGGTGCCTCGGCGCCGGATCGATTGCGGCGCCACTGTGAAGCACGCAGTAAAAAAAAAAAAAATAGGGATCATGCGCGAGCGGGAGATTTAAAGGAGCCGCGAGCCTCTCCAACCCACTACGCCCTAGAGTGAAAAAACTTTTAACTCAGTCACGGAGGAGCCAGGTCTGCAGATGGCTACATACCGAAAGAGATACATCTGATAAGAAAGACACAGCTGCGAGCAACGGAGACCCCGAGTTCGGCGCAGGATCAGCCCCCGAATCCCCTGAATCCGAGCCAGATTTATATCCTCTGCTTCCAGACCCTGACTCTTCGTCTCCCGGGTCGGTCTGCTCAGACTTACTGGCCCTGGAGACGCTCAGTTGTAACAATGGGTAACCAAAGATGTGATCATTACTGGGGAATTTTCTGCAATGGGCATTCCTGCATATCCTGTGTTTACTACACAGCAGGGGGCTAAAGAGTGGGAAGCTCTTGATCTCAAAATAGTTAAGGAGGCCTGGCAAACAGTGACCACGTATGTGTTAAAATCCTCTTATACTCAAGCTGTATATGTTATGATTTTTTCTTGCAATTGACAGGGAGAGCCCATACAGTTTCTCTGTGATACTCATGTACTAGAAGTTGGTAAATATAAGTATGTCCAGGTTTCTATCAACCCTTGGAGACCTCTGTAGATACTGCTGGCCACTTCTTCCAGCACAGGCTGGCCACCTGTGTTGGAATGAGTGTGCATTTTGGTCAGTTTAAAAGCCCAAGCCTCATACAATGTGGGGGAGGCAGAGCCTCTGCGGGGACGCCCGCTAAGGTTGAGCCTGCCACCTCGCACTGCAATGATGCTTCTCGGAGCTGGTTTGCTGTTAGTCTCCACAGGGTCCTTGTGCTTTGTTCTGTACGTGGGACTGTAGTGGGAGTAATGATGGCTTTTGCAGGGACTCAAAAAAAAAAAAAAAAAAAAAAAAAAAAAAAAAAAAAAAGAGGGGGGAGAGAGAGAGTAATGATGTTACATTTAACTTTAACCTGTCTAACCTGTCTATTTCTGAAGAACTGATAACCTGGGGGAGGGGGTATATTTGTGCCCTCCTGCCTACAGGTCCATGGCGACTGTGCAAAGTTTGTGAAGCCCTGCCATGAGCTGGACAGACGAATGGATAAACCTGATGCCTCAGCTACAGGAGCTGACCGTGATTACCCCAAGCAGAATGAGATAGAGGAAGAGAAAGAACAAATAACTGCAAAACATCACTTGGGGACAACTGAAAAGTAACATCCTGAATATGTGTGCTTGTAAAGTAGCTATATTAGAGGTTGTGATTTTGTGTATAAAACCACCTGTATTTACTAGCTAGTTGCTAATAAGAAACTGCACCTTGTATTGTATAGATTTGTCACTTGTAAAAGAGATGTTAAGAGTGTGGAAATTTGCAGTAGCTGCTAGAAAATGCTAAGGCAAAAGCTAGAAAAAAAAAAAAAAAAAAAAATAAATTTTAATACAATGGTAGTGTTATAAAGCAGGTGATGGAACAAATTTAAGAGAGGGGGAGAATTCCACTGGTAAGAAATTTCTTTGGCTAGTCCTTCACTGCCATCAGCATCTTCAACATGCTGCTGCACCCTGTAATAGTTACTCTGCTAATGTAAATGTGTGTGTGCCTTGCTGTAGTAGCGACTTGTTACTGGATAAAACAAAAGGGGGAGATGTGGAGACAGTGTTCTCACAGGAGAATGCATAATTGGTACATAAACTTTGAACAGTCCTGAAAGATACAGCAAGGCCATGAGAGGCCTGAAGAAGCTTAAGCAAGCAAGATAAGAGGCTGGAATTCACCAAGTTAATGAGAACTGTGGACTGTTGGCAAGCTTTCAAGGTTGAGTTCTCACACCTGTGTTTAACCAATTATATGTTAGTCACTAAGGGTCTTCAAAACATGTATCCAATCATAATATGCCAAATCACTGTAAGTGCTTCAGCCGGGGCCTTGGCTCAACTAAGCAGACTGGGTTGCTGAGTTGCTAAGCAGACAATTCTACATCGAAGGCAATTTCTGATTTGTTTTAATGTTGACTCTGTGAGACATGCAACACTGCAGAACCTTTTGTTGTTGGAACAGGGACATGGATGTGAAGAGTTTGATGGAATGTGTTGTATGAGTCTCTCTGATTATGCTAATTCGATGCACGCACAGCTGAGAACCCTGGCTCAGCTTACCCAGCAATAGTAAATGAGCAATATCCTAAGAATAACTAGATGGTTGTCTTCACGGGCATTACAGGTTGAGTCAAACACTGTTGTTTGAAGCATTGCACTTATGTATCATTGTTAGGTTAATCATCGTAGCTATTAGACTTGTTTATAGTTGTGTGATAAAACAGGTGAACAGAATAACCCATAATGCCTTGCTTGCACAAAGAAAAAGGGGGGAATTGTTGCAGAATGACTTTAAGAGCAGAACCATAGAGTTCTGGAGGACTGTGCAAGCAAGGCAGGGGGTGGCCCCCACAGGTGGCCAGAGACCGGACCTGGGAGGAGAATGTGGAGGAAGCTGTGGGGGCTAACCAATACTGTTATGCCAATACTACCACTCCTATATATGTGTGAAGTCACAAATAAATTAGAAGTTGCTGAAGCTTCTCCTCGCCGCTTACATATTATTAATATTATAAAGCTTCTGTAACTGCTCTATATATAGTCTTTGGCAATCTAGCCTTCCTCAGGTGCCTCTTTAATAGAAGAGGCCCTGAGAATTAATCAGGGCTTTCACTGCAGTGGGAGAATAACACTTTGGGAACTAGAAGATTCTTAAGTAGTTTGCTGGTTTTGTATGAGTTTTTCTTTATTCAGTAGCGATTGAACTGTTTTCTGGAAGGGACAGACTGTCTCCTGTGCAGTCACAGCCCTTTCTATCCCCTGTGCTGATGAGTCACGCAGAGCAACCCAGCCACACAGCAGCATTTCATTGCAACACTTCATCACAGCCCAGCCTGCACTCAGGCACAGAAGCAGGGGATGCTTCAGCCTGCTGGAGCCATGGAAAGAGACATTTGCCTTCTGACTTAACCCGTGATTAATTCCCTTACTACTGTGCTAGAATCATTTGTATTTTCACTGAGGTATTGCAAATTGTGTTGATTCCTTGCCCAGGATAATAAAGCTGAGATGATGCAGGAGAGAAGGGAAGCAGGTGAACATCGTAACTGAGTCCAGCCCTTTGAATCTGAAGTCACAGAAATTACTAAGCCCCACTGCTAGAGTCTGCTCCTCTGTGTGTTGTCAATTGTATACTTGATTTGTTTACTTACACATCATGCTGGAAGATACTACATAGTTATACAGAATCACAGTAGTGTTGTCATGCAACAGAGGTATCAGTTGTGCTCCCCCTGCTGAATTGAAGGATGATAGGAGCATTGTTTTCTGTTAATGTATCTATATAATCTCCAATGCATGTGACACTTCACAGGTAAATAATGGGCAGAGAGCTATATACAGATTTTGTGCAAGTCAGCTTAGTCCTCTAGCTCCTTTTGTGCCATGTCCTGAGGAGTTCATGAGGTAGGAGAAGGATTGAAGCACAAGGAATGTAGCACATATGGGGTAAATAAAATGAGATGGTAAGTCTGATGTTTGGGGCTATGCTGAAGCATCATTTTCTAGGCACAGCTTCTAGTAAATTTCACAGGGAATTACATACAAAATGCCTGGCATTATAAAGCATAGCATTATAATAGGTTTATAAATAACTGCTATTATATGACCACCAGCTAGTAGCTTAAACATAGAGCACTTTCTTCTCTAAACACAAGCTGGAAGGCAGAATTAAACTCCATGTGATGGAAGCTACCTTTTTCGCATATTTTCACAATATCTAGTGCAGTGGGACACTAATAACAATGGGAAACTTCAGCTTTTAATTTTAATCTCCAGTCTTTCTGGGTTAGCATTTACCTTTCAGGAGACTTACTTTTTGCATGTAATTACAGTCTCTGGATCTTTGAAAAAAACCGCTTGAGTGTTCTGAGTGGAATAAAATACTCTTATTAGCCTTTAACCTTTCTTAAATCCCTCTTCCATGCCATTCATGTGGCATCACATATTACAATATAATACCCTGGATAATACATGCTATTATGAATATCTTTACTTGATGAACAGGGTAATTAAGATCTCTGTGCATGGTGCATGATTACATATAGCATAATTCATTATGATTAAACTAATTCAACTATTGGCATAATTCATTATGATTAAATAAAAATAATACATGACAGAAATAAGAGTTCTCTACCAGCATGTCTGATATTTTAATCCGTTTCATGTTTGGGGAGAAATGAAAAATTAATAAGCAGAAAAATAAAGTATCCAACTTAATTCTAGCAGGGAAAAACCAACAAACAAACAAACAAAAAACCCTAAGCAAACAAAACCTCTTTTTTTTTTCTTTACCTGTTGACTTCTTGGACAGATCACTACCTGAGACATTGCCCTGGAAGCTAATATCTCATGTTCCAGAATGCAAGCTTTCATTACAAAATTATTACTTGGAGGGTGATGTTCATATACATGTGAACAGAATGCTAGTGAGTTTCAGGCAGCCTGACACAATCAATGTGACAAACAAAACCCCACAGCTGTATCAGCTGATAGCAACTTTAAGTGTCAATGATGAGGATTTATTGTTAGTGTTCTCATTGCTGTTGATCCCAGCACGAAAAAAAAAAAATATAGGGTTACTGATTGATAAGATCTTCTTAAGTTGTCAAGTCCAATCTCACACTCTGTTGAATAATGTCCTGCAGTTGCTCAGCCTCCATCTTAAAAGTTACACTTTTTGCCCTCACTGTTCACAGAATGAGTCTGCTTTACTCCAATGATTCAAGTTTCCTCTGATATCCAGAATAACTATGTGCACAGTTTTTTCACAGGCATTTTTATGCCAAAAATCTCTTTTATCTTCAATACTTGTCAGTTACCATTGCATATTTCTCTCTCTCCCTGTCACATGCAGCAGCTACATCACCTTTGAACCTTCACCTTGCTTGTCATATGACATGCTGCATGTTCCCCTGATCATGTTATCTATCAGCTCTTCACTTCTTCCACTTTGAATCACTTTCCCTGAACGCTGTTCCAGATGATGATTTCCCTCAGTCTTATACAACAGCATCAACACTTTAGATATTTCCGCCTCTTCTTTTCCTCTGCATGCACTGCTTGTGGCATTTTCTAGACACATCACTTTGGCAGCTGACAGACAGTCTCTTTGACTAGTACCCACGTCCTTTCTCACCTCAGTGATTTCCAACGGATGAGATCCCAGTTTATAGCAGACATTCATGTCATTGATCCTGCAGTACCTTACCTCGCATTCTGAAAATTTCCCATTCCTGTGCAATCTGCTCTTTTTATTGCTCTTTGTTTGCGGCCTCCAAGGGCTGGGCTTCAGGTGTTGCATGGTCAAAGAGCAAAGAAGGCAGGAGGAAATCGTATAGAAAAAAAGAGAAGAGCATGAGGAAGCTGAAGGCAGTGTTGAAGGATGCTTGTTTTCTTTAAAAATTAGCTATATCAGCCTTGTTCTTCAGAGTTGCTAAGAAAGGGGACAGGTGAAATTATGATGATTTTTCCTGGTGACTGTAAATGACATTCTGCTTTGGAAAGAGTCTGGATTTTTGGTCGACTGAAGAGCTCGGCATAGCAATTTATTTTTTTTCCCCTTTGCAAATTACAGTATTTTTGAGACCTCTTCATTTTTTATTGATGGGGAAAATGAGTTAGGTTCAGGGTAATAATGCAAGTTCTTCTTAGCCCAGAGTATGCCCTATTTTATTACATATCCTAAAATCAATTTTTAACAGAAATTTTAATCACATATCACTTACTTTAGAAGGGCAAAGATGCTTTAGAGTGTTGATTGTGCTTATAGCAACTTGATTACTTTTTAATTCTCTTCTATCCCCATTATCACTGTCCTGTAATCAATTCAAGATTAGTAAGGAGCTTTCACACAAATTTACATACATTCAAACCAGCTAACTAATATATTCTGAATCTGTGCTGCTATTTTTTTTAATATTTATTAACCTGAAACCTATGAACGTGGTATAATGGGAAGGAGGAGTCTTTCATCTCTTTTCATAAGAAAATTTCCTGGTCAATTGTGACAGAAAATACTCAGTCCTCCTCATTAATGAATTTGTGTTACATTTCACATGGCATGTGACTTGAGCAGCAAATGATGGGTTTGCAGCTTAGAACAGAAATACCTAATGAGTTTTTGAGCTTCTTGAATTCCAAAGCTGGCCATTTGATTGCTGTGCAAAGATAACAATTGCCTCAATACCCTGATTAAAATGGAACAAAACATATTTATAATAATAGTTTATTCTAAGTCTGGAGATGAAAATGCCTTTCTGCTGTCAAGTAGTCATCACCCACTGCATGTAATTAGCAACTTGACTTGCACTGGTTTGAAAGATACTACTACAATGTATGTAGATAGTAGGATTTTTTAGGATGAAAGATTGAAAATTGAATAGAAACTACTGAAAAGAAACAATAAATGCATTTTCCATCTGAAAGCTAGCGACATTTTAGAGAAAATGTGTAAGTGTGGCTGATTTCCCATATTGTTTGCTACAGAATAATCTTGAAACACTTCACAAATGAAGAGTTTTTCATTGCAGTACAATTATATGTAGTAACAATTTAGTACAGTTAACACAAAGTAGTACAGTTAATGTAGTACAATCATATACCTGAACGGTGTTAGGTTTTTTTCTGCTCTCAGATAGTCTCTTAGTTGATCCTTTTTGACCACATATGTTTCTTAAGTCTTAGGCCACATTTTCATTTTTCTCTTCATTATATATATAAAACTTATAAAGAAAGCCTTTTCCAGCTTAACGAAGGGGAGAAATCAGGTTTTTACATTTTAACATGGAACAGCATTCACTGGTTTCAGAGCATGTTTTTTCAAACACATTATGATGTGGTCTCATAGTATGAACGCAGCCCCAAGTCAAGAACCTCTGACTTCTGATCATAACCTTCACTGAGTCACTGCCAGGATCTTTGGCAGTTTCATGGAGTAATATTCTGTATCAAGTGAACAGCAATACTAATATCAATACCCATGACAAAAATACCCTTTGAAGACTCATTAATTAATATTTACATAGTATTTGAAAGGTAAATTTATTAAGCTTTAATATTGTGTATTTATTAGATTTCTGATTAATACAAAGAGTTTATGAATCTACAGTAACTTTGCCTTTTGGCTAAAAGTACTTGCAATACCTTTAAAACTGTAATGATGAAATGACTAATAACAGTCAATTGCCTGGATGCTCATGATGACCATGGTAATCAGTCTGTCTAACAGATGCAAATTGTGGTGTAAGTTGTAGTAATAAGTACTGTAACACAAATGCCTAAATTTTACGCATATTTCAGCATGACTTGGAAGGACCAAGAGTTTATTTGTAGACTTAGAATCATGCAATGATTAGAACTTTTTCTTGCAATGGTAGCCTGAAAGACATAAGACCACAAGAGGAGACAGGATTCAGGAAATTTAAGAAAGATAGATTACTAATTATGCAGAAGGAGGAAGCATTGTGTGAAGAATTGAATTTGAAGGAAAATGAGAAAGAGAGCATTCATGTGTAGAGGCCAGCAGTAAGAAAGGCAAAGGCTAAGGTATCACCAGAGAAGCTAGGCTACCTATTTTTTAAGTCTTTTTTTTTTTTTGCAAGAAAGCATGTTTAAAGATTCTCCAGATAGGAGATGATTAATAAGCCAAGCTGAACTGGGATGGAACTGTTGCTGGAAATTCTTATACGCATCTTTTTTCACTGTAGCATTTCAAGAGAAAGAGTGTAATCAGAATTACCAGCTTGTGTGTAAGCTACATACACATAACTGTGTATGTATAAAGGCATAAATTGTCAACAGTGCTGTCAGAACACAGTGTAATTTGAATAGACAGGAATTCATTAAGGTACAATTTTCAAAGTAATTAGCTAAAAATACCCCAATTTATCAGAAACAGATATTCCAAGTAAGTATTCAGTGCCAGATACTGAATGGCGTTTCAGTGCCTAAGTTTCATGTTTCAGTAGAAGAGTAAAGGCTTGCGCATACAAAGCATGTTATTTTTCCCAAGTTTAGCTAATTCCCACTGAAGTGACTTGTGTTCATGCAGACTGAAGGCATCCATTAATGGGAAATGAGGGAATTCAAATTTGAATGCATGTGGTATGTCTGCAGAGGGACTTCGACCGGCTGGAGAAATGGACCAACAGGAACCTCGTGCAGTTCAACAAGGGGAAGGGCAGAGTCCTGCACCTTGGGAGGAACAGCCCTAGGCACCAGTATGTGCTGGGAGTGACCAGCTGGAAAGCAGCTTTGCAGGAAAGGACCTGGGGGTCCTGGTGGTCACCAAGTTGAACACAAGTCAACAATGTGCCTTTGTTGGGAGGTTTAACAGCATCCTGGGCTGCATTAGGAGTGCTGCCAGGAGGTCAAGGAAAGTGATCTTTGTCCTCTGCTCAGCACTGGGGAGGCCACACCTGGAGCACAGGGTCCAGTTCCGGGCCTCCTAGCACAAGAGAGATACGGAGATGTGGGGGAAGAGTCCAGTGAGGGACCACTAAGATAATTAAGGGACTGGAACATCTCTTCTATGAGGAATGTCTGGGAGAGCTGGGACTGTTTAGCCTGGAAAAATGAAGGCTCTGGGGAGGTCCCATAAATGTCTACAAATACCTGCAGGGAGGGTGCAGAGGGGATGGAGCCAGGCTCTTTCATTGGTGCCCAGTGCAGGACCAGAGGCAGGGGACAAAAACTGAAACATAGCAGTGTCCCACTGAAAATCAGGAAACACTTTTACATTGTAAGAGTGACCAAATACTGGCAGAAGTTGTCCAGAGGTTGTAGAGTCTCTGTCCTTGGAGATGTTCAAAAACAGAATGGATGTGGTCCTGGGCAGCCTGCTGTGAGTGACCCTGCTTGAGCAGGGAGAATGGACAAGATGACTTCCTGAGGGGACTTCCAATCTCAGCCATTCTGTGATCTGGTGTGTTGGTATACATCAAAAAGTCTTGAATCCTACATGTTTAAATCGATACATTCATCTGGGAACTAGGGTTCAGTCCCTGCCTTGCATAAGAACAGCAGCAGTACAGGTGTTCGCCTTAGCTCAGAGTACAGACTGGCAGTTGTCTTAATATGCCTCTGTTTTGCATACAACTAGTAGCCCACCAGTTTCCCTCTCACCTCATTTTTTGTCCGAATTAATTACTCATTTATCTATTCAGTTCTGGGGTGGTACACATTAGATGTGACATCAGATATTGAAACAGCCACAATTATGCCATGTGTACCACTCAATGGTAATGTAACACCGCATTACTACAGTTTGTTTTGTGACATATTGGGTGCCAGGCAGAAATCTTGGCCAGAAGCACACTCAGCAGTATCTTAATATGTATTGCTAATAGAATGGCTAAGACCTCCTGACCAGTTCATGCTTCAATGACAGCTCAAGTCTGAAAAGTAGCACCAAGAAAGATCAAAGCTCTTAAAATTCCTGCCAGAACCATTCAGTGCTACAGATGCTGACTTGCAGTGCTGAAGCCTTCAGCTGTGCAATGTCTAGCACATCTCTGTGAGCATCCAAGTGCTTACAAGGACAAGCAATATGTAACACTCTTCTATGTTGGACAGTGGTAACTTCAAACCAGCGCTAGCTACTCAGAAAGACTCATAGGAGGGAAGCCATGCCCACTGGTGAGTTTGAACTCATGTTCAAGAAGTTTAGTCATTTTTGGCTGGCTTCTAACCCATATCTGATAGCATACTGTAGGAAAAATCCTTCCTAGAAGTGAGGTTCAAAATCAAGACTCTGTCAGGACATAACATGCACTTAAGAAGTTTAATATGGGAGAGAATCCGTTTGTGTAGAACAGGATTTCAGAGGAACTCTATTCTGTGGATCAACAGACTCACACAGAGTGCGCCCTCATGTCAGTAAGTCCTCTGTCCTACAGGAAGTCTAGCTCATGGGGCCTGAGACCAATAGTTTAGAAGATGTTAAAATTCTGGTGTTCCTTCAGAGTGTGTCATGAGAATAAAAGAGAGAATAAAGAATTGTGAAGTAAATTAGCTAGATCAAGAGAGCACTTGTAAAATTTATTAATTTTACTTCTCATTTGTGAAGATAATGTGGTTCAGGCAGAGAATCGTAACTCCCTAGTCTGCAGTAGTAAAATAGCCCCATCTCTGGAGCAAAGGATGCAGAGTATCAGTGAAAAATAATTCAGAGGGACTCTGTTTAAATTAGGGTTACAAAATTCAATAAAGAAAAGCAGTGAGGCTGCAAACGCATTACTTGGCATTCTGTCGATATTTTAACCCCAAATTGTCTTAAGAAAATACAGTTGACCTTGCAGAATTTCCACTTTGTGCTGCCACATTTGAAACGATTCAGAAACTGGTCATATCCTAAACATGCACCGACGGTTCGGGGTAAATCCCCCAAAACATACTTTATTTAAAACAGACGGTAAAAAACGCCACAGCAGAAGGAGCCTGTGGTTTGCAAGAGATGGTGGGAAAGCTACCTCAAGCAGGGGCCCCGGTCCTTGGTCCCTGGAAGGAGTCACCGCAGGTGCCTGTGGGTGCGACCACCACGGCCCTTAGAGGCAGGAGAGGCCCGCGAGAGGGGTCGCGTCAACCCCCGCCCAGTTCCGCCTCCCCACTTCCCGGGCTGGCCGAGTCGCCCGAAAAGGAGGAGAAGGGGGAGGAGGAAAGGGAGGTGGCGACCGACGAGCGGCAGGGCCGCTGATGGCCAATGGTGGGAAATGGCACGGCGGAGCCCTGCCTGCTCCTCGCCGGTGAGTGCGGGTGCGGCGCCTTTCCTCGAGGCTAGCGGTACTCGCATCCCCGGGGGCCGGCCTTCCCTGCCGCGGGAGGGCTGTGGCGGGGGCGGTGCCGGTGCGGCTCCACACCGCACCACTCTCCCCACGCCTGCTGGGTGTCGGCGCCTCCCCTTGGAGGACCATCTACAGCTCCCTGCGCCCGCCGCCGGTGAACGAGAGCGGGAGCTGCGGCGGGCAGGCAGGCAGGCGCTCACCCTCAGGCGGGCCCCGCGGCGGTGGCATGTCGGCGGAGCGCGTATGGAGGTAACGGTTGGGGCGGGTGGCTCCTCCACGCTGTGCCCCCGGGCCCTGCGGGGCACAGTGTCCAGACCCCGCGGGCTGGTTGGCGGTGCGCTGTCGGCTTCCCCGGCCGCCCCTCCGCGAAGTTATGTCCGAGCCGCTGCGCAGGCTCCTGAGCCTCAGGCACCGCCGGGCAGGCCTGGCTCGGGAGCGCAGCTGGATCTGGAGGCTGCCCGGTGCCGGGTGGGTGCAGCAACGCTGCCGGGGGTCGTCCCCCAGCGCACGGGGGCGTCCCGATCCTCCCGCCGTGTGAGGGTCCGTCTCCAGTTTTGTTGTGTGGTGCTTCTTTGGGTTTTGCGTTGTCTTTCTTTACTGGCTCACCTAGCATCTGCCCGCCTCAGATGGTGCGGTGCCTACCTCAGCCCTTCAGCTGCTTGGGGTTTTTCCCCATTCCCCCTCTCGGAGTTTTTCGGTGCGACATTGTTGCCCTCTAGTGTTTGCGGACATACTGTAATGGGGAACAAAATCGGTCATCGCAGTGCAGTAAACTTCAAGTGTTCATAGGTACGTGGATTTCCAAAATCCCGTGCAGTAATCGGTGTGTTTTACTGCTAGATTCAGCTGTCATATGTAGCCTTTGGAAGATGCCAGAAAACTTTCGTATTAGTAAATACATCACTTGATGTTCTAGATAATTGCTTCAGGTTTTGGTGTGGTGTCTTTATTTCTTTTTTAACAGAATGGAAAATGAGATAAATCTGTTAGCATCACCACTCACTTCCTGAGAGACCACTCGGAGCCCTGGTGAGGAATGGTGGCAAACTCCACCTTATTAACTCTCTACACTTGGCTTGTGCTTGGGAGCTGTAGGAGGAAACAGGGGGAAAAGTAGTGCTTTGGCCAACACAATGTGTTGTATATTTATCTTAAAGGTCTTGAGCAAATCGTTTAGTCTTCAGCTCTCCAAGCTTGTGCTTGGGAGCTGTAGGAGGAAACAGAGGGAAAAGTAGTGCTTTGGCCAACAGAATGTGTTGTATATTTATCTTAAAGGTCTTGAGCAAATCGTTTAGTCTTCAGATGATGTTTCTGCAAATGATGAAAAATAATTGGAGGGGGTAATGAATGAGAAATTGTATAAGATGCAAAAATTGTGTGATATGTAATGTGTTTTAATATCTTTCAATAGAAGGTATTGTATGAAGGTAAAATAGTAATTTGAAGACCAAATCCAACTTCTGTACTCTGTTAAAGTCTTACAAGTAGTCTTTTAAAATATTATAAAATATCATAAATTTAATCTTTATATATATATTTTCATGACAAATTCTGATGCATTAATTTCTGTCCCATAAGGTTCTGTAGTAGTGTGTGAAGCAATACAATATGGATCTAAGGATATCATAGGTACAATGAAAATGGAAATCCGCTTGCACCAAAGACTTGAAAGACCAGATCTATCTAGAGCATATCTCATATTTAGAATTCTTGTTTTGCCTAAACTGTTCTTTAAAAAAACAAAACAAAAGAAAAACCACCAAAACCAAAGCAAACCCAAATAAAACCAAATATATGCCACAGAATGTAAGCCCTTCAGTATTCATGCATTACAAGGTTTGTTATCTGATGTTAAACAGTCTCAACAGCTTCCCTAGACAGTTCATGTCTCATATCGCAATCTTTTTCAAGTTGAAATTGTCATCTTCATATGCAGTCATAAGTTCTCATTCTCAGCCTGGATTTGCCTCTCTGAGCTATTACTGCTTAAATACATCAGTCAGTAAAATAACATTGTAAGCAGGTGTACTCAGTATTTAGAGACCAGTTTTATGTTTTCATAACTGATTTCAAAATCCAACCACTACTCTCCATCCCAGGTTTGGTTGTTTCCAAATGCACTTTGTTGCTTCCTACCAAGTCATCCGTATATCCAAAGATTTTCATTTTAGTAACGTTCATATAGTGACTTAAGAATACTTCCTTTAAGGTCATATTTCATAGTGGCTCCCCAAAGCAGGCTTTTATGTTTAAAGCAATTAAATAGCATTCTAATCAGCAGAGAGTTATTGATTTGCCAACAATATGTCTGGATTTTGTCTCTTCTTAATTTAAAACTCATCCTTCATTTACTATATGTAAATAGCACTGTAGTAGAGGCCAGTTTAGTGAAGAGCAGATCCAGAATATAATGATGGGGATTAGTAGAAGAGGAGAAAGATATTAAAAATATGTTCAGGCATGTGTAACCAGACAAATATAATATAGCTGAATAATACTGATGAGTAATTGATCCTGAGCTAGCTCTGGGTTTTGGCAGTTCTTCATGTAAAGGATTTTTGTTATGCCATGTGTAACAAAACCACAATTTTTTATGTCTGTGTGTAAGTATGATACAACTTTATTGTTTCTAATCAAGGGTCATGGTAAACAGTTACCCTTGCACAGCCTTGAGGGAAGACTAAACCAGATATTTTTTACTGGGCTTTGAAAATGTGATTTGAGAGCAATTTCTCATTTGCTTGTGGGTATTTGAGCTCATCTCATTGTTTTAATCTTGATAATTTTTAAAACAACTGAATTGAAGAATGTTTCTTGTAGTTTTAAGAATCTTTTTGATACTCATAATACAGCTTTAGTAATTTTTTTTTAATTGTAAGCAGTTTTATGTGTTTGTTTTTATGTGAGTACCTGGCTTCCTATTTAAGTATTCATTACTGTATGAAGATGTGAACTTGAAAATGACTTAATTTGAGGGTGGGGTTTTAGCCTGCAGTACCTTAAATCCCAGTTATAATACTGAATGGTCAGAACCACGTTTCTTTTCAACTGCTGAGTCCAGAAAACAGTATGTTTCTGCTGCGTAGAAAAGCCAGTCACACAAAGCCTTGGCTGTGTGCGCTGTGCAAGTCTCACTGCAAGCTAATGTACCAAGGAGGGCACAGTATTTGCTCTGCGAGTGCCATGGCAACCCCACAGACCCTGTAAGCGGCTGCCCATGAGTCTGAGTCCAGGGACTGGCTTCCAGGCTGGCTGCTTTGGTGTTTATCATATAAACTGTACTGCCAGAAAATACAAAAAATCAAGAATTACAGTTTCAAATTCTTCATGTTCACTTTCTGTATCTTATTAATAGGCTATATCCCCAGCCAGTGTTACCTCATGTAAGTATTGCCATTAGGGTTATTTGGCTGAAGTGATTTATAGAAGCCAAGAGTTTGGTTGTTTATGTGTAGCAATGAAACAAAAAACTAAAGAAAACTGTAAATGGTAGGAGCTCAGAAAACTCCACTGTCAAGTTTGATGCATGACTTATTGTAGCATAGTGCTGTAAGATACTAGTGGAATACCTAGCCAAGTACTCTTGCTCAAGAGTAAAGTGTTGCTTTCCTGGGGGAACAGCAGCTACTTCATCAAGGCTTTGAAACTATTTTGGTATTTTTAAATGCACGTTCTCTTTGTATTTTTAATTTTTTTTTATGTTCTTTTGAGCTCTTGCCATGCAAAACAGTTCTTAAGTGAAAACTACATAAGCATCAAGATTGTTCAAGATGGCATGTATTTCAAACGTGTGCCTTACTCTGTTCCGTTCCTCTACTTTCCTGTCTTGAGTGGGGAGGACGCCAAGTCTAGCTGTATCCTGCTGGGTCTTGGAGGATTCCTCGCTTCTCAAACTCGCATCTGTCTTGGCATTTCCAGCCATTTACAGCTGCTCTCTGTCGATCCAGGAGGTACCGGCAACTAGGAGGCAGGGATAAAATGACAGGGGCTTTCTAGAAGAAAATACAGGTTTCAGGGCTGGCTCCAGATCTTCTGCTCTATGGAGCCGCATTAGAAGCTGTGTCCTTGCTGCAAATGTTTTAAGTGTTCCTGCTGCTGACTTTAGTAGCCCTGGGGTTGCACCCCTTCAGTCATAACTCATTCAAACAATTCTGTCTAATCAGTCCTTCCCTGTCATGAGCTTAGGTCACTGTAAATTTTTCCTACTGGAAGCAGGATTCTCAAGTTCAAGTGACTGTCAGAAGTGTAGGCTGGTAAAGAAAGAAATGTCTAGATCATGCTGCTGGGAACTCCCTCTCAATATGACAGAAACCACCAAAGTCCTAAGAATAGGGCTGTTTTGGAGCTGTGTTAGAGGAGCTTAAGGCTAAAAGAAGCAGATGAGCATTGTGCTTGTTGGTCATGTGGTGGTTGACTTTGTGTCATTCAAAGAAGTAATACTTCTGTCAGCAGGCATTCTGCTTTGCAGACTCACATCTCTTGGGTGAACCAGCCCTGAGCTCTGTGAGGTAAGCAAGCCAGGTCTGCTGTTACTGAAGATAAGCAGGCATATGTACGGCTTGTCTACAGAATGCAGTAAGTATTTTAGCCACTCAAATTGGGAGTTTCTTGGCATTCAGACAGCTGAATTGGAAATACAAAATGAAGAGAAGCCTTTGTATGTGTAACGTAAAATCATTTGTCTGGAAACATCTCTTTGGTGTTACTCGTTCAGGATGGAGCTCCTTCCTTTTCACCTGGCTTCTTACAGTGTTAGGTATCTCTCTTCTGCTATCTAAACTGGTATTATTCTTGAAGGTAGTGTGATCAAGACCAGACACCTCCATACTTAAAAAGGTTTTTTGAGTTCTTCTAAAGGTATTTTCAGATTGTTGTTCAGTCTTTGTATGTTCTTTTCAGATCCATGCCTCTAGGAAACTGAGAAACTGTTAGTATGTGTTGTGTGTTTGTTTTTTGAAGGGTTTTTTGTTTGTTTTTATGGGTTTTGTTTTGTTTTCTTTTTTGCTTGGTTGTCTTTTTGGGGGTTTTTGTTTGGTTGGGTTTTTTTGTGGATTTTTGGTTTGGGTTTTGCTGTTTTTTTTGTTTTTTTTTTGTCTAACACTGATTAATGACCCTCTCTGCCTGGGTGCAAGGCAAAACTCCTGAAACTCCTTTCTAAAACTTGTGTGCAGCTGCAGGAACGGTTCAAGGCTGGTTGCAAGTCTACCAAGAACAGAAAGGGTTAATACATTCCTATCTGAGGTGAAGAGAGTAGAACCTTTAGATTGGATATAAGGAAGAAGTTCTTTACTGTAAGGGTGGTGAGGCACTGGAATGGGTTGCCCAGGGAAGCTGTGAATGCTCCATCCCTGGCGGTGTTCAAGGCCCGTTTGGACACAGCCTTGGGTGACATGGTTTAGTGTGAGGTGTCCCAGCCCATGGCAGGGGGGTTGGAACTAGATGATCTTAAGGTCCTTTCCAACCCTAACTATTCTATGATTCTATTCTAACATATCCAGAAAGCAGGGTTGTCTGGCGAGATGCAGGTTTGAAGGGAACCTTAATTATGAATGAGACAGCTTATGTATATTTACTCTTGGTGCTTAAATTTGCTGGTTTGATAACTGGAGTGCTGTGTAGTTTCTCCCTTTTCCCCTTATCTATTTTTCCTACTCTTGTGTTTTTACTTTGTGCTCATTATGGCACTGGGAGGATCAGTGTTTGGGACTTAGTTAAAGTTGTGGAAGTTACATAGGTGCTGTTATGTGCATAACATTTTTAACTTTAAAACCTTGATTGAAAGACCACCTTCCTTATATTGTAGGATGAGGAGCCTTTGTCAAGTGGTTAAAAGGCTCAAGTACCTGACATGTTGTTTGGTTTTGTCCTCTGCCTTTCCCTTCTCCCCGCCTCTTATTACTATGTAATTAATCTTTTTAGATACTGTAGTTTATTTTGGATCAGAAGCTGACTTTATTTCTTCTGTTATCATCTGCTCCCTGATTCAGTACTGAAGGTTGTCAGCCATTTTAGGAATCAACATTTCTAACATCCCCCAGTAAACCTTAGAAAGTACAAAACATTGGATAGAGCTTGAGTAGATACCATTTGTTAGCCATGATCTCACAAGAAAATTTAATCTTCTGTCAATCAGTACAGACTATTTGATACTGGTTACTGGATACTGGAACTTTTTGGTATTGACCTTTTAAGTCCTTCTTCATTACTAAAACAAAAAAAAAATAACCACAAAAAAATTACCCCAAACCAAAACAACAACAACAGAAAACAAACAAAAAAAAGAAACCTACCAAACCAAACATCCAAACAGTTGAGCATGGAAGCATTAAGTGCTTAGCTGGGAAATGGTCCTGTTAACATTGCAAAAAGAGCTTATCCTTGTCCAATTAACAAATGGTTGTGTACTACATTTGAAGTTACATTAGCATGTTCTAAATCTTTATACACTCAAGTGTTTTTCATACTCTTTGTAGTTTTCAAAATGTATTTTTAATCTTCCTTTCTAACTTATATTACTTAATTATTTGATATTTGTCACATCGTTCAGTTGTTTTACTAGAAACTTTTGACAGCAATTGTACTGTTTGCTTGAAAAAAGGCTGCCTTCCTTAGGTACAAGGTAAAGCCTAAGTATATCATTAGATGATCTGCGTCTTAAGTTAGCTTTTGATTTATTACTCTCTTTTCTTAAATTTACAAGCTGGATTATTTTACTGCTTTTTTTAATAAAGAAATAATTTGCACTATCTGCAAAACAGTACACAGTCCAGTGAAATGTTATTTGTTTACTTTTAATGTTGCGGGGTGGGGGGAAGTGTAGTTTTTGTTTTAAAAATACTCCTATAATACACATAATACAGGTTCTACCAGTATGTAGCTGTACATACCGATAGGTACACAACAGGTGAAACATACGTGTTTTGAGCACTTCTTGGTTCTTCAAAAAGTAATGTAAGAAAATTTGTTTAGTCATGTAGACTGATGTTCCCCCAGCTGTTTGGGGTGGAAAGAGGAAGATTTTAAATTTTCTTCAGTGTTTAGGTTGTCATGAATTGTCTATTGGGAGTTTACTTTTATCCTTGGGAAAAATAAAAAGAAAAAATCAAAAAGCAGGGAGTTCTTTGCTGCCGTATCTTGTTTTTCAGTGCTTCCTATGCCTACCCTCTTTTACTTGATCTTCTGGGGTAAGGAGCCTGTGAAATTTAGAGACATTCAAGCAAGCGTGGCAGCTAATGGAGCAGGAAGAAATAATGCTACTAATGAAAAATTTAAAAAAGGAATTATTGAAGTCTTGAACTGTTTGTTTCTAAACCTCTGCCTGGCAGTGATTTCTTTGCTCACTGTTACTCTAAGTGTGATGATACTTCCAACAGGTGGGATGCCTTAATTAAATCTCTGATTTTCTTTTCTTCTAGACTATACCTTCTGTAAAGTTTTGTGGAAGATAGAGGTGTGTGCTGCAATGGTTACATAAATACCTCAGAGGACTGAAACAAGTTGTCGAGAATCTGTGTTTGTTTTTAATGCTGCTGTCAAGAACAATCTAAGGCAAGTAAACAACATGAGTTTTATCCTGAAACTTCACAGACATTTTCAAAGGACAGTTATTTTGCTGGCCACTTTTTGTATGGTGAGCATAGTTATTTCTGCATATTACTTGTATAATGGCTACAAACAGGAAAATGAACTTCCTGAAATCTCTTCAGAAGTGGAATGTGGTGATCCTCAACTGTTGCAGTACAAGCTGATGGAGATGAAGACCATGAAGTCCGTTGACCCCCTGAGGACAGATCTTGTAGTGCTGGTGTTTGTGGAAAGTCAGTATTCAGCACTAGGCCAAGATATAATAACCATTTTAGAATCTAGTAGATTTCAGTTTCACACTGAGATTGCATCTGGGAAAGGTGACCTCCCAGTGCTTATAGACAAAAATAAAGGCAAATATGCTCTCATAGTATATGAAAATATTCTAAAGTATGTGAACATGGACTCCTGGAACAGAGGCCTTCTAGATAAGTACTGTATAGAGTATGGTGTAGGTGTTATTGGATTTCACAAAGGTAATGAGAACAGCTTGCAGAGCTCTCAGTTGAAGGGCTTTCCTTTCCATGTCCACAGCAATCTGGGTATAAAGGACTGTTGCATTAACCCTCATTCCCCACTGCTTCATGTGACTAAATCTTCTAAGCTTGAGAAAGGTCCCTTGCTTGGAAATGACTGGGCAGTTTTCCATGTTAATCATACGACTTATCAACCAGTGATATTTGCTAAAGTAAAGACAGCAGAAAACCTTTCACCACCTGCTGCTATAAGTGCTCTCTATGCCACGGTAATTCATGATCTGGGGCTCCACGATGGGATTCAGCGAGTCCTTTTTGGCAATAACTTGAATTTTTGGCTGCACAGGCTGATTTTCATAGATGCTGTCTCTTTCCTGTCTGGCAAGAGGCTCAGACTGTCCTTGGATAGGTATGTTCTGGTTGACATCGATGACATCTTTGTTGGGAAGGACGGAACAAGAATGAACACCAATGATGTACAGGTAAAGTATGCACACGAACTAATGGTCACTACAGCAAAGTGCCATTTTTTTTTAATCTTAAAGTGAATAGTTATTAATAGTTGGAGCTCACACAGGATGCATATCAGTAAGTGCTAATGCAAACTGTTTGGACCTTGAGAGAGAAGGCTGGCTGGCTGGCTGGCTGGCTTTGAGTGGTCACCAATTCCTGGTGTAGTAGTTCTGATTACAGGAGAGTCCATGCAGTGTTAATTGTACCTGTATAAGAAAAGAATTGTAAGATAAAATGACTCACTGGTTACTACCACTTGTTTTCTCTCTAATGACATATGAAAGTCCCTGCTGAGATAAGTTCTATGAACGGGTTGCTGGGCACCTCTGAATTCCATTCTCCTTACTATATATGGAAAATGGTTTCCCAAAAAGGAAACTGAAGACAACTAGTTTCTAAGTAATGGGTAAAGAAAAGGAGTAAGAGTGGTAGTGTTTTCACACACTATAAGCAACCCAACGTGCACAATTCTAAACATAATTGCAGTATGCTTAATTTTCTGGTCTGATCATAGCTTCTGTCTAATCACATGCTCCAGTGGTAGTTAAAAACAGCACAGGACTTCAGAGCTGGACCCAAGAGCTATTTGTATGTAACGTGCATGTTGCTAATCTCACAAGCAGGAGGTAAATGTGGTGAGCAAAAGTAAATGTCAATGTAAATTTTGAAGAATAGACTGTATTATTAGCAGTTTGAAATAGGTTTCAGATGTCAAGAGTTGGCTGCACCATTTCACCTTTATCTGTTTCATGGCTCTTGCTTGCAAGGAAGGTTTGTGTTATCTTAAGTTTGTTCTGTCACTAAATGACTTGTCAGTTGCCATTTTAACATTTTAAATTGTACATTCCTGAAGGTCATTTTTCTCTTTATTGTGCTGCTCAAGTGTGAGGGTAGTTATGGGTCAGCAGGGGTAACATCTTAGGGCTGTTTTGCGCTGTATACCTTGCTTTTCTTTTGTGAGGGTGCTGCTACAAAGCAGATAGTTAGAGGTCACCTTGCATAACTGTACTTGGTGTTGAAGCTATAAATGGGTAAGTTGCTGTTTGTTGCCCTGTTTGTGCTAAAAAAAGGGAGAATATTTTGTTAGAACTTTCGGACTGGAAAGAGGAAAGGAAACGGCAGCGCTGCATGCAGTTTTGATGATCAGTTTTTTGTTTCATTTTCAGTGTTAATATATTAGTCAAGCTGAAGTAACCCTGCATATATATTGCTTCCTGAAACAAAAGGTTTGGGCTTCTAGTTACAGTTTGCTTTAACGTTGGAGCATACACTTTTCCAAAACATTCTCTGCACATGCAATCATAAATAAGATACACCTTCTAGATAAGTAGGTGTTTTCCTTATGCAAGCAAATTGCACGGGAGAGAGCTGGAATAAAAGTGAAACTCAGTAAATGAAGTTTCAGTGTGGAATGTGATGGCAGCATTTGAGTTAGGAGGGTGAGCATGTTTTGAGAATTTCTTAACTGAAACTCGTATTATAGGAAAGAAATAATGACCCACACCACTGGCAAAACTCCTGTTGTTCTGTGGTTTCTGGTAACAAAATATGTAAAATACAAACATGAATAAATCTCTCACTGTGTTATGCAGTAGCAGTTTGAAAGAATATTTTTAGTATTGTTTCTCTTTGTGAGTGACACCTTAGGGTTGTCCTTTTAGGGTAAGTTAGGATAATTAATTGCCAGAATTACCTACTGGAAACAGGAGACTATTATTTTGATTAAAGTAGATACAAAAGGATAAACTTTTATTGTTTGGGGCAATAATTTGCAGTATGTCATAGCTTCCCGAAATAAAACTATCAAATAGTAATAATACCAAAATGGAAATAACTTTTAAGTAGGATAATTCTATTTATACAGAACTGTGTGCTGAAACAGTGGAATCTGAAAAAGTATTCTCTTCTGATTCTGTATCTGTTTAAGGGTAGAATGTTCTAGTAAACATGTTGTTAGGGCTGTCAGATGCAATGCATCTTCATTATTATTAATTTCAAAGGAGTTATTCTCTGTGGCACAGTGACATCTGGAAGGAAAGAAATAAAATCAATTTGCAGTAGTTGAAAATCCGTTATTGTAAAGTATATTTGCAGATAAATGACATCCTATTAAACAGGAGTGGTTTACTGAATTCTGCTGCGTTGACTGTGACTGAGAATTGTGCACTGCGAGTGTGAAAATAGTTGCTAAATGTAGGTTTTATATAATTTCAGCGCTCAAGATTAACTCATTTCTACTCAGCTTACATTTTAAATACTAGCAATATAGAATTGGTTAAAATGCTTATTTGTGTTTTAATTTTGTTTTATATGGTTCCTGTTTAATATTTCCTGAATATACTCCCATCTGGTAGGACTGTGAGCTTGCTGAAAGTAAGGCAAATGTTCCTACATGTGCTGTATTAATGCAAAGAAACCTAAAACCTTTCAGAAAGCTCCCAGCATGCAGAGAACCTCAAAGATTGCCTCTGCCCATTCCTCTAGATAGCAAAGAGTTCAGAAACTGGAGGGTTAATGCAGAACTGATAGCAAAAATAAGCATTCATGATTGACTGTCTAACTCAAGAAGGCAGCATTTGTCTTGGGTCTTCTGAGACAAGGGCTGTGCTGACATGCACTATGTTGAGTGCATAGAGAACCTAGATTTGCTTTAGAAGGATTGATTGATTGAGTCCCTGAAGTTCAGATACAAGTTAGATGAACAAGTTGAAAGCTATGCCTGTCTTGCTCTTTCTTTGTAAGAGTTAAAACAGAGGTTCACTGTAACAAAAGATAACCTGTAGGATCCTGCAAGTACAGGGTAGTTGTTACATTGCAATTCACAGGATTCCAGAATGGCTGAGGTTGGAAACCAGCTCTGGAGATTCATCTGGTCCAACCTCCCTGCTCAAGCAGGGCCATGTCCAATCGCCTTTTGGCCATCTCCAAGGGGAGAGATCCTGATTTCATGTAAAATCAGGTTTTCAAGGGAATTTCTTCTGCAGACACTGAAACAAGATTTGTAGAGTGGCCAGAGTAGTTAATATTTGGACATTAGGCTAAACTGAACTTCCTTTAAAGTTTTTGGATTGGAGTTAAGCACTGAGGAAAATCGCTAGTCTATGGTTAAGTGGTAATTTTTTTATCAATATTATATATTAACCTCAGAAGAGGTCAAGCCAAAAGCAAACCCTCTAAAATGAGTGTCTTCTGTACCACTGAAGAGGGGGCAAAGTTGTGGTAAATCAGCTTGCATAGCTATAGTGTTAGGAACACATTTGTAAAGAGCCCTTCCAAAAACCTTTTGACATAGTTTTATCAACCTCAATCCTGTAAAACTAATGTTTTGTTTTATTAAACATCAGACAAAGATTATTCTAGTTTGACCACAACTTCTTCAATTAAAAGAAACAAACCAACCAACCAAAAAAAAAAAAAATCCAGACTTGAAGCGGTGTTTCAGATTTGTAGATTACCTGATTGTTACATATTTCCCTGCTACTGTATAAAATCTGGACTGATGGAGCATTGTTCTTCACTGTAAAATACTGAGTCGCTGTCACTGTGCATCAACAGTAACAATCAGTCTTCAAAATTATTTATTTTATCTTCATCTGGTAATATAGAAATAATACTAGAGAACATTTTCATAGTCTTAATTGCCGACAACTTTGAAAATATACTTGTTAAATGAATTTCAGTGTTCATTTTTTCAGTAACTATTTTTCCCATCTAATTTCTGTCAGGAGGGACCATTATGCTGTGCCAATGCTGTGCTAAATTTTTCTTGTGTCTTCTAGAAGACTTAACTTGCACAGTGCAAATAATTTTTAACTGAGTTTTAAAATAGACATACAGAAAAAAATCTGTCTAGAAACCAACAATGTAAGTTTATATTAATAGACCATGATGGTCCTGGCTGATGGTCTATTTAGTATTAATTATTTATTTTTTTTACACAGTTGCTCTTTATTAAATTTTTATGACCATAAAACCTTAAGACCTTTCCAAGGAGAAGGTAGCTGCTAATAGAGGGGAAGTTAAATAAGACTTTTTTCCCCCTGATGATAGTTGGTGTACTGCTAGTGGTCTAAGCAGTAAGCTGGTCTACCTTTGCATTCACTTCCCCCATACGTGTACTTTCTGTATTTCCCTAAGAGTTGATCAAATTTTCAAAAATAAAAATTAGAATACTGTGAAATTAATTTTTCCAAATAATTAGCTGTGTGATCTCCTCTTGACTGTCTTGTTCTTGGTGTGTGCCTTTCAAAAGAAACATTTTGAAGTCCGGATGGGATTTCTTCACTTTCTTTGCGTAAGCCTAATCTTTTTCTACACTTGTAATTACCATTTTATAACTGCCAAGCAAAATGGCTTCATACTAACTGTATCCATTATTGGGAGGGGGTGAAATACCTTTATTTTCTCCTTCTATTTTGTGAGCACTTTGGCAATGCACCTGTTAGTATAGGAGCATTGAAATGGGCAATACAAGCTTGAAACTCTAGTCTTTTGGCATTAGAGCTGTTGAATTGAAGAGCAAGAGCTATCCTCTTTGTGTATCATCTGTGCCAAACAATCTTCTGGTAATGGAGAGGATTTAACCAGAAAGCATTTTGGTTACTCCTGTGTAGAAGTTACCTAAATATTTGCCTCAGAAGAGAGGCTTAGATGTATTTTGTGTTAAGGCAGAATGGCAAACAGGTTCAGAAAGCCCAAGCTGTCAAGGCAAAGGGTCATTCCTGTCACAGGAGGAAGTCTGAATCTGTAAGTTAATTGCTTCTTTATCTATAGGATCATGTAGAAGGTTATCAATAAAATGATAGATGTGTTATCAAATGTGTCAGTTGCAGAAGCATCAAAGCTACTCATGTCCATTTGCTTACACTGAGCCATAAATTTTTCCTCCTTTCGGGAGGTTCAAAAAACTCTTTTTAATCACCTCTTCAAATGATAAAAAAATTAACTATTAGGAACTTCTGCTAAATTATTTTACATTCCCAGTCCATTAGCTGTAGTACCTTTATGCCATTATTCACTGTGCTTACTATTATTGCATATAATAGTATGTGCATTTTTTTTCTCTTAATCTGACCTGAGGTATTTTATATTGACTTGGCTAAAATAAGAACCAAAAAGTACATTCTGTCCCTAAAAAGAGTAAAAAAAAAAAAAAAAAAAAAAAAATTTATTAACTGGTATGTTTCTGTAGCTGTCTGATGCGCTAAGAAGACTGATTTAACATCCCGAGTGCCTTGTTTCATATACAGTAGTGTGGAATATTACGCACTTTGAGGCAATAGAGAATTAGGATTAGATCTCGGAACTAAAATACTAGTTTAAAACAAGTTAGTAGAATTGTTTAATATTTTTCATGGGCTGCTACCAGCATATAGGCTGCTTTCCCAGTCATCTTTCCACTGATGTTAGAAACAGAAAACTGGATATATAAGTCTTTGACCAGAGAAGGGTGGCTGAGGGTGGGGAGTTGGCCTTGCTTTGGCTGCTTGAGAGAAGGCATGTGCTAGACATAGATGTTACAGTTGATGCACCAGACCAGGACCAGTGTTCTAGCTTTGTCATCCTGGAGGCAAAATTAAGAACAGTTATGTGCTGAAACCACTTTCCAGCCTCCTGGGCGTGTATTCTTCAGCTATCCTGTCAGTCCCTCTCTTTCCTTAGATTGCAAGTTCTCTTTGTCAGAGTGTCTCTTCATTTTGTGCTTTTTGCTCAAAAAGCACTTTGTTAATTCAAATAAAAATAATGCAACTATAGCTTACCACAGAGCTGTACCGATTGATCACCGTGGCTGCTGCAAGATTTATTCTGGGCTTTTTCAGATGACAAGTCAGCCATCCAGTTCCTGCTGCTGACAGAATTGGATAAAATTTTCATAACCAGCTAATAAAAACACACCGCACACAGATCTAGAAATCAAAGCAATTAACTGTAAAACACGATACCAAAATTGGGCCTACCTCCTTCCCACTCTTCAGCAGCATCAAGAAGGCACAGTCTGGCAAGAAGAGAAAAATGGGGGTAGAAATGGGACTCTATTTCACTAGTTTCTTCTTCAGTACATCTGCATGGGAGGTTTCCTTTTTTTCTTAGCTGTTCAGTCTGGAAGAAGTCAGTGCAACTCCATGACTGATTCTTGGTGATTACGCTAGTAGAAGTGGCTGCTTGCCAGCGTATATCTAATACCTCATGGAGTGACAATGCCCTATTTCCAATTTCAGTTTCCTTTTCTGAAAATTGTAATCCTGAAAATATCCTAAAAGCAAGGCAAATACTAAAATATACCTGAGTCTATAATGTAAGCTGGTTTGAAATTCAGGATGACTATGGAAAAAATACCATTTTACATTAGGAAAGTACTTCTTACTGATGAGGTTTCTAGAATATTGTGCTCAACTCTGCAAAACTTCATCTTACTGATGAGGTTTCTAGAATATTGTGCTCAACTCTGCACAACTTAGAAATATTTTGAGAGTGTTTAGAGACACCAGATGAGTCAGAAGATGTCAGAGAGGAAAAAAAAAAGGCGAAAGAATTTGGTAAGTAATGATGACCCAAGTAGAAAGCAATAGGCTGCAGATGTCTGCAGGGTATAAACAGTGAGGATGAATAAAAATATTTAATGTAAGGGACAGAGATATCTAAGTGTAAGCTGAATAGCCAATAGAATAGCAGAATAGAGGCTAATACACTAAAGGAAGCAAAATGTAAGTCTTTAAAAATTAGATTTGGCAAAATGGTATGAAATGTGCTGTTGGAAGAAATGTAATATTGGCAGGGAATTTTTGCTAAGATCTGTTCTCAGTCTCTTAAAGTATAATCAAATGCAGAGCTCAGTTTGGATTCCTGTGTGTTGGTTTGAGTCTGCAAGTGTAGAATTTGGCCAGCTGGGTTACTGATCTATGTAGGTCTAGTTTTTGTAATCTTGTCTTTAGAAATACAAACACTTGTGCAAAAACGGGGAAGGTGTGCATTAACACTTACAGCAAAATCACCCCCACCCCCGTGTTTCTCCTATTACTGTCCCATGTTTCACTAAAGTTTTGGGTATTTTTGTGCTGAATTATATCCCTTAGACTAGGTACTATGTAGAAGTCAATGAACTGTCCAAATTTTTATAAACTTGACATAAGTTCTTATGTCTTTTCTGTGCTGACTACATACAATCATTAAAAATATGGCTTGAGAAAAGAGCTGTATCTGTTATTTTATGCAAGCTTGCCTTGTTTGCTTTCTCTTTTTCTGTCATTTATTTGATACTGATGCTGACGTAGCAGGGAAATTTCATTCAGCAACTTTAGAGCTACTTATAAAGAAGAGAAAAAAAGATAAATTTTTGTGACCCTTACCTGGGAGCAAGCTGAAGACTGAATTCCCAGCTGTTTCTGACATGGAGCTTTAGGGCAAAAAGAGAAAATGAAAGTCTTTGGTCACAGATCTTTTTTTCTGTCAGTAAACGTGGAACATTAGAAAGAAAAAGCTTTTGGTATGCCTCAGCTCACCCGAAATATAGGGACAAAGGTAAATATTTTCAATTAGATACAGTATTAAAAGACACAGGAATATTCTTGGCTCTATTAGGGGACAAAAAAACCCAATAACAAACTAAGGAACATTTGTGGATGGATTGTGTCACTGATACCTTATCCAGCCTGTGGAGTAGTCAGTTTAACATGCCAGTGAGAACATTGAGGTCCAGTGAATACTGACATGCAGGAAAAATATAAGACTGAAGTTTTTTGGAAGACCATATTCACAGACTGTTGGACTTTGCTGTTAACAACACTGACACCACATTTTTACTTCAATTTCCTAAAGAACTTGGGTACTTTTGATGTCCTTGTTTGTCAGTTCACTAATTAAACTGCATTCCTGTGCATTCAGGTGAGGCTATGTGGTCTCTGCTGCTGAGAGATTAGGCCTAGAAATTCTTCCAGCATTGAACCTTCTTTCAGTATTTGGTGGTTCTGCTGAGCTTCACGTTGCCAACAGAAGGGTAAAGGGCCCTGAGCAGCACAGCCAAGCAGTGAGGGATGAAGGAGCATAAGGGAGCACAGGGTTTGCTGTAGTGGAAGCTCATGGCCAGCCTGTGCAGCAAAGGGCTGTCTTCCCTGGAGAGTAGCCATTGTCCTCCAGGCAAACTCTGTTTGCAGTGCATGTTGGCTGTAGTGAAAGCTAGAGGTAGAGTTGGCTTATGAAGAAACATTAAATAAGAAGCACGTGTTGGTAATAAATGTAGGAGCATGGGTAATAACCTCTGTTCTTTGAGCTGTATGACTATAAAGTGTTAGACATCATTAGACTGAATAGCCATGCCAATGTTCTATGACAAAATACTGTGCATCCTACCAAACAAGATCTGAAGCTGTAAAAGTGTGGGTTGTCTAATGAGGGGTTGCAGACATGCAAATGCTTTGCATCTCGAGTTATTGTTTGAACCTGAGTTTTTGAGGCCTTACATGTAGCTAGGCCAATGTCTACATGAATCAATGAACAAGTCTTACAATTTTTCTACTGCTGATGGGATACAATGCAGACAAGTCAGACTAAGGAGGCACAGCAGACTGGCCCAGAAGTGAACTGGAACTGGGTCTGAACTACTCTGTCACCCTTGAAAGATGGCCTGTCATACTCAGAGCTGAGGCAGCTGTGGTGGGGCTGTGTATGTGATTTTGCAGTACAGCTTCCTGAATGCTTGTGTAATGGCTAACAATTTCCCACTGTATTGGATATCAGTAATCATCAGATCAAAGGAACTTAACTGGATAAATAAGAAGAGACTTTAAAATGCATCTTGGAGTCACTTTGTTTTGACTTTTAGCTCTGTTCTATTCTGAGACCTTACCTCTTTGTAGTTGGTGTTCATAGCAGATAAAGTGTTAGGCAAAAATGCAGGATCCAGCAAGTTCTCTGTTGAAGCCTGTCTGACCAAAATGCAGGGGAAAATATTATATGCAGCAGGAGGGTGTTTACTAGTTCTGTTTCAATTGGCCTGGGTTTTGGGGATTTTTTTGACCTGTAAAAGAAATGCAGGATTTTATTTCTGTTAAATGCAGAACAGGGATATCATTGAGCTGTATTAATACTAACTTCTTTCATCAAAGTACAGTTTAAGAGCTAAAAATGCAGAATTTCACTTAATGGTGCTTATTGAATTTAGTGAAAGACTCACAATGACTTCAACTGGTGAGTATGTGCCTTAATATTACGGGAAGTCAGGTAAGATACTTGGGTAAATGGATCTTCCAAACTGTCCAAATTCATCCAGGCAATCGGTGGGAGCTTTGCTTGTCATAGAATCTCAGAATCATAGAATAGTTAGGGTTGGAAAAGACCTTAAGATCATCCAGTTCCAACCCCCTGCCATGGGCAGGTACACCTCACACTAAACCATGTCACCCAAGGCTCTGTCCAACCTGGCCTTGAACACCACCAGGGATGGAGCATTCAAAACCTCCCTGGGCAACCCGTTCCAGTGCCTCACCACCCTTACAGGAAAGAACTTCCTCCTTATATCTAAACTTCCCCTGTTTGAGTTTTAACCCATTATCCCTTGTCCTATCGCTACAGTCCCTAATGAATAGTCCCTCCCCAGCATCCTTATAGGCCCCCTTCAGATACTGGAAGGCTGCTATGAGGTCTCCACGCAGCCTTCTCTTCTCCAGGCTGAACAGCCCCAACTTTCTCAGCCTATCCTCACACAGGAGGTGCTGCAGTCCCCTGATCATCCTCGTGACCCTCCTCTGGACTTGTTCCAACGGTTCCATGTCCTTTTTGTGTTGAGGACACCACAACTGCACACAATACACCAGGTGAGGTCTCACAAGAGAAGAGGGGCAGGGTCACCTCCTTTGACCTGCTGGTCATGCTCCTTTTGATGCAGCCCAGGATATGGTTGGCTTTCTGGGCTGCAAGCGCACACTGAAGCCGGCTCATGTTCATTTTCTCATCGACCAACACCCCCAAGTCCTTCTCCCCAGGGCTGCTCTGAATCTCTTCCCTGCCCAACCTGTAGCTGTGCCTGGGATTGCTCCGACCCAGGTGTAGGATGTCCTGCACATTAAAGGGAGTTGGGCTCCAAGGCATCCCTATTTGATAATTTAAAACCACAACTGCTACAGGTAGAACCTACCCATCAGTAAACTACAAAAATTTTTAAGTAACTGAAGCCAGGTATTTTGTTTTGTCTCCAAGGAATTTTTGTGCACATTTTCTGGTTTAAAGTCTGCCCTTTGTAAATAGGCATCCTGCTGGCATGTGGTACTTTTCAACTGTTACATCTTTTGAAGGATGTAGTAGAAGTGTCAAAAAACATGTTTTTAGTGAAAAGAATAATTTGTTTCTTGAAGCTGCTAAATCTTAATAAGCGAGTTGATCCACACCAAATGCTCCAACCCCTCCCCGTTTTAATTTTGTTGTACAAAGTAGCAGGAGTGATTGCCTTGAACTTGCATGGAATCTGACACTATAAACTTGAACATATGTATGGTCAGTAGTTTAGCTTTTCCATCCCTGTTTTATCAATATTTCTATTTTTTGCTGGATTGTATTCTCTTAGACACCTTGCTTCCACCAAACTGTAGAGCAGTGTCCTTTCCCCGCGTATGCAGTTTAGGGTCTATTTATAATTTATGGTCTCTGCTACTAAATGCTTTCCAGAAAAAGCTGTAGATTTTGTTCTTTTTCTCTTGCCCACTCTGTAGTGTCAGCTCTGATAAAAAAGTTTAGAGTGAAAGAAAATGTAAGCAGTCTTCTCCTTTTGTCTGATGGATATTAAAAATATTTTTTCAGATACACCTAGTATACCCAAAGCAATTATTTTTTCTCCTCCATAGATTAAATGTTTATGGTAACGGATCTCAAAATACTAATCTTAGAAATCCAGAAAGAAAATACACTAAATTTTAATGGTGTTCCAAAATACATAATTTATCATGAGGGAACCATTTTTTCCTCAGAGATAAAATAGTCTATATAATAAAACAATGATTCCCAGCCACTTGGGATGGACATTCACTGGGGCTGTCTTCTGGTTCTTCTTGCCATGCTGCCTCCAAACACCCCAAATTCTTGCCTGATACCTTCCCATGCCTGATGACTGCCACAGTTTCTTGAACATTTGCCATCAGAATCTCACCGCTTCTCACTTTCGGGCCCCTACCACACTGCTGTTACAAGATTTCTTGTGGATGCCCACTTCCCCCTCATCTCTCCCCTGCCGAGGCAGTGTGTCCCCCCCAACTCCCTTTTCTGTTGTCAATCTCAGCAGTGCCAGGGCAAACCTGGAACTGATAATTAGACACAGCTTGTTGAAGGACTTGGAGCATGGATGTGCTCAGGAAAGGCAAAATGATGTCACCAAAAGTTCAAAGTAAAAGGACATCACATCAGTTCCAGCTCATTAAACCCCTGTATTAGGAACTCTAGTCAGGAATTTAAGTGGCTTTATTTCTGTTTCTTCACTCTCATGCAGGGGTTAAATTCAAGTGGGAATGTGGTACAGAAAATTGAAGCTATGTCTGCGTAAGAGCTTCTCTAAAGGGACTTTGTGTGCTTAACTTTTTGCTTTTACATTACACTTTCTATTAATTTGCTTTACCTTTTCAGAAGGTCCTTGCCTATATTGAAGAGAAGTTTTCCTCAAAGGCAAAGTAATTCCGATTGTAATGGCTCCTTTGATAAGTACTGTTAGACATGAAATAGTAAAGCAAGCACTGAGAGGTAAGATCTGCTTCCTGAAAAAAAGGACGAGAGAAGATAGGCTTTTTGGGAAATTACAAAGCTGACCTTGCTTTTGTTTCTGACATGAAAGCATGTACTGATTTGAAGTTTAAGATATTAATGATGCAGTATTGTGAGGCTATGTCACAATTTAGTTAAAATCCACATGATTACAAGTGGAATTGTGTTTTAAACTATTTTGCTTTTCAGTTGCCTAAGTTCTTTAGCAGCTTTTGAGTAGGAAAATAGTCATAAATATATTGTGACTACAGAAAGAAGTCATAGGTCATCTTAGAGTTTAACAAAGCATTCTAGATTTATTTGTTTGGTCATCCAAGATATTTGGGTCTGAATATTTTTATTGATGATGAAGAAATTACTATTATCTGTTTACCAGAGACAAGTGGACACTTGTGACTTCTCTGTAACAGACTATGAAATGAAATAATGTAAAGAGATGCTTGAGGACAGGAGGCAGGACAGTTTCCTGGATAGGGAAATGGAAAGCAAGGTTGCTGATGAGTTTTACCCTTGGCTTTACTGCTGATTTACTTGAGCAGGAGCTCTTGACAGCCCATGTCATTGATCTGTGCCTCTGTTTGTCCCATCTGTAAGGTAAGAAAAATCAAAAAGGCCTGTTTTCTTTGTAAACGGAGTTTATATTTCTGACTGAAAGGTGGTTAAAAGAGCTAAACATTACGATTGTCAAGAAAGGAAGGTGCCATCGTTACAAAGGCAGGAATTTACATATATTTCCATTGCATGGCTATTCCAATTAAGGAATAATTCTCACGGTTCCTTCTGTTATATTTGTAATCTCAGAGTCCATTTTCTCCTAAATTCTCAGTCAGTTGAGATACCACTGGCAATTACAGCAGCTTACATTTGCTGAGATGTTTATTCAGAAGTGAAACAAATGACTTAAATGGCATGGTGCTAATTGTCTGAGATTTGGGCTTTATTTACAACAGACATGATTTCTTACATTCCTTTCATTATAGTATAAACTTGTCAGATGGAAAGATTGAAAGAACTCTTGTTTTGCTGTCAGGATAACTTTTGTCTATTGCCTGGATTGTAACAAGGCCTTTTTCCTTATGAAGACAGGCTGAGAAAGTTGGGGCTGTTCAGTCTGGAGAAGAGAAGGCTGCGTGGAGACCTTGTAGCAGCCTTCCAGTATCTGAAGGGGGCCTATAGGGATGCTGGGGATGGACTCTTCATTAGGGACTGTAGTGACAGGACAAGGGGTAACGGGTTAAAACTTAAACAGGGGAAGTTTAGATTGGATATAAGGAAGAAGTTCTTTACTGTGAAGGTGGTGAGGCACTGGAATGGGTTGCCCAGGGAGGTTGTGAATGCCCCATCCCTGGGGGTGTTCAGGGCCCGGTTGGACAGAGCCTTGGGTGACATGGTTTAGTGTGAGGTGTCCCTGCCCATGGCAGGGCTGTTGGAACTGGGTGATCTTAAGGTCCTTTCCACCCCTAACTATTCTATGATTCTATGATTCTGAGATTATTTTGGACTATTGGTGAAGAAGGGGGCTTTTCATCATATACTGAATTCTCATATTTGATTTCTGGCACAAGGAATTTGGTAAACCTACTATGTGAGCTTAAGAAGAGTTAAAAAGTACTTACTCCTCTGTAGCTGTGTACATGAAAGTGATTAGGCAGCCAGCAATTTATTTTCTTTATAGTATCAGTGGAAGTATGACATGTACTAATTAATTATCTATAAGCATATGAAGGCTTTAGTAAAGTTTTTAAAATATAATCTTCAGTATTAATGTATTTACATAACATTTCATACAAATATCCAGAGGGGTTTGTTCATAAACCAATCATAAAATACACAGAAAATATCACCAGCTTACCTTCAGCGTATCAAGCAGCATTTAAAAATGAAATTTCAGGCTTTTCATCCCCCTACTTTTCTCTGCTTCTGTCTTTATGATAGAAACTCACAGTAATAGGCCCTGCCATCTGCTTCTGTATATTTTGCATGAGTTCTAACATTTTGTTTTTAGAACCTGAATGATGAGTAAAATGTCAAGTCACCCAGAGAATAATCATAGGAATGACAACTCAAATGTCATCTCAGCTTGTCTGTACAAAAACTGGTTCACAGCAGGCCTGTCCTCTCACTCTGTGCAGATTGAGCAGGTACACTGTTGATATTAGCCAATAGGTTTTCACATACCACCGCATAGGTTACCAGAAGATCTCCTGTTGATTTTAATGAAAGTAATGTGGCCAAAATAAACAGTGGCGTCGCTTTCAAAATTTGTTCTGTAGAAGGTGAACTTCAGATTTCGTTTAAAGTTTTGTGTTATTTAGGTGTAATTTGATGTGTCGTCTTGTGACTGCTGGTTTGAATAAAATGCAGCCACCAGGCATGTCATTGAGGCAATAAGGAGGTAACTACACTAGCAAAACTAGATCCCAGCAAAGAAGTAAACTCTCATATTGCATTATGGACTTTTTGCAACCGTTTTCCCACCTTCCATTTGAAAGCCTGGGTTGGCAACTGTCTGGTCAGCCTTGTAGCTGCAGTATGCTAGGGAGGTGCAGTGAAAATAGTCTTCCAGGTTGTGTTTCTCTGGTTTCAGCTGCTCTTTGGTTTTCCATCACGCCGAAACTAGACTGGAGCTGGCAAGCTGAGAATGTGTTAAGTACAGGAGAAGACCTTCAGCTCAAAAAATGCTCACACTACTTAATTAGGAGGGCAAGAACCATGCAGCCCATTCATGCCACCTTGCTGTCAAGCTGCTCTCAGGATTCCTTCCAGTTGACAGTATCTATGGTTAACATTATCATATAGGCATATTATTTGCTTCCTACATTTTTAAGTGTGCAAAGATAAAAAATTACTTAATTCCCAGCAGCTCAAGGATGGTTTTCATAATCCTCTGTGGTTTCATACCTTTCATTAGAATAAGAAGTCTCCTGGGTGATCTTTGCACTCTCAGCCTGAGCAAAAGCCCTCATTACAGTGCTGCAAGATTTTTCTCGTAATATTTCCTTCAGAAGTCTCATACTTGTTTTCAGTTATCTCCATTCTGTGCTTCATTTTAGTCATTCCTTTAGAAAGTCATAGGACATTTTTCAGGCTTTCCAGTGAAAGATGATCTTTATGTTACCAGTACTGTGCTTTGAAACTGCTTGTACTCTTGTTGCTGGAGCTACAGTGAAGAAGATGACAGTGGGAAAGACAAGTTGCTTCCAGATCTGAGATAACCTTAAGAAATAGGAGGCAGAAAATGATGGTTCTTTCACAGATTTAGTTTTCTGATTAATATATATTTAATGAATATGCTTAGGCATAGCATTCTGGTTCACTGAAATACTGAACAAAGCAAGTACTACTGATGGCTCAGAATTGAAACCACTCATGTTTTATAAGCAAAATCCAAATTTGCAGTCCCCCAGGATAGGGACAAATGACTGTCCCATTGCATCAGATCAGCTCCCTCAAGCGCCAGCTTCCCAGAGCCAGCCCTAGCTACAAGCTTAGCGAGTTCTCTGAGGCCTCAGATACACGCTAGCAGAGGGCCAAAGAGCATCTGTATTCCTGTGCTGGTTGGTGCTGCAGTCTGCCAGCGGGGCCAGGTGAAAATGCTCAGGTCTGGAAAAGGAGTGGTGGGAAAATCAAGCACAGAACTGGAACATATGCACCAGCAGTGGTGTGTGGCCACATCTTCCTGGGAATGGAAACACCACTGGGTGTGCTGCCTTGGGCTTTTTCTGAGGTTAGTGCACAGGGGAGCCCCTGCTACGGTCACCCTTTGCCTGATGTGGTCACCATCATGTTGTAGGTATCTTATTATAAGGAAACAGGCAGATTAAGATAGTACTTTTATTACATCTGATACAGGTGAGCCCTGGTAAAGACCTCAAGAAGAGCTCATGTGCCCAGAAGTTTCTCTGATAAGGTGGATATTGCCTCTATCTGTAAAATGGGTGATTTTAAAGAACTGTAAGTTGACTGTACTATGCCTGGATCTAAAGCTGGGCTTGACTTCCATGCTAACATTTTGTTTTCATGGGCATTCCTGTTTAAAAAAAGAAAATTGTAGACAAATTATTCATATAATGAAATATCCAAAGAAACTCTTAAATTGCTGTCTCATATTTTTCAGAACACCAAATTGTCATTGAATTTCAGGAGTGGGGAACCTTCTAGACCTTTAAACCTCTGAAAATCTCCAGTGACTTTGTGCTTTTAAATATGTTCCCCTTTCTTAACATGCCTAGTTAGTAATTTCTGACAATAATAATACTTATGATCACTTCTTGTACAGTGATCGCTGTACTATAATGTATGTTGACTTTGAAAACTTTGGTGTATAATTCTTTTCTTTCGAAAGTACTGCATAACTATCTGCACAAGTGTGTCTTTTCGCTGTAGCTGGCCGTGCACTTCTGATGTGCTGTGTTCAGTGCCACAAATCTCCAGAGTCCAATGTGCTCATAAATTACCAGCCATCAAGTGCTCAGCTGAAGGCAGGTTGTCTGGAGAAAGGTGCACTCCAAGTCTCATTTTAGAGGATGCTTTTTGTGCATCCATTTTGGTTTTGCTTTGCAAAGTTTATTTTGCGTTGGAGAGGTAGGTTTCTTTGTTACATCTGGGAAACTGAACAGCAGCAGGGTGTAAGAGTTCAGGAGGTAATAACTCTTGCAAACAATATGTAAATCTTGGGAGTAACAAATCAAGAAGAGCGTATTGAGATCAGAGTTTTCTGACTCTTTACTTTGATGAATAATAGCTTTCTCCTTTCCTCCTGCATGCATGTTTGTACTAATCTGGTGCAAGTATACGTATGCTGACAGCCAGTGTGCTAAATGTGTGAGAAATGACTCAGAATTTGGGGAAATTTAGGATTAAGTTCTTTGATATGGAATAGGCTTCATCTAGCTTTCTGGATTTTTTAATTTTTTCATTGCCAGTGATTTTGAAACATAACTAAAATGCTATGTATGTACTTGACCTGAAATAAAAAAATACAGTTGTAGGTCATCCTACCTATTCATCCTAGTGAATGGGGCAGCAGCTGGAGGCACAAGAGATCTGAATTTCATTCCTGGCTGTATCCCAGGTTTACTGAGTCATCAGTGGAAGATCTTTTATCTGGAGTGTGCTTTTGTTTTCCCATTTCATGATTCAAAGAGTAAACCAATATTTAATAGCTGGTCACCTTTATGAGGAAAACAATGGAGTTTGCATGTAGTTTTTAAGCTTTAAACGGCAATGAAAGTATCTGTTGTCATATATATATGTCATATATAATGAGCTGTTTTAAAATAGCTAAAGCAATTGAAAGGACATTTACCTGTAAAAGTATCTATATTGTTATATTAAATTTGTGCCAGGTGTGTTTCCTACACATATGTTTATATGGTGGGTTGTTGTCTTTTTGGTTTGTTTTTTTTCAGGCCCTGCTTGACACTCAGAATCTTTTGAGAGCTCAAATTACAAATTTTACTTTCAACCTGGGATTTTCAGGGAAATTTTATCACACAGGTAAGACTGAAATACTAAAATAGCTTTGGGTTTGATGGTGTTTTTTGTAATATGAGGAAAACAGAGTTTAAGGGTATGAGTAGAGAGAAGCATTTCCTTCATAATAGGTGTATGTGTATGTATGAGACAAAAAGTAATGGTATATTGGAAAAAAAAAAAAAGGGGTCTGAGCATGACGTGAGTGGTATGCAATAAGGGGTAGATACTGTCCTCTGTTCAGCTGTAACAGTTAACAACAGATCTGACCAGAGTGTGCCTGATCGTATTTGGGATAAGCATTCATTGTTTCGGATTAATAGTCACTCATCACAATGTTGATTTCTTTGCTCTCAGAGTTGTTGTGGTTGCTCTCAGAGCTTCAACATGTTGTACCTTACTTGCAGCCAGCAATTGCTGTTTTAATGTTTATTGGCTTTGGGGCCTGAGCTAAAGTTTTTGTTTCGCTGTACTTTATGGTAATGACTTGTAATACAATTGATCATGACGCTGGCATGCTTTCTCAGTGTGGTGGTCACCTCTATATTTTGGGAAGCATATAATGGGAATTTTTAGCAATTACACATCTTTTTTTTTCCTCCTTGGGGGGTCAGCCTACAAAGGAGACATTCCCTCACACCCTGCCAGGCTATTTACAGCAGCATTTGAGAATTCTAAAGGTTTTGGATATCCTTTGGATGCCTTTTGAAGCCTGCCTGATGCTTTTGCTGGGAATAAGCATGTTGTCACAAATACAGCATGTGTTTTACCCACGGCCATACCACCTTGAGAACGCTCTGTTTCATCTGATCTCAAAAGTTAAGCAGGGTTGGGCTTGGGTCTTGTCTAAGATTAAAAGATGATATGAGAGGACCACCACGAGATTTTTTTGCCAAGACTGGACAGTCATGAGTGGCAAGGTGTGTGGGATCATATGAGCAAGCACCTGGGCCAGTGGGCCCCTCCAGTGCTTTGGAATTTCTCCTCTGAACAAGTGTGAAATCTAGAAAAATTAGCAGAACAGTCAGACAAGGTGTGCTGTTGTCCTGGCAGTACCAGAGAGGGACAAATGACCACAATGTGCTGGGGCTTGGCCTGCGCCTACAGAGCCTCTCTGGAAAAGAGAGGGAAGAAGAAGGAGTGAGCAAGCAGCTGTGTGGTTCTGAGTTTCCAACTGGGTTTAAACCACTTCAGAGGTATTATCTTTTCCTTTTTTTTCCTTTTTCAGGGACTGAGGAAGAAGATGAAGGTGATGACCTGCTGTTGAGATCTGCGGATGAGTTTTGGTGGTTTCCCCATATGTGGAGTCACATGCAGCCTCACCTCTTCCACAATGAGTCGTCACTGGTGGAGCAGATGATCCTCAACAAAAAATTTGCCTTAGTGAGTTGTGGTTTTGTATTTTATATTGAATTTAGGTATTCAGAAAACATTCCTATTTTGTTAGAAAAATCAATCTTTGTAGAATTTGTTTTAATCTCAGTGAATCGAAAAAAAATTATGATAGAATGCTTTTTGCAGTCTGTTTTGTGCTATGAAAATTCTGTTTCTCTACAGTTTGGATTTCTTTCTCAAGTAAAGTTTAGGGTTTTTTTTTATTACTTTATGAAAAATTTTGAATGGAAACATTCTTTCAGAATGAAGAATTAATATGGTCATATCTTGGAAAGTCAATATAGACAAAAATTTTATTTTATATTTTTCTGAAATAAGCCATTGTTTAGATTAGAAAATATCCACTTTTATGCAGGAAAAAACACTCCATCAAAACATGTCAAATGACTTTATGGAAATACTGCATGTTAGGGTTAACATGCCATGTTATGACATATGTGCCGTATTTTCAAAGATGCTCTTTTGTGGTGATGCAGGATAAGATCTTACATATTCCTGTTGGATCAACTTTATAAGAACCTGTTTTGAAAAGCATTGCCTTTACTAATAATTTATTCACAGAAAAAAAAAAGTATTAGTGAGAATATAGGAAAATAAAACCGTACCTTTAGGTCTGAGGATGCTAAAGAAACAGACTTACCTTTAGGTCTGAGGATGCTAGAGAAACAGTCTTACCTTTTCTTTCATGCATTAAAACCAAACCAGACTGCCGTACACAATACTACATATTATTTGCCTGAGGAAATTGTCATATGTAAAGAAATTAAGAAGTGTTGTATCAGAATATCTCAGCAAACATAACTTGTTTGCTGAAATATGTCTACTGTTCCATCACGCTAATTTGGCTTTTCACTTTTCAAAATGCACTGGCTGCTCTTCACATGGCAGGTCATGACTTTGTTCCTTGAAAGAGCAAGGGGATTTGAAATACCGGAACAAAATAAAGTGTGCTTATGGTCACATGTCAGTGGATGTAGGGTGAAGGCATAGACATAGAAAATCAAGCACTTAAAATTTGTATTTGAAACTTTGCTTTAAGTAAGGTGTATGTTTTCTTTCAACCGAAGAGTACTATAAACTGTAGTTGTACTGAGAACAGGCCACCTCAATTTTAATGTTATCTTTAAAGAAAGTATTGCAGTAGAAGTTATAAAAATTTAAGATTTAACAATTCTGTGTTTAAAATTCCCTTTTGTCTATGATTCTGTGTACTGTTGCAAGCTCCACTGGAAATTCAGTTATTTCTTGTAGTTCTAGTGTGACCTAAGACATCTTCTGAGATTAGTCTACACGATGTAAGCATTAAAGTATATTATTAGGATAATTCATATTCAGCCCTGTTTTAGGTAATGTCATAATTTTTTTTTCTTCACCACTCTCAATGTTCTTAATACTTACATTAAATGCTTTTCATGCCTGAAGATATATATAGACATATAGACATGAAGCTATTCATTATGTTTCATTTACTTAAAGCATTTAAATTAATAACAAAGATAAGTATCATGCTTTTTTGAAAGAGGCTAAAATTGTGTATGCCTCATGTATTATCAGACTGAATGTGTATGAAATGCTTAACTTGGGAAAAGCAGTCACTAAAGAGTAACAGAGACAATAATACATTCAAGATCATAGGCTCATAATTAGAATGGAAGATTACAATATGCAGTAATAAATATGTAATTAAAAAATGTGAGGGAAAACCCCTTAAAAAACAGATTTTTTTTCTCGCTACATGAAGAAGATTAAATGGGACATTAGAAAACACAATTCCTTACATGTTCTGTAAAGATTTTTCTTTCTAATGTTTATGCATGCTTAAGTGAAGTAGAAAAGATAAAAGAAAGAATTGAGACAACCTGTGGTGGAATAAAGTGGTGTAAAGCTGTGTAACTGATGGCATATCCATTCTTTATCTCCATATGCAGTAAAACCAATAGGCCAGATCTTACTCCTTCCTACTTTGACAGATTACACATAGTGTGCCCCAGCTGTAGACCAGCAGATGATGTGCTCCCTGGGTGCAGCAGGGTCACTGATGGGTGTTGAGATACAAAAAAGTTAGAGTTCTCAACTGTGATTAAACCATATCTGTCTGTTGGACACACCATTACACTAGGTTCCAAGTAGCCCTTTAATGAGGAAAAAGTAGCCTTCTTCCCTTGCAGGTTTCACATCTTTAAAGTCTGACTTCCCATGTTACTCCAGAGCAGAAGCAAATGCCTCTTTGTGAGTTTGTTTTATTTTGAGCTGTCAGTAAAGTTGTCATATTTAAATTACAACAGGTATGTCTGATATCGTATCCTGACTATTTAAGCTTTTAAGTCCTGTGCATTAGGTTTCCTGCAGTAGTCCTTCTCCAGAAAAGGTGAAGAAAGGTGATTTTACTAAAGGTCATGCACCCATTCTTCTTTGAGATAAGACTTAGAGTTTTTCATATTCCTTAATAACTAGTTTATACAAAGGAATAGACCTGAGTATCAACCAACTCTTACCTTTGTGCGCAAAGAAAGTATGAGGGAAGAGGGAACAGAGAAAGTATGATTAGAAAATACAGTGAAGATGACCAGACAAATACAATCCATATAAAAAACTCTTACACAGAATTAAGAGATTGTGCAAAGGCAGGTTTCCTAAATCATTGCAATGCAACATCTGCATTGCAACATCTGTATTGCAATGCAACAGACTGCGAACTAGCTGAAGGAGAGAAGCCAGAGAGTTTTAGTCTATGGGGCTGAGTCTAGTTGGAGGCCTGTAACTAGTGGAGTGCCTCAAGGGTCAGTACTGGGACCGGTATTATTTAATATATTCATCAACGATTTAGATGAGGGAATTGAGTGTACTATCAGCAAGTTTGCTGATGACACTAAGCTGGGAGGAGTGGCTGACATGCCAGAAGGCTGTGCTGCCATCCAGCGAGACCTGGACAGGCTGGAGAGTTGGGCAGGGGATAACTTGATGAAATATAACAAGGGAAAGTGTAGAGTCCTGCATCTGGGCAGGAACAACCCCAGGTTCCAGTATAGGTTGGGGAACGACCTGTTAGAGAGCAGTGTAGGGGAGAGGGACCTGGGGGTCCTAGTGGACGACAGGATGACCATGAGCCAACACTGTGCCCTTGTGGCTAAGAAGGCCAATGGCATCCTGGGGTGTATTAGAAGGGGGGTGGTTAGTAGGTCGAGAGAGGTCCTCCTTCCCCTCTACTGTGCCCTGGTGAGACCCCATCTGGAATATTGTGTCCAGTTCTGGGCCCCTCAGTTCAAGAAGGACAGGGAGCTGCTGGAGAGAGTCCAGCGCAGGGCAACAAAGATGATTAAGGGAGTGGAGCATCTCCCTTATGAGGAAAGACTGAGGGAGCTGGGTCTCTGTAGTTTGGAGAAGAGGAGACTGAGGGGTGACCTTATTAGTGTCTATAAATATATAAAGGGGGAGTGTCACGAGGATGGAGCCAGGCTCTACTCAGTGGCAAACAATGATAGGACAAGGGGTAATGGGTACAAACTGGAACACAAGAGGTTCCACTTAAACTTGAGAAGAAACTTCTTCTCAGTGAGGGTGAGGGAACACTGGAACAGGCTGCCCAGGGAGGTTGTGGAGTCTCCTTCCCTGGAGACATTCAAAACTGGCCTGGACACATTCTTGTGTAACCTTATCTAGGTGTTCCTGCTCTGGCAGGGGGATTGGACTAGATGATCTTTCGAGGTCCCTTCCAATCTCTAGCATACTGTGATACTGTGATCTTACGGACAGTGTATTCTGCAAATTAGACTATCAAAGAAATATCTGCTATATACTGTTCTTTTGAAAAGCAACCTGAAAGAAAGGAGACAAGGTGTTGAAATTCATTAGAGTATATTGGAAACCAGAAACTGGAAAGAAAATACACTGAATGTCAAGAAAATGTAATAGTAGCAAGGTCTGTATGTAAACAAGATGGGTGCAGGAGTGTGAAAGATAGTGTACTACAAAAGGGGTTGCCTGCCTACAGCATCTGCCTGTTATCCTCAGAATTTTACAAGTGGTTATATTTTCTCCTTTTTTAAAATGGCACTAACATGGGTAAGCTGGTTTGAATATGGTTTTATGTTTTGAGTGGACTAGAGAGGAAATGCAGTGACTTTCTATGAAATTAAGCTAACAATGCAAGTAATTGTGTAATGGAAATCACACTTTTGTAAGTGTAACTGCCAGATGCCACCTGTTGTGTTGAATATGTGCCAGTAATTTTCTCTCTGAATTCTTTTTAGTTTGTGAGTAAATTCCTTGCAAAAACTTGAAGGAGTGCTGCTTTCTGTTTAATATAGATTGAGGAAATCAGCATAAACTACATCTATATCACTTTTCCTTACATACTTAAAAATATTTGTTAAAAAGGCTTTTGTATTCAAATCCTGTGTTTCATCTTACCATGCTGCCTTCCATCTCCCTTATATACCAGCATATTTTGATATCACCATTATTTGCATTTCAGACCTTGATCTCTCACAAACAAAGGATTCAAGGAATGCTATAACATGAAGTTCCTTAAATTTTTTAAATCAGTGATTGTTCTGCTATGTTTTAGGAACATGGTATTCCAACTGATTTGGGCTATGCAGTGGCTCCACACCATTCTGGAGTCTACCCAGTACATGTTCAACTCTATGATGCCTGGAAAAAGGTCTGGAATATCAGAGTTACCAGCACAGAAGAATACCCACACCTAAAGCCTGCACGATATAGGCGAGGCTTCATCCACAAAAATATCATGGTGAGTTGTATTTATGATGTTCATATTACCACCACTCTACCATTTTATGAAGAACTTGTTTCTAAGTGGACAAGCATGGTATCCTGAAAGTTCACGTCATAAGAGGCACATATTGCTGTGCATAAGTGGCAAGATACATTTCACAGTATCTTGTTGATTAAAATCAGTCTGTTGTTGATGATGTTACTGCTGATGAGGTGGCCTCCAGGCATCCCACTGTTAACAGTAAACAGGCTGCTAACTGTTCTGATCTTACTGTTAATACATGTTCAGACATCTCGAGGAAATAGTCAACTTTCCATCTTTTAACAAAATACTATGGGTTGGATTTCTAGCAGGTTTTAAATTTGCATAGTACCATTAACTGCAAAAGAGTTTTGTAAGTTTGTGCTATCTAAGAACCTTGATTTTGGTGCAGAAGTACTTTTTTCTTGCATTGAACATTGTACAGTTGTCCTTGTTTTGCTTCCTGCCGTGCAGAAATATGAACTGTGCTTTGCAGTGTGGCTTAACCTCACAGCTATCCTTTGGGCCCAGGCATTCAGTCTGGATGCAGGGCAAACACTGAGAAGGCTGAAGGAAAGCCGGCAGACATGCACCACACCCCTCTCCAGGCTATGAAGCTGCCTTGCTGAGGTAGCCACAAGTCAAGTCACACAATTCTTCTGTATTTGTACTGACCGTTGTTCATTGACAGAAACATTTGCCAAAAGGGGTTGTGCACAACTCTGGAAGGTGCTATGCCAATACCATCTGGTCACCAGGGCATAGGCTATTTCTGATTCACATATTGTCATTCTTGTCTGAGAAGTGTTTCAAAACAACTTTCCAAAATACTGGACGGTGTGTTCTTGAGTGACTTTCTTTTGGAGTCAGAGGGGAAAGGGATGAATGGGAAAGATCCTAGTGTGTATACTGTGTTACACCTCTGCCTGCACCAAGCAGTTTTGGAGGGTCAAGTATCTTAGTGCAAGACTGCCACTTGGCTTATAACGGAATTGTGGTCTTGTCCTCCCTCAAGTTACCAGGGATACCTCTTTTCTAAGCAAGCAGTTTTGGAGGGTCAAGTATCTTAGTGCAAGACTGCCACTTGGCTTATAACAGAATTGTGGTCTTGTCCTCAAGTTACCAGGGATACCTCTTTTCTAAGCAAAACAATAATATTCAATTTTTGGATGAAGCAAACTAACATGACCTCCAGACAGCCAGGAAAAAAATTGACATATATAGATTTGAGTTACAGCAATAGCTGCACGTAAAACAGTGGGTTTGTGGATATGCTCAGAGTTGTGAAGCATTTGAAGACAACTGATGGACTCGGAATGCCCCAAAATATCTTTTATAAGTTTTTTGTAAAAACATGTAATTTGAAGACTCACAATGAGATTTAACACAAGGAAACCAGGACAAAAAATCAATTTCTAAGCACAGCCATATATAAAACCACCTGGTTTGGGAATCTGAAGCTTCCAGTTCTCCAGGGCAAATGCATTAATACTTTACATCTTCAGGCTTATAGTGATGAATATATTCAGTATAAATTCAGTAAAACTGTTGTGTAAGATTTCCCAGAGCATTTCACATTCAGTACAGCTTCATTCTCCGTCTCTGTGAAGAATTGTTCTCATACTTCATCAGCGAAATCCAAGGGTTTTAAAGTATTTACAAGTTTATAGCAAATGTACAAATTCCATCCATTTTGTAACAATGCAGAATTCATGATCTATGGTCACAGTATACTGTACATCACAAAAATGTTGAGAAATTAAACTACAAGAAATAAAAGAATATCTACAAAACCACAGTCTATGTCAAGTAAGGGATTTTTATACTTTAAAAAATTAAGCTATAATATAATGAATGTCTTAAATTGGACTAGAATATTTGAGACCAATCCCAGGTTGATAATTATACATGAACAGCAATACTTAGCTGTTGATTTTCTATGAAAAATAGACATAATTGAAGTAGTCTTCAGCAAATTATTATCTGAAGTTGATAGAGTATATTTTTTAATTCTGCTGGAAAACCTACGTGCATTTATCAGCTCTTCCTATTGAAAAGACTTGTTGTTTGCATACTTTAAAAAATATTTTAGTTTATGTTACTTTATATTGCAGCTGGCCTTACAAAACTTAGCACAGCTGAATGAGAAGCACATTTATTATGTGAGCATTACCTGCAAAATTCATCATGTGTCACTGTAGAATTATTATGGGTGGTAATGCCAAAGCCAAAAAACAAAAAGAAAACAAACCCAACAAAACGAAAAAAAAAAGCCCACCAAACCCCAACAACAAAACACCAATACAATATGGACTGATAATAGTTCGTAATAGTTCAGATTATGTTTCAGATTATTTTAAGATTTTGGAAATCTTTGATGACCAGACTTCAAATACTTGGTTTTAGAATGAGGTGTTACAGACAAAATAGCTTTAGGAGGTTGCTGAATTGCAACTTACTAATTGATCTCCAGTTTCAAACAAAACGTGATGAATTTTTGGACATTATGATTTCACTGATAATAAAATGTTATTTCTTTCAGTAGGTGCTATTTATTGATCTGCCAGTGTATTCAACTAGATCATGATCAACTTCTGGCAAAGCTGTGATGACAAATCTACGCAACAGTTATCACAAAGGAACAATTTCAGTCATATGTTACTTATATGGCATTTATAATCATATTAAAAGTATAAATATTTTTGTTTTATGACTTCACCTTGACTCCCCACCCCTCCATCTTCACCCTCCCCCCCACCCCATAAATTCAGGTGCTTCCTAGGCAAACCTGTGGCTTATTCACCCACACAATTTTCTATAAAGAGTATCCTGGAGGCCCAAAGGAACTAGACAAAAGTATTCAAGGAGGAGAGTTGTTCTTCACAGTGGTTCTCAATCCAGTAAGTACAGTGTAATTTTTTAAATGTTTTTTAAAAAATAATGAAAGGAGAAATTACTGAATGCGTCAAGGCTAATCTGCTGGGTCTCCCAAATAGTAATGATTTGTTGCAGTGAGGTCTTCTGCTTTTTCAGTTAATTAACTTCAGGTCTAATTTTATATGTATTCTGTCAGTTGTACAAGGATGATTTCTACTTTTCTTGACTTTTTTGTCAGTAATGCAGTAGTAGCAGCAGCCATTCATGTTGCTCTCTACTTTTGAATAAAATAAGAACCCTGAGATAAGAATTCAAGTGTTAAGGACTGACATTACTATGAGATGAGCACCTCAGGTGAAGTTCGTTCTCTTTTTCTGCCAAATTTATATTCAGAAATGTTGGAAACACTCATTTGAGAAAGTTGCAAGCAAGGAGTGCATGTGGTTAATTGTTTTGAGAATTTCAAGTGCTGATTCAGAATAGTTTCAAAAAAAGGATGCAAATAAATGGACCACACAGTTAATATATCTAATTAACCTTGCATTTGTCTTTAATAGAAGAATAAACAACAAACGAGGCTATGAAACTATAGAATTACTGATAGAAGAGAACTGTATGGTACTCCAAAATGGCACGGGATTAGGTCCATGGCATCAAAACTGTCCTTTAAGACAGGCTTTTAGGGGATGTTTTCATCTGAAGTCCAAATGAAACATATAAATAAATTTACCCATTTTATACAAATGTAATCACTAGGATTCCATATCACTAGGAATACCAAAGGCAACAAAAAATATTTCCACTGAAATCCTTTGGAATAATATCTTAAATATTTTTGTGCCCTTTTTTAATCTTTCATAATTTAGTGGAAGTGCAAAGGAGAAAAAGCTTCTGTCAGCTACTTCAGCATTTTATGTACAGTTCTATTTTTCCAGCATCAGCTTCTTTCAGACTATAGTTTTGGTTCTTTTGAGAGCAGTTACTGTGGTTTGTTTGCCTTTTTCATGTTCACATAGCAAAATTAGGAAATAAAACTTCCCTTCCTCAACAAACGTTGTCTGCCTTCTAGAGGATGTCAGTAGTCCCAGTCCGAACTTCAGTGATAGATACCAATTCAGGCACAAAATGTTAACAGAGGGGAGACCTGGAAAATTCCTTGAATGGAGGGTATTGGTACCATAATAGTTTTGGCAATATATGGATTTTAACTAACAGCTTAACAAATGGCACTTTAGAGGAAGACATAGGGTAACATTTTGAGTCAATTCCAACTGTATTCCGTATTGAAACACAGCCACAACTTAGCCAAAAAGTGTTTTACCATTTTACACAGTAGCGAGAAAGCAAAATTTAATATGGTTGGTCAAGGCATAAGCCTTTCAAATTGAAAGAATTGGGTGGGGGAGGGAAAGACAAGATAAGCAGTGAAACAGTCATAGTTGTTGGTTAATAAGTTTGATCATGCCTGCCTAACACTTCTGAATGTGAGTGCAGTAATGTATTTTTATATATTACAATCAGGTCTTTGATTTGTGCATTGCAGTGTAGATGGTATGATCACCTAATTCTGAGAACTGTGATATCCCAAAAACACTGCAGGCTAAAAGAATAGATGTTAAATGCACTGTTTTCTAAAAACAACTGTAAATGAATATGAGGCAAATATTTCCCAAGACAAATTGTTGTAATCCTTTTAAGGAATGCCTTTGAAAAGATGATGTATCTGGTTTTAATATCTGCTTATAAACAGGTTCTAATGTTCTAAGCATCAGCCTGGCACATAACCAATTTCAAGATTGGGTTTACATCTTTGTGGGGATTTTTTTAAGCGTTACATACGTATTTATACCATTATGTGAAAGTCAGAATTGGGCAAAGATTTATGCATTAAAATGAAAACTGAAGTAGCTTTAGGAATTTATCTAATTATGAAGTAGCATTTTTGGACTTGATAAGCTTTTCTGTGTTTTCATTAAAATAGCTGGGATATCTTAATGTGAAACACACAACTTTTCAGAGGATACAAAAATTTTGTTATGAGGCAATTCCTAAACATTATTTTTCATTGATGCAAAGCTAAGAAGAAGAAACATTACCTGGGAATGATTACAATGTCAGCTAAGTAATATTCTCAACTATAACTTCATAGATATTTAGTTTCCCAAAATGGATAATACATAGGTATATCAATGTCCCTTATTCTTTAAGACGTTGACACACTGTGGAAGGAATAGAGTTGAAAATAATGCAGAGAGTTGTATAATAAAGTTGTGGAAATCCATGATACAATTTCATCTAGAATGCTCCATAAACTCAATCTTACATGCAAAACTGAAAGCATTTGACTGAACAGGACTATGAAGGACTCGGAAAGACTCCAATCTGAAGAGAAATCAAAATGATCAAGATTGAGTATATTTGAAATGAGACAAAAAATAGAAACAGCTTTGAAATTTCATGAAGAACCTACAGTAAATTTTGGTTAGCTGTCTCGAAACAGAAAACCAGAGGATAGCCAGTTAAATGAGGATGAGCATTTTAATGAGAATTATGTCAAGATCTTCTTTCAAGGTAATGTTTTTGACACCAAGAACTTATGAAAATTTGAAATACAGTATTGAATTTGGTTGGATTTTCTAGCCTGTGGTAGTTGATAAGACAGGGATTCCATATAGACTTATGCTTTATTTAACCTTGAAAGCAGGGAAGACTTTCAGAGGGCTTTTTTTCACACCTCTCCCAGCAGTAGAGTATCCTGTACTATTTTCTTACATATCTCTGATGCCATCTGCTTCTGTATGCAGCATGCTGCACTAGATAAACAAGCTAAACACAGGACAGGTCTACTAGTTTTATTTTGTTTTAATGTGGAAAACTTGCTATTTTTCTAAGTGTAAAGTTTCAGTAATAAAATTAGTGAAGAAGATCAACAATATGAAATCTCATCTGCTTTCTACCAGTTCTTTAGATTTTATTCCTAAAGTTTATTCCAGTTTGTTAATCTGTGTGATTTAGTTCTCAAATGATGATATTGAAGGTATATTTTGATTCTAAAATCCAGGTAACCTAGTATACCAAATTTTTCTTCATATAAGTATGTAATTTGAGAGATGTGGTCTAAAACAATGTTGTATGTTGCTTCTTTTCCAGTAGCATCAGTTAAGGTGTCTCAGTTTAACTTTGTAGAAAGCACATATAACCCAGTCCTAAAATATGCTTTGAACTATTGAAGATACAGATCAGGAGCTTTGCTGTCTTACAAGGTCAATGTATAAAGGAAAGCAACAGTTCATGAAAGCATTCTATACTTTTTCTGCCCCCAAGCAAAACAAACAGAACAGAATATAGTAATTGCATTTCGCACACTTCTTTACAAAGTACTATGTGTCTACAAATCTAAAGAAAAGGGAAAATGCCCTGTGAAGAGGAGCTTGGTGAAAGCCTTCAAATGGTGATAGCCCAACAATGAAACTAATGTGTAGCCAGCTGTGTGTTCTCCATATGATTACAGCAGTACTGATCGAGAGGGAAGACTGTTAATGTTTTAGGCCCTGTCTCTGATTGATCTTAAAATAATTGTAATCTTTGTATGCATTTAGTCCTAAGTAGTATTTTCCTCTAATTTTTACCTCTCCCAAGTTACAGTGAGTAGAGCAGCTATTAAACTAATTGATTTGGAGCAAGGGGGGGTGCAATTATCTCCTTTAGCACTAAAAAATTAGAGGATTTATGTGAGCATCAGCAGGACTTAACTGTATCTTTATGTGACCCTGAACAAGATGAATAGTCAGTGCTAGTTCAAATCAGCAGGCTTGGTACACCTCATGGGTGGGTGAGTGAGAAAGGCAACAGTTGCATAGAATCATAGAATGGTGAGGGTTGGAAAGGACTTGAAGATCATCAGGTTCCACACCCCCTGCCATGGGCAGGGGCACCTTTCAGGAGACCGTGTTGCCCAAGGCTCTGTCCAGCCTGGCCTTGCACACTGCCAGGGATGGAGCAACCTGTTCCAGTACCTTACTACCCTCACAGTAAAGATCTTCTTCCATATATCTAACCTGAACTTCCCCTGTTTAAGTTTAAACCCATTACCCCTTGTCCTGTTGCTACAGTCCCTGATGAAGAGTCCCTCTCTGGCATCCCTGTAGGCCCCCTTCAGATACTGGAAGGCTGCTATGAAGTCTCCATGCAGCTTCTCTTCTCCAGGCTGAACAGCCCCAACTTTCTTAGCTTGTCTTCATATGGGAGGTGCTCCAGCCCCCTGTCATCTCATTCTTGTCCACTTGTGCCCATTTTGGGAACTCTTGAGAATTCCAGCAATAGTTTAGGGAGTTACTGTGAATTGGGGCAGGGGAGGAATTCTGTTTTGCCTACCATTTTTGTTGACTGCAAAATACAAGTATTCCTTGCCTTCCTAGCAGTCCTACAAAAATCACTCAGAGTCTGCTATTTTGTGGGTAGAATTGACAAAATACAAAAAAATCCTAAATAAGCAGGCAGCAGGGAAAGGCTGTGGAACAGACAGGATTACCTGTCTCATTAGAGGTGATCCTTGTAACAGTGTACAACAAATGCATTGGAACTCTGGGCAGTAAGAAAACTTTACCTTTCTAGGATACCATGATTATTCTTCTCCCCTGGAAAGTCTTGTACAAGTGATTTACAGCTGTTAGTGAAGCAAGTCTCTTGGACAGTACTGCCAAAATGGGTAATGAATAATTTACAGAGAAAGGCAAAAAAGTTTTTGCAGCAGCTGCAAATAAACTCGGGTTTCCTGTCAGATTAATAATTCAGAACTGCACTGAATAGGCAATTTTGTTTCTTCTTCTACGTCTTCCCTGGCTATATATATAGTGAAATTGTAAACACTGCTATGTAAATCAAATTCATCTAGTTGGCTTGCTGTCTTTGGGCAAGTGGGCAGATCCATGCCAGCTGTGAAGCCAGCAGGACAGCCTGGCAAGTTGCAAGGTGGGGTTGCAAGCTGGAATCACACTGGTGGAATTGAACACAATTTTTCTGGAAACCTAAAGGTCTAAAAGGAATATCTTTCAACTATAGATAGACTTCCAACTGTAGATAGAGCACAGACTGCAATCTGATTCATTATTCTATCACTTTGTTAGTGTAATGGAGCAAAACCAGCTGTTACCGAGTCTCTGTATACCTGAAACAAAACTGTTCAGAGTAACACAGAGACAGTATCAGAACTGCAGAGTGTACACAATGCCAAATTAATTGGAATATAGGCATTCTGAGAGTTAGATGTACTTTTGTGGCCTGTAAACATTTGTTCAGTAGCTACAATATCAGCAATATACTAAATTGATAATGCATCTGGTTCTAGTGCCTAGCAGAGATCATCCTAATTATTTGTCAGACATAATTTAACTTCATTTTAAAGTGTTGTGCTTAACTTTGTTGAGTTGGGAGGCCTCAGTATTGCTTTTTTAATGTTGTTGCACAGATTGGAGGGTGACACAGTGCTCATGACAAAAGTACCTTGGTGACTGGTTTAATAACATAAATTTATTTGATTTCAGTTGCCTGCAGCAGATTCATATGTAGTTAAAAAAAGAAAGATGTGCCCAGTACACAAGAAGTGTTTATTACCATTTTTTCTTATACCAACTTTTATAGCTCCAGATTTAAAATGCCAAAATAATACTAAATCTGTTTAACAGCATCAGTGTTATTTCAAGTCTCAGTCTTCCCTTGCCTTTCCTGATGCCTGCCAAAGAAAGTAGAGCTGCCTTCTGAAAAGGGAGTCCTCTCTGCTCTTGGGTCACAGTCTGAACCCAACAGCTTAATTCAGTGGTCTCCAAAGTGGGAGAATAATACATGTTGGAGCTTCAGTGTTACAAGTATATAACTTATAAATAAATATACATACCTTGGGCATGCATGCTCAGATAATTTTTACAGATAAGTGTATGCCCTCAAAAAAGTTTGGAGACCAGTGGCTTAGTGGACTACTGTTCTATGGGCTTGTCACTGTTCTAGAGGTTTTTGTGCTTAATTTGTTTCACTCTTCTGTAGACATCACCACTTCTTTCTGGCATTATTACTGTAACTGAAACCAAATCAGAAGTCTTCCTGATGCAGTATGCCATTCAGGAGGTATAAACAGAAAAAGAACATGAAGAATAATAATAGTGGGGTATAAGTGCAGTCTGTTCATCTGCAAAATGTTTGTGTGAAATGGAATTTAAACATGGAGCAAGGTACATTTTGCTTATCAGGACATGTGGAAGGGAGTGGGAATACTTGCAGGTTGCCCAGCACAAAGATATCCACTCTGTTATTTTCCATCAGAGCAGTTAGTCTTGCCTACCATAAATCACTCCTGTTCCAACATAGGGAAACTTTATAATTTGACCTTCTAGACCATCACAGGGAACCTGGTAAGAAGAAGGACAGGGTGGGGGGGAGTATTTACCACTATCCTTGAATGGTTTCTCTCGTCCCTGTGTTTCCAAAAAATAGAGACCACTTGACTTGAGGGGGAAGAAACCAGAAACGCAAACCTTGCACAAACCTGGTAAGAGGGGCTTCTCACACTTGGGAATTAAGGGTAATGTCATTACTTTGGGAGGCAGGCTGTTTTTGTCAGGAAACCAACAACAAGTTATCAAGACTGTAGGTGCTTAGTAGCATCCTTACTGTATAATTTAATATGTGGCAGCATCGTAGTAGTTTTGATTTTGTAGTGGTCAGTATGTTTTAAGATATACAGCCTGTAAAAATAACATCCCTCACCAGAAGCTGGGCAACTTGTTGCATTTTTTTCTTTTTGTTTAAGTTGTTTGGCAATCATCTGTTGTTTTCTCTGTTCCTGATATGTAAGTTAGATCATGCTGGTTCATCTTTTCTTGATACACATGATTGAATAGCAGTGACTCAGTCTCGGTCTCAACTTTAATTTCTTGACCTAGAAGCTATTACCTCTAATTGGGAAAGGTTGTTGTAGTAAGGAGATATGCAGCATAGAATGAGCATTCAGAAAGGTAAAGGCTGTTTCTCCTGAGTGCTTGTACTCATTTCCCTACACCTCTGCAGTACTAGTCAGAATTGCAAAACAAAAAAAAAAAAAATCAGGGCTTGGGAAAGAGGGCAAACAGAAATAGCCTCTACCCTTTCATTCTGGGGAAGGAAATGCTGAGGGGGAGCTGAAAGGAGTAGGTTATACAGCTGTCTATAAAACTCCATGAGAAGGCAGAGTACAGGAAAGCACTTTTGCTCTTCTGATCTGAAAATGTGTGGGAGCAAGAAAGGAGCTGCTGCCCAGAGGCCAGATTTAGTCCCAAAACATCATTTTAAAAGTTGCATGCATTCTTTTCAGTCCCCTCATGAAAGATACTAAATCCTGTGGAGAATGTGCATTGAAGTGCAACCAAGATGATAGTTTGTTTATGAGGAACCACTAAAAAGGGTGATCCTTTTCTCACTGAGATAAAGAAAATGCTGAGATGCCCTGAAGGAAATTATTTCAGAAGAGGGCTGGAAATAATGAAGTCAAATAAGCTGTTTTTAACTGAAAGGGAGGCTAAAATGCTTGTTAGAGTAAATATAAATCCATTCACAGCTGCTTCCCTTTTGAAGAAGGAATGAAGAAATATACGAAGCTCTATTTGTAATTTACAGCATTTCCCAGAGGTGCAAGGTTATTGAACAAATAGTGTTATTTACTAGATCTGGTCTTCTGAGATGCCCACAGAGCATTATTTTTATATCTCTTCAAGAGTGGTTTTAAGAGAATATTTAATAGGAGAGCATGCTAACTGTTAGTTGACACAGAAAGAGTAATCACGTTCATTATTTAGAGCTTGTTTGAAAGAAACAGAATGTGATATCATTGAGCAAAACAAAGTATCATAACTCAGTACAGAAGACAAAAAGTAGTAATTATGTTTTGTCTTGATATGAAACTGCGCACCTGCAAATGGAGGGGTAATGATATGCATTTCCATCCTTCTGCAAGCTTGGTGGGAAAGCAGGGAAGTGGGTAGCAACACACCATCCCTTGCAGCTGGGTCAGCGCCAAGGTGAAGTCCCTCAAAATGGCACTTGGATATCATTTTCTTTTCATAGCCAGGGAAACCAGAGGATCAGCTTGCACATCTCTCCCAGTGCCATGGCTGCATAGCTGTTGTCAACAAACTCGCAGAAATGCTCCTAGAATATGAGTGGCTGGCACACTGGCCTCTTGTACTGTAAGCCACCTCTCACAGGGATCCCTGGTGTGCAGAGTGGTTCATGATCCTTCTCAGACTAATGGGAATGAGACCATTGCAGGATCATGCTCCTGTTAGTTACACAGGCTGCTAGTTCAGCCTGTAAAGACCATTTGCAGCTGGAGACAAAACTTAGTTCTTCTCAGGTAAGCTCAGGTGAATTGGGCCCTGGATCAGCAATATTTCATTGTTCTGTAAATCACAGGATTGTAGTTGACTAATTTTACACAGGTGCTGATAGTGATTTTACTAGGAGTTTGTGCAGTATCAACAGGGGAGGAAACCTTTTGTTCAGATTTTTCTGGAAGATAGTTTCAGCTGATCTGTAATATTTTTGATGCCATATAGTTACACTAAGTATGGACTTCTTTACAAGATTTACCAGCATTTGGTAAATAATTAACAATTTTATGTTAAAAAAACAACCAAAGAAACCAACAACTGTAAAATGGGAACTAAGGTTTATGATATATTTTCCCCCTTCGTTGACACAGTTTCATATGCTGGAAATTATTCATGATACTATATCTAATCCATTTTTCAGTCTCCACTCTGACATTCTTAAAATTATGGTCATATTTTCCTCAGGGAAAAAATACTGCATATGTTCCCCGCACTAGAAATCTTTCCAAGTTCTCTTGCTTTTTCTCCCATGGCAGTGCTGTAAATGTTGGTAGTTAAAGAGTTGCCAGGATGTGAACTGACATTATAAATGTCAGAGGTCTGCCTGTGTGAAGGAAAGAAAGAGGCTGTCAAGAAAACGAGTTAAGCTTTTTTGTGGAAACCCCCCAATTGTATCTTTATTGAAAACAATGTAGATCTATAGCTGGTCTGTTACTGCTTTGAGAACTGAAATGACAAAGGAAACTTGAAATGGTTTATATACATTTGGCAAAATGTTTATTATTGGTTACTTAACGGGGAGGGTTTGGGTTATTTTTAACTCAGTCCTGTTTGAAAAGAACAATAGCATCCTAATAATTTAGCAGTGTATATCTTCCAATTTTACTTGAGTTGGACAAACTGAGGCCCTCAGCTTACTTTATAAGCCAAGAGAAGTCACCAAATGACACTATTAATAAAATACATTTTCTGTGTCCATTCACAGACTGTGAATTCCCACTCAGTCTTCTGTAGTGGTAGAGTTAGGTGTTCAAAAAATAAAAGTTTGGTAGTTTTGAACATTTAATATCAAAGGAAGCCAGTGTTTTAAATTTTCTGAAACAATACAGCTGTAGATTCCATGTTTTATTTTCTTTTTCCTTTTTGAAATTGAAGGCTGGAATTTCTTTACAAAAGATTAACTTCACTTCTTGAACAAATTTCATAATTATGGTCATGATAAGCCTTTTTTAAGTGGCTTACATCAAGTTTTACTTTAAATAGAAATTGCCTATTCATGGCATTAGCAGATTTACTTATAAAAGAGTCACATTTCTAATATTTTAATGAAAATTAGTCTAGAAAATTTATCTTTGAGAGCTCTATTAAAAAAAATCACTGCTAAAGACAAGCATTTGCAGATTTTAGTGTAAGAACAGACTTTCATCAGTGAGGTACTACGTTGAAAATCAATCACTTTGCAAAACAGAGGTGTCAGTCTTCAGCCCAGACCTTCTTCAGTCCCTGAGAGACCATCCTTGCAGTCTATGTATTCCTCCTCCACTCACTGGCATGATTAGATGTAGCCAAACATGCCCTTCCTGTGGGAAACCTTCACAGCAGGTATTGCTTTTGTTAGGAGTCTGCGAATGCAGTTGGAGCAAAGGATGTAGGGGGGGAGGACTTATCCTAGTAACACTTTCACAGTAAGGTGTCAAAAGAGCAGATATAAGTAGCCTTACAACTGATAAACCTTTATTTTACGCACTATTAATTGAAAGCACTCAGGTTTCAGATTTTGTTTGTTTCTGCATATCATATATGACTATATGCCCAGTGCTTGTAGAATAGTTTTGTAGAAGAGATGTGCTACTTGTCCTGCAAAACTTTAGAGCAATGAGGTTTCAATTACAGCAATAGAGGTCAGCTGTCCTCTTGGTCTCTGACTCTTTACTCTTCCACAAAACCAAAATTAACCTTTTTAATATCACATTTATATTCCACTTGAATTAATCCTGTGAGTATTGTTTTTGTAAATGTTATTTACATGTTGGACAACCGCAGGGTAGGATTGTATATCCTAGTTCACACAGAGTTCATAGTACCTATCCCCCAGTTTTCTTCATTGATTGCATGGACTTGACTTGAGAAAGAGGATGTAATTCAACAAAGAGCAAGGACAGCAAGAGCTATGTGAATGTGATCAAAGTCTTGCAGCGCCAAGAGCAAAAGGCAATTTAAATTGATGTTATCTGTGGTTACACTGCCATCTAGTGATACAAAGAATCATTGTCTGCTCTCTTTATTTTGTTTCTAAAGATTAGCATCTTCATGACACATTTGTCCAATTACGGAAACGACCGCCTGGGATTATACACCTTTGTGAACCTGGCCAATTTTGTTCATACCTGGACAAACCTGAAACTGAAAACTCTTCCTCCGGTTCAGCTGGCTCACAAGTATTTTGAGCTGTTCCCTGAGCAGAAGGACCCTCTCTGGCAGGTAGGCAGGTTTGATGATGAAAAGATTGGGGAAAAAAAATCGTCTTGATGGTGGTTTTTGTGAAGTTCTTTGCTTCTGTTTCTTGTAGAGTAAAGTAGTAATATTTATAGATTTGCTAGTTGGTTCCATAAAGCACCTCACTGATGCTTCAGTGTACTTGATTGTTTCTCATCACTTAAATCCCCATAAAAGGTTGTGAAATTAATATGTATTAAGCTGTGTAATTAAAACTATCTTTCATTTTATTTGTTACTTTTAGAAATGCAGGAGGTGCAGGAAAGACATACTGTGTTATTTCTCTTCTCCTTTTGGAGCTAACAGGTGTGAAGCATTTGGCAGAGAAATGTATATACGTACTTTAGCAATTGGCCATTAAAGAAATTAGCTTTTCTCTAAGGGTGTGAGGAGAAGAGGGCATCCAAAAAGAGAGAAAGGCATTAAGACCGTGGCTACTTTAATATTAAAACTGACTAGCCAAGTAAAAATAGATTAGATAAATAGGAAAGTTATTCACAAAAGGCTGAGAGCTGCCCAAACAGGTTTACCAGCACCTCATACATTGATGTTATCAACTCTGCTGCTTGATTATCCTGCACTCGGAAGTGAGTAAATTGAAAATATCAGGAATATGAAGACCCACTACGGCTGAAGCCTGCACTGACCATGCAGTTGGTACATCTCCAGTCCATCATCCAGCACTAAGAGCATAGGCCCTAAAGGGAAACAGCTGCAGCAAGTGGTGAACCCTGTTGTGTTCTTTTCTGCATATGCTCAGTGACAGTTCAACCAATTCAGTGAAATGTCCAAGTGTGTAGGTACGTGTGTCCTTACAGTGACAATATGTATGCCAAATACTATCGTGTTGAGGGTATTTGCTAGAAACATTCTAAGGAGCAAACTTTACTAAATCAAACATAAAAATGTATTTAAGCTTGCTTAATCCAATGTTTTGTAGTGCTAGATACTGAATTACCAACTTAGAATCTGAGTGTGAGACTGCAAATTTGGACTTACATATGCATCTTGAAATTCATGCTGTTATTGAATAAAACATTGAATTAGGAGAAAAAAAGTCAAGAATTTTGCATAATGTTAAGAGATAATTAATTTTAAAAATGGAAATCAGGCTGTAGCCAGGTGACTTGAAAAATTAGTATTGACTTAGAAAAGGCATTTTGTAAGTAACAGTGACTATTACATACTGAATGTGGTGTGGGGTGTCTATAATGCATGTGAATCTGAATGCAGTTACTTTTTTTTAAACTTCATCTTAGTGAAGTACTGCTAAACAACAGTATCAAAAACTGTTAGCAAGTAGCATTTCTAAAACAAGTTTAAAGTGCTTTAGTTGTAAAGCAGCAAATGAAAAAAACAAGATTCCATTAAGTAAATTTACATAAACATTATGTAAATAATGTAAATTATGTAATGTTACATAACACCAAGTGTTACGTACTGATTTGAATTCGAGGATCAGAATATGTATTTGTGAATGGAAAGACAAATTATAATTCATTTATTCCTTCAGTTTAAAAACTACAGCATGGATAGGATGGTAGCTGTTACAGTAATGTAAAAGAAAACATCAGGAACTAGATAACTGTTCAAGCCAATAACTAGATAACTGTTCAAGGCAGTTTCAAGCCTTCCTATCTTGTATGTAATTGAACAATTGATTTTGAATTATTCCCACAACTTAAGATGTGGGATCAGATTGTCTTTGTCACAATTCCACTGAACATACTGACATTTCATAGGATAAATTATCTTGTCCCAGGGTCTATTGGATATCCAGGACAACTATATACACGTAGAATGAAAACTACATTTCTTCAACTTACTTATCTCATTAAAAAAACCCAACCACACACTTAACAGATACAGTTTCTGGCTCAGTTACACTGCAGATACATTTCTGAATCACTGAAATAGTTTAATACATAGCATGGGTTTCTGTCATAAGGGAAAATAATTTTTTCAGGTAAGAGTATTTGTACATTAGTAAAAAATCTGATTACCAATGAAATTCTTAGTTGTTGTTCTCCGGTTTAGAATCCCTGTGATGACAAACGGCACAAAGATATCTGGTCGAAAGAAAAAACCTGTGATCGATTACCAAAATTCTTGGTTGTAGGACCCCAGAAAACTGGTGAGATTTTATTGTATTTCAACAAGATAGACTGTGTGTAAGTTCAAGTAATTATACCAAGTAATCACTTTTTACTGAGACTACTGTGCAGAGACCTAGATCATCTAATAGCATATTTTAGTTTTCAGATATCATTCAAATACAGCATAATAATGTAAGTTACAATAACAGACATTACATATATTGAAAATGCAGGGTTCAGGTGTGTGTCAGATTTTTTTGACTTTATGTCAAAATGAGTAACACTGATAAGGATATCAACAAGATGTGGAAGGACAAAAGGACAGCCATTTTTCAAATTATAGATTCTTTACTGCAAGTTCCTGTCTGTCCCGCAAGTGTCATGTTTATAGAAACTTGTTATTTCATAGCATTTTTTTCAAGTCAAGAAGTTCCCAATAGGCAGTTTGATTTGCAATCCCCAGTAGCTACTGACTGCAAAATTTTTAAATTATTTTTGTGACAGTCTTATAAAAAATAGTAATTGTTTTTAAAACACAGTTACTAAAATGTGAAAAGCAGATTTCTGCATTGGCACTCCAGTTTCTGTGTTAACTAGCTATGGTTCTTTATATGTCTTCAATTTAAAAGCACAGAAAGCACAGATTCTTAGGTGACATCGATCAGCATCCTCTCACTGAAATGAAATAGAAAACTGGTACTCCATCTAGGTGTACAACCTCTCCAAAAAATGTATGTGTTAATTTATTTTTTTTTAATCTTGGATTTGTATCCTGTTTGCAGGTACCACAGCCTTGTATTTGTTCCTGATCATGCATCCTTCCATCATTAGTAACTCCCCCAGCCCAAAAACCTTTGAGGAGGTACAGTTCTTTAATAGAAATAACTACCACAGGGGGATTGATTGGTAAGATGGGTTATTAGTATAAATATACAAGTTTATATATTGTGAACAATATGGAAATGATGTTAGTGTTAGTAATGGTTTCCATAGAGAGTGAGATAAAAGAAGACCATCAGTGTCCTTCTAAAATGATAAATGCAAGTAAATAACAATTTTATTACTGAATATCATAAATGCAGTCATTTTTGTCAGGCTTTTTTGTAAATATCCATTTATTAATATATGCAGAACAGTAACGTAATATATATTGCTCATTACATGTGCTGTTGAACTTGGGAAAGTAATAGCTGTTACTTGGATATATGTAGGCAAAATTATGTTCCTGTTGGAAATCTTATTTCTTAAAATAATACCAGGGAGAGACTTTTTTTTTCCTCAAATCAGGCAAAAGGGGGACAGGGAAAGCCTCTCAAATTGTTTTTCAAGGATCAGGTAATAAGGAGAATGTTAGTGTCTCTGCAGGTTTAGTAAGTGGTACTAAAAAAGAGTATGTATCACTCCTGCCATGTTCTATGACTACCGGGGTATCACCAGACATAGCTACACCCAAAAGGTCATTCTTGATTTCTCTTGCTTTCAGAAAGCGCTACGGTCTAAAGCACCACAAGATGAAAAGTGGTAGCATGCTGTAATGGTTGGGGAGCACCAGTAAAAGATTACTGGTGTTTTGTCTTCTTTCTTTCCCCCCACCCCCAGTTTAAGGGAAGATAGTTTTATTGCCTTTGTATTCATCCGTGAAATTAACAGGGTGAACACTGTTATATGGTCTTAGTGTAGATACATCAGATCCAATTTGGTTTTAAGTCACTTAGTTTTTACAGAGTTATAATTGTTGCAGCAGATTCTTACTGCAAAGAGCGGTGAGTCAGCCAGTTACTATCAATAGAGAGATGCCATCTAAATGACTGGAAATTAGAAAGCTAACTTCCTCCTGTTGAGATTTTCAAGTCAGTGAAGATGACATGCAAGCAACACACAGCAGGTACACACTGAAGGAGACAGCCTAAGTACAGTGAGCCAATTCTTCCACAAAATGCATGTTTTCATGTTGCTAGAAGACCACTTTGCTGCTTCTCTCATTCCTCCTGCCATATCCACTTTCCTGACAAGTAGATATAATTTAGCTGCTAGACTTGTGCCAAATTACCTTAATCTTAACACAGCATTGGTGCATAAAGCTCCCAGTGGTCAACCTGTATGGTCCAGGTTCGCACTCTATAGCACCCATTTGGCTATCTGTACCTCTGCACTACATGTCCCACTCACCTCTGCCGCTTCTAACAGTTAAGTCTTGGATAGACAGAACTACCCATTGGTGCAGTTACTTATTGCTTAGATTTGTATTCTGGCTGCCAGACAAATCTCTCAGACATTCAGTCTGATAGTATATTTTAATGCTGGCATGAAATGAGCTTACCAAATGATAGTTAGATACAAGATATCTCCTCATTAGTCCATTAATTGCCTGGGACTTTTTCAAGGCAAGAGTATTCATAGGTAACAAAGTCTGGAGGAGGGCCACAGGGATGATCAGGGGCTGGAGCACCTCCCATATGAAGAAAGGCTGAGAAAGTTGGGTCTATTCTGCCTGGAGAAGAGAAGGCTGCATGGAGACCTCATAGCAGCCTTCCAGTATCTGAAGGGGACCTATAAGGATGCTGGGGAGGGATTATTCATCAGAGACTAGTGATAGAACAAGGGGTTTAAACTTAAACAGGGGAAGTTCAGGTAAGATACAAGAAAGAAGTTCTTTACTGTGAGTTATTTACTGACACAGGCTGCCCAAAGAACTGGTAAGTGCTCCATCCCTGTCAGTGTTCAAGGACAGGTTGGACAGAGTCTTGGGCGACATGGTCAAGTGTGAGTTGTCACCGCCCATGGCAGGGGGGTTGGAACTAGATGATCTTAAGGTCCTTTCCAACCTAAACCATTCTATGATTCTGTAACAGTCAGCTCAATTTCTTCTATGGTTGTGGAGATACAGCTTTCTCCCAGAGCTGACGCTGACTTAGTCATTGTCCAAGCTTACATTTAGACCAAGGCTAACTACTGAAGCAGAAGAGGGTTCTTTCAGACCTTGGCAACCTCAGTACTGCCATCTTGAAAGAGGTATGGATGTACATTGTAGTCTCCCAGTAGAAATGAGAGAAGAGCAAGATGAGAACTGATCTTTCTATTCTTGAAGTGGAGAAGTCTAAATGGACCAGTCATACATTTCTTCATGTTACAAATTTCTTAGACAAGTTTCTCTAAAGCCTTCTCAGCTTTGCCTTTGTCAAGTTTAGTAATTTTCTCATGAATGAGGTACTGAGCAAGAGTTCTGCAGTGTGTGTTCAGCAGAAATGCTGAGCCTGAACTTCATAACCTCTTGATATCCTACTGGTCCAATCTCTTTACCATTTTTCATTGACACCACATCAATTTCTACTTTTTGTTTCCAAATTTGCCATGATAGCTAAAGAATCAATTCACTTTTTTTCCAAAATTTGCTGTAGTACCATATTTAATATGAAGTGTTTCCATACAGGGTTGTAGCCCTCATTGCTTTGTACTTACTCAGTCTACCAGGACTTCGGTACAACAGTGTAATGACAGCATACATCTAGAGCAGATTTGCCTGTAGTGCTTATTGACTCTTTCAAAGCTATCTGCCACCTTTGCTGTCAATTTCTGGTAAAACATTCTGAGATCACAGGTTAAGTCATTAGTTTCTGATAATTTTATTTGCGAGCAGAAATTGGTATAGCTTCATCACTTTCATCAAATCAGCTGTAATATTTTTGGGAAATAGAGTCCGTTGTTTGTTCAATGAAACAGTATCACATTCTCAAATATTTGCATTAGGCAGATATGAACACTTAATAAACTAACAGGGCAGCGGCATCCTTTCATTCTGTTTTCTTTGATCATCCTCTAATTTCAGTTTTTTTACATACAGTCTGCATGTGAGATGCAATAGCTATGCAGCTTTGTAGCAGAGTTTTTGAATGCAACTTTGAGCATATTACTCAATTAACTGCAATGTTTATGTAATGAGAAGAAAGCAAGTACCAAAGACAATATGATAAAAAATAAAACATAAGCTTCTGTTTGCTTTTATTTGGCAATGAGGCTTATTTTAATTGATTATTCTAGAATAAAATATATTTATATAAAATAACAGATTTTGCAACCTTTGTGTGACTTGAAAGTAATTCTGAGAATGATGTTACTTTCCTAGGTACATGGATTTCTTCCCCACTCCTTCTAATGTCACCACTGACTTCCTCTTTGAGAAAAGTGCCACCTATTTCCATTCTGAGGAAGCTCCTAAACGAGCTGCTTCCCTCATCCCCAAGGCCAAGATCATCACCATCCTCATTGACCCGTCCGATCGGGCATATTCCTGGTATCAGGTATGCATTTCGAAGTACACAGGCAGGTACAAATGAAGATTTCCACCTTGACTCCTCCTTGTATATCCTTTCAGGATATATGTATATAAAGGGTTTGCATAATAGCAGCTTTTATTCATCAGTGTACCATATATGATCACCTGTGGGCTGAGGTATCTGTCAGTGTAAACCTGAAAATCTTTCAGGGGTTAAAATGCCAGAAGCCACCTTTTCAAAATGGTAATACAAGCATGCAAAAATGCTTACTTACTCAATTAATTTATGTAATCAGCCTGTACAAATTTAGTTTATAGACACAGTTCTCTAGTTCATGCACAAAATACAAGATAGATTAAGCAGTTTTTTTCAATAAGACCAGACCTACCAGTTTTGTCTTACTTGCCCAATTTTTGTGGTCTGTAAAGTTCCAGCAATGTAACTTCTTTTACAGCATCAGCGATCACATGAAGATCCTGCAGCTCTAAAATTCAGCTTCTATCAAGTGATCACAGCTGGACCTCGAGCACCATCTGATCTTAAAGCTCTCCAAAAGAGATGCCTAGCACCAGGATTGTATGCTACACATATTGAAAGATGGCTAACTTACTTCCCACCTTATCAGGTGAATAAGACTGTAACTTGACATCCTAATCTCAAATATATACTATCATAAAATATTACCTTTGTAAAAGTTTGCCTAGAGAATACTGATCTGCAGTGATATCCTAGATATACTAGAGCATTTTTTAAGACATTAATTGTGATTCTTCATAGCTACGTGTGAACTTTAACTTACAGCTGGCTTTCATTTGCTCATGCTTTTATCACTCTATGTCTAGCTCTTTGTCAGGAATATTGAGGAAAAGAGAACCAGACATGCAGTGCTTTGTGGTCTCTTTAATATCAGATGTTCATCAGAGTTCCCAAAAGAAAAATTAAAGGGAAGCTACTCAGTTACATTTGTATCTACTCTGGTAGCAAGTATAAGTGAGCATCAAGGGATGTCAGCTGGGACGTTGCCCATCCTGTATGGGTTGAGAAGAGTTTTGATGTCTGAACACTTTGGGGTATAAAAAAAATACCTTTTCCATCTGAAATGGGGATTGCCACATGAAAATGGATATCATCTAGTGGGTTTGTAACACCATAATATTTCAATGCCTCAGTGTCTTCACCCACTTCTTGGCCCTTTCATGCAGAAATCTCCCTCAGGCTATGATTGTAAATAAACCTGTACCTGTGCAAGAGTTCACACTCTGTCCCACTGCTGGCCATACTGCCTGAATTTTAACACACTTATGGCACTATTTGGACTCATAGCAAAAAGCATATTGCCACACAGTTTCAGAGCCAAGTTAGAAGGGTAACACGAACCATTACCATCGGTGAGTGTGGACACAACCAATTTGGTTTTTCAGGCGAGATCAGGTCATGCTGTGCCATTTGACGTGGAGAACAGAAAGTTGTCTCTGATTTGTTTCAGTTAGCAATAGGGACAAAGCCTTTTTGCACGTCAGTGTGTTTGCCATCTCAGGCATCATCAGGTTGTTAGATAAATTTATGTTCTACCTAACATAACTTTTTTGACTTTTTTGTAACTTCTGTAGCTTAATCCCAGCTGGCAACTAAACCACACACAACCCTTCGCTCACTCCCTCCTGATAGAGTGGGAGAATTAGAAGAGTGAAAATGAGAAAACTCAGGGGTTGAGATAAAGATAGTTTAATAGGTAAAGCAGAAGCCGTGCACACAAGCAAAGCAAAATAGGGAATTAATTCACCACTTCCCATTGGCAGGCAGGTGTTCAGCCATCACCAGGAAAGCAGGACTCCATCATGTGTAACTGTTACTTAGGAAGACAAAAGACCATAAATCCAAACATCCCCATCCTTCTTCCCCCCTTTTTTTTTGTTGCTAGGCATGATGCCATATGGTATGGAGTACCCTGTGAGTCAGCTGGGGTCAGCTGTTCTGGCTGTGTCCCCTCCCAACCTCTTGTGCACTCCCAGCCTATTTGCTGAAGGTGTGAGGAGCAGAAATGGCCTTGACCCTGTAAGCACTCTTCAGCAATAACAAAAACATCCCTGAACTATCAACACTGTTTCCAGCACAAATGAAAAACATAGCCCCATGCCAGCAACTGTGAAGAAAACTAACTCTACTTCAGCCAGACCAGCACACTGTCAAAGTACTGGGTCTCTTTTTCACACTTTTTTGGGGGAAATTCTTACCCATTGCTGCCCATAACAGTGCATGTACATATCTGAGCCTTTGCTGGGACTTATTTATGCACTGAAACAATTTGGTATTCCTGATCATCTGCATTTGGTATCTTTCACTGATCCTTAATCCTCAGTGTATTCTTTGTGTTAAGACCAGTTTTTCTGTGTGTCTTTGAGCCTTGAAGTGTGTGTTTATGGACCTGTAGGTTTCTGTATAGATAGCACATAAGCAACCTGGAAATTGGATCTCCCTATAAGCTTCTTTGGCCTATAACATACAAATCATTAGCTTCCTTCTGGTTCTGTGTAAGATCAAGCCTCAAAAGATGCACATCCTAAGCCCTGAACATCATGTGTCATACACAAGACCAGGCAGACAATATCACATGATCAGTATCTCCTCAGTAGACTTATTTCCGGGATGGATTTTTTTACATTAGCAGTGTTTCTGGCACTACTCCCCACCCAGCATTTAAAGATTACTTCAGTTGAGGGAGTTTGGCTGCAATCTGAACCTTCTGTTTATCCAGGACTCGCTTAGCTGAGACAAGTTGGCTGGAGTCTGCACCTTCTGTTTTCCTAGTGTGCCAAGGAAACTCTGGTGCATCTAGTTGGTGTTGTTCTCCACATATCCTCTTTTGGGCCAGCCTTTGCAGACTTTATGAGACATGCAACACTGTAATATCGTGATACTCATATGAAATTCTCTACGTTGTATTTTCATTAGCTTTTCTTCAGAAGTCCATTAATATTGAACTATGCATATTGTCATACAGATTTTTGCCAGATTCTACGTCCCAGAACAATAACCCTGGTAGCATTATTTTTCCTCTGTAAAAGTACCAGGGATTAACTTGCATTGCAAAAGCAGTGATATACAGTAGGCCATATCCAAACTAATTATCAAGTTCAAAGAAGCATAAAACAGTTACGGAAGCCAGACCTAAAATCAGCTCATCATAAAAGCCTTATCCAAAACTATGAGAGCCTTTCTTCAGCAAAAGATCTCTCACCCAGACCATCTAAGGCTGTCTATAATTTTTAATGCTGTATAAATCTGAGAGGTCTCTACATAGAACTGAATTGAAGTCTTAATGTCCATTGTAAAGTTGGTAGGTATAAAGTAAGTGTTCAAGTAGCAACAGAAATTGGTAAGGGTCCCCTTTGCATTAGAAAAGTGGTAATAGCACACTTGCCTTGCATGGTAAGAAATTGCAAATCTCAGAGGATTTTGCAGATTTGAGGTTCAGATGTTTAGAAGGCTGATTGACTTAATTTATTATCTCGTAAGTGATACAAAAATCCTCTTTTTTCTGGCCACCTAGCAGATCTCTAAAAGTTCGGGAAGCTAATGTCTCAAGTTCATTTCCCACCTACAACTCATTGCTTCAATATCATCATACAGAAGAAAAGAGGACCTGGTGTGACTCCCTCATGAGCCAAAAGATTTGCTCGTGTGCCAGCCTTACAGGAAATGAAGCTGATTTTTGCAACAGCCATCATTTAATGGCCAGTCTAAAGCTGATAGATTCAGGCTGTGTCTGAGCTGTTCTATTCTCCAAAATGTCTCTCTTGCTCCTCTCCCACCGTGGTGACTTTCAAACACAAGATAACTCATTTATAGTGGGAGAGCAGGGACTTAAACGATCTTTGTGAGGATGGTGGGGCACTGGAACAGGTTGCCCAAAAAAAGTGGTAAATGCTCCATCCCTGGCAGTGTTCAAGGCCAGGCTGGACAGAGTCTTGGGTGACATAGTCTAGAGTGTGGTGTCCCTGCCCATGACAAGGGTGGTGGAACTGGATGATCTTAAGTTCCTTTCCGACCCAAACTATTCTGTGAGTCTATGATTCTTCAGCTGCCAGCAATTTTACAGTAAAATGATCAATATGATGTAAAGTGACTCAAAAATACTTCATCTGTAGTATTTTCATTATATATGAAGCTACCCACTTTGTCAGAACTACATTAAGTTTTCTACCTTTCTAATACATGAAATGCTTAGATTTTGAGGAATTTAATGAAGTTAACATCTTCCTGAGATCAGGATATGAATGAATCAGTACAAGTAATAAAAAATTTTGCTTCAGTTCCTTACAGCCTCTCTGGTGGTTGAGAGGGAGCATTTTTTGTTACCTGCAACATTGGGAATGTCAGGAATTGGAATGAATTTCCATTGGTAAAACTTTCTTCCATGTCTGTTTTAGGGCAGCAGAAGTAGGAACGGCCCAGATATTTATCTGTATGTGATTTTAAATAGTGAAGAAAAAACCCTCACTCCTTTTCCTTCAGATGGAAATATCACCCATTTGAGATGGTTTTTTGACCTGTTCTTTTGAAGCACTTAAAGCCTTGTTTTCAAAGCTTATGTCTTAGGAAAACAATGAGTTCTTTCATGCATCTGACTGCAAAGACTTCTGGAATGGGCTACTGCTTTCTGAACAGCCTGATACTTCCACTAGTCCACATCTGTATGGGTAATTCCAAAGACCAATCTTCTGAAAGAAAAGATGTTTTTTCCCTTTTGATTATGCTCTGAAACCTCATAGTCTTGCAAACTTTCATTCAGTCATGGAAGAAATTTGTATGATTTTAGCCTTTCTGTTTGCATGGAAATTTGAAAACAAGCTTCAGCAGTGCTTGCAAAAGGGGACTCTTGAACCCCCTTACGAATCTATTTCCCCTCTTCTTTTCATTGTCATAACAGAAAAAATAATAGAGGTGTTTCCATGACAGGAAACGAAGGCTTGACTAACCCATTTGGGACTTCGCTTGTCTTCCAAGAGTCACAAAGACCCAAACTTGCAGCACCATCAGTGTGGCATTTGCCCATGATGCCACACCTGAGAAAATTCTCAGGTAGTGTCTGTTTCCCTGAAGATTCACTTTCAGGTAAAAGAGTGTCTGTGTCTGAGGTAGCCTTCTGTGAGGATATGTATGGTCAAGCACTTGAAGAGAAAGAAATGACCTACCAGTACCTGCCTTTCTTAGAAATGTGTTGCACATCCTCTATCTATCTATCTACATTCCTGCCTTGAGGTCATCATAAATCTGCCTTTAATATTCTCAAAGGAGGGGTTTTTTTTCAACATATTATGTTGAATATATTCAACATATTTCAACAAATATGTAGGGTTGTATGGATTTCACCTAACATCATCCTACCTACTGTTTTCTGTTTTTCTGGTCATTTACAGTGACAAGCTGTTCACTATTACTGTAATATATAGAATCATAGAATAGTTTGGATTGGAAGGAACCTTAGAGTTCATCTAGTCCAACTCCCCTGCAATGAGCAGGGACATCTTCAACTAGATCGGGTTGCCCAGAAACACATCCAGCCTGGCCTTCAGTGTCTCCAGGGATGGTGCATCCACCATCTCTCTGGGCAACCTGGGCCAGTAGTTTACCACCCTCAGTGGAAAGAATTTTTTTCCTCACATCCAGCCGGAATCCTCCCTTTTTTACTTCAAAAAACCATCACCCCCTTGTCCTGTCACAACAGCCCCTGATAAAAGGTCTCTTGCCAACTTTCTTATGTACTGAAAGGTCCCAATAAAGTCTTCATGATTCTGTCTGTGAGAATTAGAGGTTAGATCTCTAGACATTACTTTTTTTCTTGTCTAGTCAAATCTCACTCAATTTTCTGCCAATATTTCTTATCTTTCTAGGTCCTTCACTGCTATTTCTCTGTTGTCACAACCACTTCTGTCCTGGGTTCAGCAGTAGCAGTCATTTTTCTCCTTCTTAGTAGCTGGTGCCGTGCTGTGGTTTTGACTTTCAGCCTGGGAACAGCACTGATAACACCGATGTTTTCAGTTGTTGCTAAACAAGAAGTAATGTTTACTCTGACCAAGGAGACTTTCTGAGTCTTATGCTCTGCCAGGGAAGAGAGGAAGCCAGGAGCAGAGACAGGACAGCTGACCCAAACCAGCCAAAGGGGCATTCCATACCACAGCATGTCATGCCCTGTATATCAACTGGGGGCAGTTACCCAGAAGGTCTAGATCACTTCTTGGGCTGGGTATCAGTCAGTGGGTGCTGAGCGGTTGTATTCTTTTCCCTTGTTATTTCCCTTATCATTATTACTATTGGTGGTAGCAGTGGGTTTGTGTTATACCTTAATTACTGGACTGTTCTTATCTCAACCCATGGGAGTTACATTCTTCCGATTCTTGTCCTCATCCCGCTGGGAGGAGAGGGAAGAAGAGGGATGTGAGAAGAGGGCTGTGTGGTTCTGAGTTACGGGCTGGACTTAAAGCATGAGCTTCCAGTTTAATTTCAGATTTAATTGACATGCCATTTACCCTGCTCCCAAGTCATTAATGATGGTGACAATTAAAACTGGACCAATTACCATTCTCTAGGGCAGTACTCTCCATAGAATGAATGAGTTGAGAGAGGTGGAAATTTCAGTTTAAAGCTTGAAATAATGGCTTTTAAAAGGACATCTATTTTCTTTGTTGTAGTTGCTAATTATTGATGGACAGCAGCTGAGAACTGACCCGTCTACTGTAATGGATGAAGTACAGAAGTTTCTGGGAGTCTCTCCTCATTATAATTACTCTGAAGCCCTAACGTGAGTTAATTTCATCATCATTTTCACGTATTTCAACAATCCTAAAATACAAGTTAGTAAGTTATAAGTAAGCTCACTGCAAAACAAAGGCTCTCATACTTCTCCTTTGAGCTGGCGGTAGGATTTATTCTTCAGCATCTGCAAAAAAAACAGTTCAGGGTTAGATTTTCTGTGAATCATCTACTGAGCTACTGTATGTGGAACTTGACTGTTACAGAAGTAGACCTCTAACAAATGGAAAAAGTACTGTTTTGATGGAATTGCGTATGAATTTTGGATGAATCAAAAGGAATTTTATTTCCAGAAGTAGAACATGGAACACTGACTTGCATAAACAGAAAAAAATTGTTTATTTTTTACATTAGCTGCAAGACAGATTCAGCAGGATCAGTCAGAAATGTAACATCCACATCCTAAATACCCATCTTTTGGATGTGTAAATACACAAATCCCGGATTCTGACATTTATATTTGGTTGCCCTTAAAACAGATAACCTTAGGTTTACTCTTTTGATTCTTCAGTCTGAACTTGGGAGATGCATCCTCCTTGCAGTATCTCACAGCCTTCACATGCTGCAAAATACTTGTTTCAGGTTCGATTCACATAAAGGTTTCTGGTGTCAGCTCCTGGAAGAAGGAAAAACAAAGTGTCTTGGAAAGAGCAAAGGTAGAAAATACCCTCCTATGGATTCTGAGGTAAACCATTATGCTCATTGGCATTATAAAGGGATTCAGTTGCCACATGTGGGAGACACCACACAGACAAAATCATAAGAAGGGAGAGAAGACAAAATTAAGTAGACATTATTTATTTGACTAGCTTTCCATAAAAATGAAGATAGCTGTGGAGTGCATAGAGTTTTTCAGTTCTTGATTTTAAATGTGAAGAATATAAATAATATTAAAAAAAAAAAAAAAAAAAACAGCTCTTAAAATTTGGCACCTCTTAATATTAATAAGATAAACTTGGAACCCCTGAAATTCACTTGGAAACCTCTTCCTTTTACCTAAGTGACTTAAGTAGCAGAGACTCCACAGTGCTTGGTTTTTTCTCAGTCATGATCAGATATGTGTATTTGTGTCTGGTCCCTTGTCTTTGAGAGTAGTTAGACCATGACAACACAGACTCTCACATAATCCAGTTTTAAGAAAGGTTTCTGTTTACGAGTTTTATAAATGGCTTCCCCAGACAGATGCTCAAATGAAGATATTTCCATCCCATCAAACGCTATGGCCTTTACCCAAGGGCAGTTTAGTCTCCTATTCTAACTGTAACTTTTATGTTTATTCTGTCTTGTATTCCCATTCCATTTAGCCTGACTAAAATGCATATAAAAACCTACAGTTTTGAACAGCAGTAAGTATTAATGCGGCAAGTAAGCCAGGACTTCTTTTTCATAGAACTTAAAAGTAACTTTACATCAGTAGAGTTATGATACTGATATGAAATCACTGGGTGGGAAGGCTTTTGGCCAGAGATGAGAGAAGACTATATATGTTTGTACTTTTCAACTCTAAATACTTCTGAAAAACGGATTACTAATTGATACATGCCTACATATGAAGCTTTGGTTTCAGTCATTACTTAAATAAATTCAAAGTGACTGCATCAGAGTGTGAATCTTAATGTACATGACTGTCTGAGAGCAGAATCAGATCCTTTGCTTTGACTTCAGTGTTCATTTTTGACAACCTTTGTTTCTCTTGAATTTACCTTCTATAGTACAACTCCTAACTGAAAAGCTTAAACTTGCATGCAGTAGATAGCATAAGGCAATATAAATTGCTTTAAAGAAAGTAAAGTTTTGACCCGGGTAAAATGAACTTCTAGAATGAAACCTAGAATTCACAGTAACTGCAGTAAGGCATTTTCTTAAAGTATTTATTTTTGTATCCCATCAGTGCAGGGCTTTTCTGTCAAGCTACTACAGAGATCACAATGTGGAACTGTCAAAACTCCTACACAAACTGGGACAACCCCTGCCGTCATGGCTGAGACAGGAGCTACAGAAAGTAAGATAGCATTGAAACACAGCTTTTTGAAATCTCTCTTCCATACTTCAGTCATCATATATGAAGTCTCCAGGAGCTACTAGAAGGTCTTGTAAAATATACTTCTTCAAAAAAGAGTAAAAGATAGATAGAAATTATTTCCATGTGCTGGCATGTGGATTGTGAAAATACATGTGTTTCTTAGAGTTCCGGTGGGCCAGATCTTTCTCACAAACATTCCTGGGCCTGTGGACTTGTGGACCGCTGTGCACATATGTAGAAGTTATTTGCAGCTGGTATAAGTTTGAGATATGTGACCTGTCCAATTTCACGGTAAATACATATATATATACACGCACATTTTTATATATCAGTTTAAAAGTACTGTGTCTCATGTAGGTTTTATAGCCCATTGTTAGACCACTGACAGTTTTTCTTACTGTTTGATTATCGTCTTGCACAAAGTAAGAAAACTTGACGTAGCACAAAAAATGCCAAGTGTACTTCAGGGTTAGAAGTACAGTTATTATATGTGATTTAGCTGTGCACAGCAACAAAATACACGGAGCAAAGTATGGAAGCCACAGGCAAATGCAATGTAGAAACACCCCCCACTCCCACACCCCCAAGAAAACATTGCCTACGATTATAGCCTGTAACAACATACCCTTACAATATGGTAAAGACCTTTGACCACAATTAGTGTGTATGATTTTGGACTGACTGAAATGGCAAAATACAGAATATAGTCATTATCTGAGCAGAAATTGAATTGGACATGTGAAGTACAAAAGCTGCAGTATAATTCTTATGAGCAGTATTTTACTTACACAATTGTGAACGAAACTGAAGTAGTGCAATGAACAGGCTTTTACTCCTGGCTTCCACAAGCAGCCAGACACTGCCCTCTGGGCTTACATTGCTGTGAATCAGGAGCAACTCTGCTGAAATTAATAAAAAACTCACAAAAAGCAGAAACGCATCCATACTTAGATTGTCTTAATTTGCACCACTATTTTTTCCTTAATTTATTTGCCTTCAGTCTCTATGGTTTGTATATTCTAAGATCCCTCAACCTAATCAAAATCATAGCATCTTTCAGCAACCTTCAGTTTATGTCAGCTGCAAAAATCTGTCACATTTCCAGATGAAAATACTGGTTCTGGTTCCAGATGTTTTCAGCATGTTTTGTATTAAACATTAGGAATAATCTGTAGGGGAAAAGAAATAAACACAGTATGTAGTCATGGTAGAAAATTACACTCTAATCATGGGAGACACAAATATCCAGCCTTATGTTTATGTCATACATTTCAATAATACATCTCATAGTGTATCAGTTGAGATGTGAGATAAAGTCTAATTAATAGTAAGAAAAAATGGGGAAAGAGGATGAAAGAAAACTTCAGCTGAGGATGGCCTTGCTGCTTCTCCACTGAACTTTGACTGAGTGTTTCTTAGAGGCATGAAGAGGTAGTGAAAATGAAACAGAACTGCAGTACTAAATGCAATGCTTTTTACAGTAGCTGTATAACATTATGATTTGGTTTAGGGTGAATAGTTAAAAATACACATCAAATGGTGGGAAAACTTCTTGTGTCTCAGTGCTGCTTTCCAACATTTATGTAATCATATAATTTAACTTTCAAGGTAATAGAATGGAAACCAGTCTGTTATTCCCTAAACAAAAAAGGGATGTTGAAATCCTTACTGTACCTCTAACTGGTAATCTTTATTATTTATTGATTTTGTAATATGTGGTTTTGATAGGTCTGTAAAGAAAAAGGTCTAGGCAAATTTGCTGTATTTAACAATATTCTTTACACAAGTTTTTGCCAAGGGAAAATGCATGAGTAATGATGAGGACCTTCTAGAGTAGACATTTTTAAGATTAACATCTTTATTATTTATTAGACAGAGTAAGAGCTTTCATTTCACTTTAAATAGTCACTGTCATATGGATTTGTCCCAGAGGCTGACTTGTGAAGTACTTTTTATTTGATAAACATTTTGGATTCTGAAGATCTGTAAAAGCAAGTACTCTGCGTGCTATGGACAGCTCATGCCTCCTGCAAGCTTCTATATGGATTTGCTACAACGAAATTGAATAACTGGAGAAAATACCTGGCGTTTTCATCCTGGTATGATTTGTTTTACCCTTAATATAACCTGATGTAACTTCACTCAAACAGTTTTTGAAAAATCCACAGAAGGAATGGGCTGCCACATTGATAGTTCATTCTTTAAGAACTCCCTTTCTGTCTTATTTCTCTGGGAAGCCAAGGCACCCACAAAATGAGAATGAGTGGATAGTCAGGCACAGTGGTGATAGGGACATGCATTCAGTTGCATTCTGCCTCCAGAAATTTTACAACAGACACAGTGACATGTCTTAAATCTGTGAAGTACTGTGTGAGTACTCACTGAGGTACAGTAAGGAGCCCACTACAATTGTTGATGATCTGCTAAAATAGCCCAACTGGAGTCACCATGTAGCACTGCAGAGATAAGCGCCCGACATGCATGGCCTTGGCTTTGGCCTTGGGTGGATTGGGTTTGGTTTGGCAGCTAAATACAAAGCTCATTCTCCAGGAAGAAGTGCCACAGTGACTCTCAAGTCCTGATGAGGAACAGCAGGTTGGAGCTCTTGTATCATCCCAGTGCTCTTCCTAAAGGAGGGAACTGGAAACAAAATGAATGAGTTCCTAGGGAAATCTTCGGTGGATTCATGTGGTAACTTTACCTGACTGGATATTGTGAACAAAGTAGCTTGACCTGGAACTGCATCTGAAAGGGCGTAATCTTGAATCTCCATTAAGTCTGAGCTACTGTTCTGATGCACCTGTTATGCACTAGCATCTTTAGAAACAGTGCTGTGGGATTAGCTTCTTGTATGCTGGGAGGGCTAGTCTCTGAAACAAAAGCAATGGAGAAATAAAGGCAACTGCTGGTGCTTTTTACAGTTCCAAATTTCTGATGCTCGCTTATTACTTGTTAATACAGAGATGGTATGAAGCAACTTTTTTTTTCTCAAGAACTATTCTGTTTAAATATGTTCTTACATTTAAGAGGAGACTTTAAAAAAACACTACTTTTAATGTGCAGTCAACTTGGTGAAGAATGAAGAGTCTGAGGAAAGCATGCAGACAACAGCTACATGTGTTATTGCCCAAATCATAGGATGCACAAGTACAGCTGAGTAAGCAAGTCATACAACGTGCATTACCTGACAAAGTTTAACTACTTCTGTTCAAAGCTTACTTACAATAGGTGTTTGATTTCCAGAAATAGACTATCAACACTCTTAAAAAAAATACTGATTCATTACAATGAATTTATATTTGCTAGTCAAAGTCAGATATGTTGTATTGTGGTTGATAACACAGCCACGGTTTCTGCTGTCCTGGTAGATAACTGCACAATTGCTTGATTATGTGAGCTTCACCTTCATTTTCATAAATATGATTCTGAAATTTACTTTCTGCAGAATTTGTGCTATTAAAAGTTAATGTGTGACTATGAACAGAAAGTGACCATTACAGGGGGTGTAAAAGGGCCTGGTATGAAATAACTTAATTATTTAAGCAAACATTGCTGAAAATGCTGTTGATATTTTCTCAGTTCTACTACTGCAGAAAGAATTAGTCGCAATGATTTGCAGACTTTCTTGTACAGAATATCCTTTTTCACTGCTTAAAAACGTGAAACTTCCTCAGGAAGAAATTAAATAGGTATTTCAGTGTTATAGAGGTAATACTCTTGTCATTCACATTGAATGAAAATTGCTGGAAACATTTTTCTCAAAGTTTTTTAAAATAAAAATAGCTATTATTCTGATAGTGGCATGGTATCTGAAGTGCAAGAATAAACTCTGATAAGAAAATGCAGTGCTGTGTGGAAGTGATTTTTCCATTCATAAAAGCTGTCCTTTTCCAGGTTACTTCGCAGCTATTGTAGCTTGACACTGAGCTACAACAATCCAAGAGCATGGGAGCAGCATGAAATGTTTTCAGAAATCAAAAATAGTGCTTACTCGCTCTGTAAGTGAATGTTACTGCTTTATGCAGCTGCTTGTTTTACTGCTTTTGCTTCCTGCTTACTTTTTTTTCTTGTGCCAGAAGTTGCCAATGTGCTATAGAAACATTTCCAGAGCTTGCTGTTTTTAATATAACATGTGGACTTTATTCAAATGATTTGCTGTGGGGATTCAGTAGTTGTGCCAATGATCAGCCTACACAGAAATGATAAAACCTTTCTTCAGAGAAACCTCTAAAATGGTATCAATGTGCAAAGGAAAATTCACTGTTATCAACAAATTTGGAACAGAACAGGAAACTGTATTACCTATCTGGGCAAAAGCTGCTTAATATCTTCATCGAGGTAAAAAAACTAGGAAACCTATGTTAAGACAATAGTCCATTCATCACAGAGAAATAATGCAACCTGTAAGTTAGAAGCTGCTTTTATAATACCTGTTTCTGTAATCTCTAAGAATTACAAAACTGGAATGGTAAAGTAGTAACAGAAAAGCATTAAGCAAAGGGAAAAAGATCTTTTCTACAAGTAACACCTGCCTGACCTCTGTCTCAAGTTTATCTGCTTTCATTTACTATTTTTTTTTCAGTTCTTCCAATCCCAAAATTCTTAGTGCTCAAAGGCAAAAGACATTTATTTTGTCTCTGTGGACCACATGGATGAAGAAAGCACAATTGTCAGCATCAAAGGATAAGTCACAGGAATGGGGAAGCAATTAACAGCTGAACCCAAGGGTTAGGGAAGTCTGAGTAGAGGGGGAATTTAGACACATTAAGGTGATAGATTTGAAAAGCATATAGTGACTGTGAGCCGTCATGACTCTGTTTTCTGTCAGGTTATTTATTTCTTTTTTAACACAGTATTTTCATTCTTCACTTCCCTTTTTCTGTTCTGATCTTCTCTTGAGAAATTCAGATGGGAAGTAAGGCTTATGCACAAACACACAAAAACCAAACAAATAAAAACCCAAAAACATCTTTTGCATAACTTTTATAATACACAGTATATGCGTTTTAGCTATAGAACTCTGTCTGGAAGGAAAACATTATGAGCTGAAGGCAGGAGCCAGCTCTTTTATGCCTGTGACAGTGGAAATAAAATTCCTGAACACAGATGGTGCAAGGTCAGAACAGCTGAGGTTTAGCTTATGGCATAGGTAGGACTGTAGGGTGTGTTAGGCTGTAATTTGCCTCCAGTTTTGTACAATCTTAGCTGCAGTTTTATTATTCTGCAACACTGCCTGAAAGTCATGTATTTGAGGCAGTAGTATTACGTCATCATCATCACCTTAAAATTATGAAAAACCTCTAACATCACAGATAGGCCTTAAATAGTTTCCTGTCTTTCCCATGGGGTTAAAAAGGTAAGAAATGTGATACCACAATATGAGCCCAAAGGCAGCTTCCAGCAGTACAGTAGTCCTCACTTCCAGCCTCTTCTTCAAAAACTTCCTAACTATTCAAGTAACAAGTCATCCTGCTGTAGCTGATTGAGCCAAATTTTCAGTCCCCTGGCTGGGTCAGTTCACTGGCACGTGGCCTGCAGAAGTCAAAATTGCCTGCCCATTCTTCCAGCATGCCCATGCATGGAATATGTACCTTTGAGGCACTGGCTGTGCCAAAGAGCAGTTTCTGTGGCCTGTACCCAGGTTTAAAAACCATCCTTCCCTGCAGTGAGGGTTACTGTACCAGTACTTGAGTTATGACACTGTGGTGTAATAATAAGTATGGTAATTGGGGGAGGTTTAGGCTTCACGTGAGGAAGTATTTCTTTAGCAAGAGGGTGGTCAAACACTGGAACATGTTTCCTAGAGAGGTGGTGGATACTCCAAGCCTGTCACTGTTTAAGAGGTGTTTGGGCAATGCCAATAACAACCTGCTTCACTTTTGGGCAGCCCTGAAGTGGTCAGGCAGTTAGACCTACAATAGATCAATGTAGATCCCTTCCAACTGAAATAGTCTATTTATTTTTTACTCTATTTTATTTTATTTTGCTGTAATTAAAAATGTGGATGTAGGAATTTGGCTGGCATTAACAAGATACACTTGCTTATATGGACTGGAAAATTACCTGTATTTACTAAAGGGATGGCTTCATTTTTCTAGCACATCTTTCATGACTTCTTCCTTCGTAGTCCACGGTTATTAAATAACAAATAGTAGTGTGTTAGCATTTAAAGCCCATCTTCCAACTTGACCAAGCGTACATGTGCATATACATACATGTATATGTATATATATGTATGCACACACACACGTTTCTCTGCCTACATACAGCCAGGTTGGACAGGGATTGGAGCAACATGGTCTTGTAGAAGGTGTCCCTTCCCATGGCAGGAGGCTGGAACTGGATGAGCTTTAAGGTCCCTTCCAAGCCAAACCAGTTTGTGATTCTATGGAAAGCAGCATCAAGACCTACACCAGCTGAAGAGAGTCACTTTGGTTTGGGGAGTAACGGCAGCCTCTTTTCAGCGAATCCTTTAATCCGCTTTCTCCTGTGGTTGTGATTTCGGCAACATCCGAAAAGACCAGAAACTTATACGCAAAGTTTTAACCATACTGGCAACTGCCCCCCGCCCATGCCCCTCACCGCACCTCAGCCTACCACTGCGTTCAACTTCCGCTTGGGCGGGGCCTATGCTGCGGCCGCCGCGCCGCACCGCACCGCGCTGCGCCTCGGCCCGTGGGAGGGGCCTGCCGTGCGGGCGGAGGTGGCTTGGCCGCGCGTGGCTGTTGAGCCGCTGGGTGGGAGTCTGGTGGGCAGGCGGCGGCGAGGAGGATGAGGCGGGTGTCGGAGCTCGGTGCCCAGGCACTATCGCAGCCGTGAGGCGCCTCGGAGCGCTCCTTTCTGCCGGCGCGGTTAGGCCCGAGCCGAGCTACCGCGGCCGAGGAGCGAAGTGAGCAACAGGTGGGCGCTGTGGCGAAGCCGGCCACGTTAGCTGGCGGCGGGGGGGCCAGGGCCGGGGCCGCGGAGAGAGAAGGGAAAATGGCGGCCGGCACGTGTCGGGGTGGGTAGGGGTGATCCATGACTCCATGGGGGCTGCCGCCTGTGGCTGTCTCCCTTCCTAGGCATGGAAGAGCAGTTCCTTACTAATTGGCAAAACTTCTACCCGCTTGTGGGTTTTAGTCGTTGACTGTAGCAAGGGACAGCCCGAGTCGGCCGATGTGTGGGGCGCCGTGGCGTTGGCCCTGTAGTGTTTGTTTGTTTTGGAGCGGTTTTTTGTGTATTTGTTGATTTTGTTCGGGGTTTTGGGGTGGTTTTTTTTTGTGTGCAATAAGTAGAGCACAGTTTTCAAACGTTTTCTTTTTTTTTTCCTCCTCCTTCCTCAGGGGGGCGGAAGCTGAAGCCTGGAGATGCATCTGTTACTGAAGAACCTTCTTAAAAAAACTATGTGACTGGGTATGTGTTACATAATACGCTCTTAGAAGTGAGGTTTTGGGCAGGAATAATACTGTTTTTTATAGTTTAGCGACTGAACTACTGAGATGTGCCTATTGAAATCAAGGTTTGGTGCTTTGTTGCTTCTTTGGTGTGTGTACTTTATTGGCAGAAAAATTACAACCGAGTGTATATGGTAGCGTGACTGAGAAGGATTGGGCCGTGGTGGAGATGCATTAGATATGCTGGGGAGAGTGGTTTGTGATAAAAAAGTATGGCATGACGCTGTACTCTCGCCTGCAAATCTAGAGGTATTGGATTCCACAGATTTCTTGGGGATCACTGTGCCAGGGAAGTGATACAAGAAAAGGCCAGCATCCAAACAGCATGGGGTTAACTTTGATCCAAGATAAGGAACAATGTGTTGCAAGATAACAGGAACAGCCAGTATGTGAAAACAGGAAATACATTGTCTGTAAGACCAGTCACTCAAGAAAGAACCGGTTCTTACTAGCCCTGTGGTGCAAGTTAGGAGGAGCAATCCCCTTTGCACCCGGCGCCGTAATAACCGTTTTACAGATTTACAGCTCTCCTTGAGTTAGTCTGTTTCCGTGCATCAGAAGTGTCTTTCAATAAACACGTTTCTGATTTAATGAAGTGAGTATGAATCTGCAGAGGGAGGTGTCAAGAAGATACTAAAAGTTTTGTTTTGGAGCAGTTTACAACTGCTAGGAGCACATCATACGGTTCAGTGATGTTTGCTGTGTTGTATGTGTTTCCAGTAGGAAGATTAAACAGCTTCAAACTTGTTTTTACAGGGGAAGAACACTCTTGAGCTGTCGTGACAGAAGAAGATGGGGCTAAATTCCACACATGAATTATAGGAGTAACTGATCAGAACTTTCTAATTTTTACTTAGGGTAGGGTAGATCTGTCTAATCTTCTGGATTTGATACCTTTCACGAGCAATAGTATTTCTGGTTATCAAGCAGAGATAGCAAATGCTAATTTTAGTCTAGATCTTAATCTCACTTTAGAATTAACAGAAATTAACTTTATTTAAAAAAGTTCAGCCTAAATGAGAGATTCTGCAGCCCATCTGTCCTTATTACAAAGAAGTGCTGGAATGCAGCTTGCTATGGCTAAGATTAGCCTTGATTGCTTCTGTACAAATGCAGCTAGGATGACTAGCTTGTTTTATGCTGCTTTTAGGGATCTTCCACTGCTCCCGTCTTTGGGCTGTTGCAAAGTCTTCTAATAATGTTCTTGGTAGTTTCGCGGCTGTGATGTGCTCTGTTACGTGGCTGATGTTGCCACAGTACTATTAGATCCAATCATGGGCATATTTAGTGGTGGTGCTTTTGCTGTTCAGGTGTGTTAGAAAGGTGGCTGCAAGAAGTACACTGCATAAGCTGAAGGTAAGTTTGTGAAGTCTAGAGAATGAATGTGATATCTACAGTCAATGTAAATCAGTCAAATGTATGAATAAGTTAATAAAGAGACATCAACTTTGACTGCAAGTGTTGTCTTTTCTTTGCAAGACTACTGATAACCAAGACTAGGCATACATGTGTTCTTTGGAATTACTTCTACAACTGTGGGGGATACAGGTTTGATAGCTGAGCCTGAAGTTTGTGACTCTGTGCTTTCAGGGCAAATGTTGCTGATGTTGATCAAGTTGTCTGGGCACCATGCCAGAAGTCACTTGATTTTAATCAGAGGTTACTGCTGCAGGTCAGAAACAGTGACTTTGCGTGTAGCTGCTTGTTCAGTTCCAGCTGGTCAGGGATCTTCTGTTTAATCCATATTCAAGAAAACGATATGCAGAGTTCCACTGCAGACAGGACATGTTTTACTTGTAAGTAAATTTACTGTCTTGGCTAATAAGCCATACTGGCACAACCTCTTGAGGAGTATCTTCCAGTTAATAAGGACATATTTTGCAAATTGCTGCAAACTGGAAAGTTAGGGGGCAAGGGGAGCTTTCAAAGCGCTGGGGAACAAAACCTGTGAAACTATAGAGCTGGGATCAGTAGGCACTGCAATAACAGCTAAGTGCTTGGCAACTGGGTGATTCCTGCTTGAATGAGGTGGAGTTGTGGGCTTTAATTGCAATGTGGATTAGGTCTGAGGAAATTACTTCTGATGATCTTGTTATTCAGTTTGCAATAATACAGTAGGGAGATCATGGAGCTGTTACAGGAAGCTTTTTTTCTTTTCCTGCCATTGTGACTGTAGCTGAATGTATAGTCTCTGTGGAGCTGTAAGAAGTGGTACTACACCTGTATTCATTGGTGGTGTGGGATTATTCTTTTAAATAGCTCTGCATGCAACACTCTCATATGACATTTTTGTTGCTTGGGATTCCAAGTTTGAGACTGCCAGCCTGGTAGTCAGTAGTCATGAGTGTCTACTGAATTTCTTCCATGAAGATTGGACTTTGGTAGTAACTTCAGTGCTTTCAGGAAAATAACATCTGTCTGTTCTACAAGGGCACTTATGTGCTTATCTTACACAAGAAAAAATGCTAGGCAGACAGTGGCAAGAGCAGTTCTGCTGTTATCCTGGAGTCTGCAAAGTGGCTTCCTCTTTCAGATAATTTTGGGATTTTTTGTGTCTGGCTTTGACCCTATGAAGAAAACTAGGTATAAGCAAACGGACAGGAAGCAGCAGGAGAAAGGGTGGGGATCAGTTTCTTTGCGGATCTGGAATGCATTAAAACAATACAGAATACAAAACTCAAGAATGTGACGTGAAGGTTTAGAGAAAACAATTTTTCTTCTGTTGTCAGTGAAAAGTTCAGGCTTTCTGGTGTTGGGTTTTATATACTGTATGGCATCACACTGATGTGGTCATCTGATGTGTTACCCCAGTATCCTTGAATTTGATCTGACAGCATTTATGTATAAACTGTAATGTTTGCTGTGGGTATATCATGCTTAGTGAAGTGACAGCCTTTCCTATGACTGAAGCTTCCTGTGTACATCCAGTCACATGCATAGAAGGTAGTGAAATCTGCTTTCCCTCATTACTTGAGTACAAGAGGTATTCTTACAAGATGTGCCTTTTTTATTTCCATGTGGTTTAGGATGGCTTGCTTTCGTTAAATTCAGAAATTTAAATTCTCAAACAACTGTTTTCCTATCTTTCAACCTATTTCTGTCACATCTTGGCTCTTAACCTTTATAGGTGCTCCTTATTTTTCTGCAGTTTGTTCCATCTGCAGTTACATCCAGTGCCCTTCACCCCTCACAACCTTCACCAAGTACAGTCTTTATTTTCTTTTACATTGCTACAAAGGTAAATACTTATTTCCAAACTCTTAAGCCATCTTTTCCCTGTTTGTGGTTGCTTGATGTTGCATTTGCAGGAAGCCACATGATCAATTTCTGTATTCTGTGCTAAATAAATGGAATAGGAACTATGTCATGTGAGCAGATGTCTAATGTGTATGAGATAGGTCTGGTCTCCACTAGCTCGGCTAACTCAAAATACCCAGCACCCTGGACCACAAACAAAAAAACTTTTTTCCTCATGTGACAAATGTTTTCTGGGAGGATCTCCTACTGGGACCTACTACTTGAATCTGATTGTTTCAGCTTTGTATGTTTGTGCTCTGCAACTACCACTCTAAAATTGGAACATGAAAATCTCACTGAGTATAAACTAGCACTTGGAAGTGTGAAATAGTTGCAGTAACATTGAAAATTATGGGGAACATTGATTCAGGGCTGACCTTGTTAAGTATAAGCTATTATCCTGCTGTGATTTTTTTCTGGAAATGAGACATCTGAGGTTGTAGATAATCTGCATATAGTGATCATAAAATGGGGTCTTGGTTTATTTGTGGCTTATGGTCAGGTGCATCTTTGGGAAGTTTTTCGTCGTTGAGATGAATGCATTTGTGTGTCAGCTGCAGTAATGCTTATTTAGTCTGTTTCTCTGGAAAATGGAACTGGGAAGTTCAGGGGGACTGCATCTAAATCTTCACAGTGGTGGAGAACCTGGATAGATAACATATTTGTGTTTAAGATAGTAACAGAAGTGCTGAATCTTTTCTTGGCTTATGCTGCCGTTAACACTGTGGCACATCTGTTTAACACAAAACTCTAAGCATTAGGCAGGTTTTTCTGCGACCTTATGTGTATTGAATATGTTGGCCAAAGGGGAGATCAGCAAAGGTAAAAAAAATTCTTAAGCCATTTTAAGAGTGTAGGTTAATGTTACTTATGACAACCTAACTGGTCTCAGTTAAAGCCCGCAGAGCATTTGGAATTCCATCATACAGAATAAACTTCCATCTCTGAAGAAAAAAAAATAAAAAAGGCCCAAAATGTAGATGTATTAAAGAAAGTATTTTCAAGAGCACCTTCTTTTACTTGACGCTTACATGAAGTTTACCTAGATGATGTTCCTGCAGCATCTGCATGTACATATCCACAGGATGAATGTATAGAAGCTGTAGTCAGTGTGGCAGTTTTTATGGTATACATTTATGTCATCAGGCTCATTGACCAAAAATTAGAATGGCATAATAAAGACAATTTCATTTTATGTTGGAAACTGAAAAGGCATGTTCTCTGCATGAAAATGGTAGCGCAACATTTAAAAATCTAATAAAGCATTCTGTTAAAGACCAAAACTAATAAACTACTATACTAAATCTTACCACACTTAGTTTGCAGACTTGTCCCTGTCCCCCACCTCTTTGCTGTGGTTCAGCTTCTAAAAAATGCTATTTTCCATGGACACAACGCATGTATTGCACTATACAGCCTACACTTGACCATATATAGCCTACTTCACCACATCTCAAAATAACGATTCTGGTATAGCAAAGCTGTGATGGTACAAATAGATACATTTTGACAGATTTACTTCCCCTTTAATTAAAAGGGCTATAAGTAAAATGGTTTTGAAGTTCACAAGCACAGTGTTTCACACAGGTCTGTTATGTGTCTGACATAGGTGGTCACAATACTATGATCTCTGGCGTGTTTTTAAATAAAATACTTCATGCAATTTTGATGCATGTGGAATTACAGGAAAGTAAAATACATTAAAGCACTTGTGTACTAGGTTAGCACCAGTTCCAACAAGATATTTAAACTATTCATGACCTTGAAAATTAAATTTGGGGTGAGAACCGAGCAAAATTAAAGTCCATGTCTTCAACCACTTGGGCTTCTGCAATGTCATCATCACTTTTGTATGTTAAATGAGTTGACTAAGATACTTGTTACAACACCAGAGAGCAGAAATGGGTGACTGCCCACTTATAACATGAATGCAAACGTCCCACTTTGTTCATGAAAGGTAGAGTTTGGAGATAAAAAACACAGGGAAACAGCCGCTGGTAGTCATGGTTTGCAGAATCACTATGTGGTGACACGTCTGCCACACTCGTCACACCATAGTATTTCATGGTCCACAGAGCTTTTGTTCCATCTTTTTAAGAAGCCTGTTCACGTAATGCATAGAGCACACTTGCATATAGAATGGCATTTGACAAGGATTGTAGAAGCAGCGTCAGTAACTTTCTTGTCTCCTTGACTAGATAGTCACAGATATTTTCAAGACTAATACCCATTAGCGTTGCACTAAGATGGAGATTACATCTAGTGGTCCGTGTGCAAAGTTCAGTGGGGTGGCCCTTTTTAAAAGGATAGCAAGTTCGTTTGTCTTGTACATCAAGAGTAACTTTTTATCCCTGCATTTTTTGATAACCAATTATGGTCTTCATAGCGTGAGGAGCAGTATTTGTAAAAGGAATTAAATGGAAGCAAGATATGTCAATACTTCAGAAGTCACTGAAAACTATCTAGCTCTGACCTTTCCTGTAAGATCAGGCTGAACCAGTGTTGCAGCTAAGCCAGAGAGAGTTGTCTAAATATGATCTTCTAGAATATAGTAGTTTAAGACTTTATAGACCTTTTCAGACAGGTTTTGGCTTGACTTCTCTAGTATTTGTATTGTACATACTTACAACTTGTAGGATTGACAGAGGTCTTTAGCGTTACTTGAGTGAAGCCTCTCCAAAACCAGTGATGAGAGGATTGGGATGTTTGTTAGTCCGATACTGTACTGACAGCTCATGGTAAATAGGAAAATCTGAAAAGCTGTATGTACTAAAAATTACAAATTTCAGAAAGAAGACAAATGACATCTAGAGGAAAGAAAATAAGAGGTCATTCGTCAAATCCAGATTTTGCAGCAGTGCAGGATGTTTGTGGGGAAACTAACTTCCTATGTGTACCACCTTATGCACAATAAGATGTGAGAGCATTTATCAGAATAGCTGGGGATCTGGTTATCAGCCATTATTTTCCTTCTAACTTCTAATATATACTCAGAATTGCTTACCAAGAATCAACCTGCTAATGGTCTCATTAGTTAATGAAACATGATTCAAAATTAGAGGGCTGATTATAGGAATAATAAGAGAACAACCAGGAACTGATTAAATAGATGGAAAATTGATTTTGAGATCTGTAATTAATTCTAGGGAAGTTTGAACCATAAATAGCTTGGAGCTACTGCAGTCTTCCTGTAGGCAGTGAATCTCATAGTGAACTCTAGCTGTCCTGCTCCAATTTTCTGTTACTCTAAGCTGGCTATCACTTTTCCCTTTATCTTAGATATATGGTAACTTATTCATGCAATATATGAACTACCTTAACACAGAAGGATTTTGTTTGGGTAGTAATCCCTAACCGGAAAGGTGGCGTGTATACAGTTTGGATTTAACAAAAAGAAAAACACACAAATGAGGAAAATTTCCACCCACTCTGGACCCCAGCTATGCACGTACCACCTGTGCTGTTCAAGTTGTTCTGCCTCAAACGTTGTTAACAAAGTTTGTTTTTCATTATGGACATTCATAGTTTGATGACACTTTTTATCCAGGGTACAAAATATGATACTTTTGTATAGACACCTGGAGAATCTTTCACTCCACAGCCATAGCCCCAGGAGGTCACACCATACACAACCCAGCTTCCCCCTGGACGTTCACACATCAGTGGACCCCCACTGTCTCCTTGACAGCTATCAACACGTTTCTGTTCCTGGACATTTCCAGCACAGAGCATTCTTCCTGTGAATCTTCTCTTGTAACGTTCTTCGCATACCCTCTTGGGGAGTAAGGGGATGGCAGCCTGTTGTAATGTTCTTGAATAAGCACTTCCTGAAAAGAGGATCAGAATTATTCTCTCGTGATGGTTGCTCTTGGCAGCATAAATGTGGTTCAATCCAATTTTTGCTGTCAGTCATTCACACTGTTTGTTGCTAAGTAAAATGGCTGTAAACAAGACCAAATACTGAAAAATATCTACTGTGCATTAAATATAATACCGAAATACTATATAAATAGTGTAAATATGGCATATAGATTTTTTTTTTTTTTTAAAGGCATAAAATTTAAAGGTGGTTTTACTCCTTCTGCCCACTGGATATGTCCAAGACTGGGGTCTTTTTGTTCCAAACACACTTTGTCTTCTACAAAAATATATGCCTTAATACCTAAATGGAGAAGTTACTTTTGGGAGTCTTGAGCAGTAGAGACTAAGGCTGTATATATACTTCATTTTTAGGTCACCAATTCTAGCTCAGTCTAACAGGTGCTGCATCCTCTGTTGGCTTCCAAGTGGAGCATCCAGGTAACCATCATGCTTACGCCCTGTAAGTACACACAGTCTTGCTTGTCATCTCAACTGAGAAGCTAACATAGAATCATAGAATAGCTAGGGTTGGAAAGGACCATCTAGTTCCAACTGCCCTGCCATGAGTAGGGACACCTCACACTAAACCATGCCACCCAAAGATCTGTCCAACCTGGCCTTCAACACTGCCAGGGATGGAGCATTCACAACTCCCCTGAGCAACCCATTCCAGTGCCTCACCACCAGTAAAGAACTTCCTCCTTATATCCAATCTAAACTTCCCCTATTTAAGTTTGAACCTGTTACCCCTTGTCCTGTCACTACAGTCCCTAATGAATAGTCCCTCCCCAGCATCCTTATAGCCCCGCTTCAGATACTGGAAGGCTGCTATGAGGTCTCCACACAGCCTTCTCTAGGCTGAACAGCCCCAGCTTTCTCAGCCTGTCTTCATATGTGAGATGCTCCAGCCCTTGATCATCCTCATGGGCCTCCTCTGGACTCGCTCCAGCAGTTCCATGTCCTTTTTATGTTGAGGACACCAGAACTGCACACAACACTCCAAGTGAGGTCTCACAAGAGCAGAGTAGAGGGGCAGGATCACCTCCTTCAACCTGCTGGTCACTCTCCTTTTGATGCAGCCCAGGATACGGTTGGCTTTCTGGGCTGCGAGCACACACTGAAGCTGGCTCATGTTCATTTTCTCATCGACCAACACCCCCAAGTCCTTCTCTGCAGGGCTGCTCTGAATCTCTTCTCTGCCCAACCTGTAGCTGTGCCTGGGATTGCTCTGACCCAGGTGTAGGACCTTGCACATGGCATGGTTAAACATCATCAGCCCACCTCACAAGTGTGTCAAGGTCCCTCTGGATGGCATTCCTTCCCTCCAGCGTATCAACCAAACCACACAGCTTGGTGTCATTGGCAAACTTGCTGAGGGCGCACTCAATCCCACTGTCCATGTCAGCGACGAAGATGTTGAACAAGACCGGTCCCACCACTGATCCCTGAGGGACACCACTTGTTACTGGTCTCCAGCCAGACATTGAGCCATTGACCACAACTCTTTGTGTGTGGCCATCCAGCCAGTTCTTTATCCACCGAGTGGTCCTCCTATCAAATTGACGTCTCTCCAGTTTAGAGACAAGGATGTCGTGTGGGACAGTGTCGAATGCTTTGCACAAGTCCAGGTAGATGACATCAACTGCTCTACCCCTGTCCATCAGTTCCATAGGCCCATCATAGAAAGCCACCAAATTGGTCAGGCAGGATTTCCCCTTAGTGAAGCCATGCTGGCTGTCACCAACCACCTTGTTTTTCATGTGCCTTAGCATGCCTCCCAGGAGAATCTACTCCAAGATTTTGCCAGGCACAGAGGTGAGGCTGACTGGTCAGTAGTTCCCTGGATCTTCCATCTTCTCCTTCTTGAAAATGGGGGTTATATTTCCCTTTTTCCAGCCACTGGGACCTTCACCTGACTGCCATGATTTTTCAAACATGATGGCCAGTGGCTTTGCAACTTCATTTGCCAGCTCCTTCAGGACCCACAGATGAATTTCATCAGGTCCCACAGACTTGTGTACATTGAGGTTCTTAAGATGGTCTCGAGCCAGATCCTCTCCTACAGTGGGCCTAGGGTCTTCATTCTCACAGTCTGCCTTCCAAGACTTGGGTGGTGTGGTCAGAGCATTTGCCAGTGAAGACTGAGGCAAAGAAGTCATTAAGAACCTCAGCCTTCTCCAAATCCAGGGTAGCCGAATCCCGATAGCTTCTGGAGAGGGCCCACGTCATCCCTAGTCTGTCTCCTATTTGCAATGTACCTATAGAATCCCTTCTTGTTATCTTTCACATTCTTAGGCAAGTTTAATTCTAACTGGGCCTTAGCTTTCCTAACCTGGTTCCTAGCTTCCAAGACAACATCCCTGTATTCATCCCAGACCACCTGTCCTTCCTTCCACCTTTTATACCCCTCTTTTTTCCCTTGAAGTTTCCTCACCAGCTCCTTATCCATCCAAGGATGTCTCTGCACTTCCTTCTAGTTGCAGCACTCCTGAGCTTGTAGCAGGTGATCCTTGAATATCAACCAACAGTCTTATTTAGCTCTTATTGAGCCAAAGTGTGCTCTGATAGAAATTGGTAGTATTGTTTGAATCTTTTACAATCCTAGTAACTTCTAAGTACTAGAGTACTAATGGGACTCCTGACCAAAAGGAATCTTTAATTTGTGGGAGTGACCAGAACCTGTCCTTTGGTTTTCTTTATCTGTAGTGAATCCTGCATTGTATAAGCAGTGCTTTTCTTATAATTAGTCAAGATTGAAATAATTTGGCTGTTTTCTATAACTTGCACCTCTTTTTCAGTTGGAAACATTGGAAATTGAAGTCAATGTGGTTTTTTTTTCAATTTCCAAGTAAAATCTTAATACTTGTAATTATGATTCATATAGTAAGTGCAAAATTTCAGCTGAGGTGCTGTGATGATGTAATTTCTTACCAAATTATTGTAGTGGTTAATGTTTCCTTAAATAGATGTCCTAAGTTAAAAGTATTGCAGAACTTTCAGTGAGTTGTGTACAAAGCTAGGCAGAGCCAGGCAATGTATTAGCAATTGTTATTAGCAAAAAAAGCCACCCTACAAGTCATATCTTCCATAGCATAGAGCAGTGCCCCAGATATCTGTGCCCACAGAGTAATGCGTGTAAAGAGGAAGAACTAATATTTGGCCTTGCTGCCTTGTCTCCTTGCTAGTTTGAATGAGTCCACAGAACAAAGGCTCAAGCGTGGTTGCTGACTTGTGCTGTATTCAACACCATAAAAACATGAAAGTAAACCATGGTTATTAATTTGTAAAACAATTAAAGGACAAAGACCTTCTAAGAGGAAGGATCTTGTACTGACCTACAGAGTGCCTAGTTTGTTCCAGAAGTCTGGATTGCAGACTGCATTGTGGATCTTGTAAATTTTGGCAAGATGTTCTCTTAATTTAAATCAAAACTGCTGATTGAAAATGTCAGTGGTAACAAGGGAGACTAAAAACGTTATTTGAAATTCTATGATTTGAATGTTTTCTATCCATTTTATATTGAAGTAGGGTACTTTAAATAACCTTTTTCAAGTATTCATTGTACTTACCTTCAAACTCCTAACTATATTAGAGCTGTTATGTTCTGAGGCGGGTAGTGATAAGCTGCAGTGCAGGGTGTGCCTGGCAACAAATCAGCTTTTCTTTGATCTTTGTCAATCTTAATGAGGCTATTTTACTGACTGGTTCTGTGCTTTAGAGTGACATGGTTAATTGCTACTTTTCAAACACAAACTAAATTCAGTAAATGGAGTGCTGTCATTTCTGTTTAAGGATCAGGAGAGAAAATATCCCCCTATATAAAGACAGTTAAATTGTTCCATTTGGAGCATTTTCTTATTTTAAGTATTTTCTTATTTGAGTTTGGGGTTTTGTTTGTTTCTGTTTTGTTTAGTTTTAAATAAGCAGCCTCAGGTAATGCAATTGGTGCATAGAAATCATTAAAACATTTTTACCTGTGTCACCCCATCCAGTGATATAACAGTTGGGAGCAGTTTTCTGTGGTCTCTCTCTTCTTAATGGCAAACAAGCAGGTAAGACATGGGAACTGAATCTGGCACACCGTTCCTCTGGCCCCTGTAGCCTCACCAATGCAATGTCATAGTCGCTGCTGTCAGGCCTGTACTCTTTATGCATCACAATCTGTTGGACTCCAGTTTCTTCCTCGTACTCTTCTGGTACCAGTGTGTGATAGTCTCCAACTCGCACAGCATAGTTCCGAGTGATGTTGCCATACCTAAGATTGAGGTGAAAACAAATAGGGCTGGCTTATGCAAAGTTAGACCCAAAGCATGCAAACACATTTGATCAGAGTCTTTATTGCTCATATAAATAATGATACAAAAGGGGGTTTTAAAGAGTGGAAAAGCTTTCTCAGGTGTTTAGATTGACATTCATAATATGTCAATATAAGGATATAAATAATATAAAAAACCCTTTTCCTAAAGTTTCAGGTTGGGCTATATTCCTTTTTGTGTATTTTTACAGGTGAGGTTTCTTATGGCCATCTGCCATGACTGGCATTTATTTCAAAGATACAAGCAAGGTGTTCATTATAAATGTATTTAGCAAGGGTAATGTAAACTGCCAGTAAATATAATGAAAGCGTGAGTACTAACATCATTGTGATGCTCTAAATAATTACTGAAATGAAAACCGTGTTCAGGCTTGCTTTGTTTTACATTAACTGAAGTAAGGAATTAGTTGTAGACTACATTTGTGGCATTTAAGGAACACTAAGGAGTTGTAGACATCATTTTTTTAGGAAAACAAAGCCTATGTGCATCACAAGCACCAACTGTCAAGTGACAGAACACCTGTAAACCTTACGATTTGTTTTGCACCTAATATGACTCCAGTTTCTTTCACATCATAGACTAAATGGTAAATACCTTAGAGATTATTACTGTGGCTGAAATAATTTTCTGTGCATGGCTTTGGAGATTTCTGGAGCCCTTCTCAGGAAAATACAAACAAGACGGTACTGTTGGGTACATTTATTTATTTATTTTAAAATCTGGCTAAGCTAACCCAAATGTTTTTCCTTTGCCTTCTTCCTTTACCTCTTAGTCTTCAACAGGAAATGGGCAATGCATGTGCAGAAAATAGCCTACAGTTTTCTGTCACCTTCTAACCTGTCTTGTTCCTTTCATACTCTCCAGCAAAGTGCTGATCTCCATAGCTTACTAAAGCCTGCTTGATGAGCAGCAGAAAAAGGAAGAACATGACAGGCTTCTTCTGCACAATATACCACTGAATATTTCTTCAAATTGTGGATTGCTTTCCCGGTTGCTTTCAAAGCTTTCTTTGCCATATTCTGCAAGACCTTCAGGTCTTCTATGAACAAAATCTCACTTCCAGGCTAGTAAGGAGAAAGAGTTTCAGTCTATGACCAAATACCTGTTCATTTTAAAATTACCTTCTATATAGGAAAACTAAAATAACTTGTATACCACAAAACTTTTTTCAGCTCTTCCATAGTAGTAGTCTCTGCGAAATACTTTCTAGTTACTGTATTTTCCTTGTGCTTGGAAATAAAAATTCTACAGAGCTGGAAGTGAAGAGATGCAATGGATGCAGACTTTTTAAAAAAGTATTCATACTGATTTTAGTCTCAGAGGGAGAATTGAGAAAAATTAAATTGTGTATTCTATCAAATACATTACTTCTTTGCTTCCTGAAAAAAATAGCTCAGAGCTTTTTTCGTGAATCAGAATGTTTATCTCAAAGGTATTTAAGAAAAAACCCTCTGTGTCACATTACTGATCTTTCTGTTTTGACCACAGAATTGCTAGTATTTCATAACTTACCACTGAATAAATTTTCATTAGGAATTTTCTATTAAGAAATTAAAGCCTGAATAGGAACAGAACATGAAACAAGGCAGAACCATGAATCTTGGCTTTCTAGGCATTCTGAATCCAGTCCCTGAAGTTTCTACAATATAGGTATTTCCTTGTAAGGATTTTTTAAAAACAAATACTTGAGTCTCACTTCCTCTTGCACTAGATGTCCTGTTCTCATTTCTAGGTCAGCATTTGTGGCTTTGCCAGTTTTAAAAGCTTGTTAGGACTTCACAATTTATTATTTTCCTGATAAAATAAACAGAAAAATTCCATGGATGTTGCCTTTAAGGAGATTCTTCAGAGTAAGAAAGGCTGTCAGATCTTAATTAGTTTTTTCAGTGATACATATCCATCTGTATTTGGCCATCTGAGGTGATATCAGTGAAATCTTAACTAAGTCCTGCACCCCTGTAGATAGTCTGTCAAATCCTTGCCCAAGAATTTCTTCCCTGACTCTAATGAATCCCCTCCTGGGTCGTTGCCACACTTCTTTACATGAGAAAAGGCTAATCTTACTGTACTTTGCCAAGACACTTAGTATACTATTATCAGTTTAACTTATATTATTGTAACTCTGAGCTGTGATGTGGGAGCCAGTAAAAGTATTCTGGCACTGGCTAGAAAACAGTGTTGTGGTCTGATCTGGGACCTTTAGTGCGTTTCTTTTTTGTTGGTTTTTTTTTCTGCCATCTGTTTGGCTTTCCTTAATAGAGAAAGGAATAAGGCTACATGCATCTTTAGTAGGTTAAAATACTGTATAGTATAGGCATTACTTAACACACATTTATTTGAGTAGCATTTCTGTGAAGATGCCTTTTTATGAATATGTTGCGCATCTTTACAATAAAACACTTGGTACATATCAATACCAGTTTGTACTGAATAGGTTTTATGACTTGACTTGCTATTGTTTCTGGGAATTTTTATAAACTATAATTATGAATTTAATTTATCATGTTTACATACAGATAGATAGACTTGAAAGCAAATTATTCTGGCCACATGCAAAGATTTCCAGTAATGCTTTAGCAAAACCATAGCATTTAGACTTAGAAACATATTTTAACAAGGTGTGATACACATCTGAGTGTCATATTGGAATACAAATGTACAAGGTCTTTAGCTATATATATATATTTGACTGGCATAATTTGCCAATCTGACCTACAAGGTCACTGAAAATACTCTCTTGTAATTTAGATACACTTTTGGCTGTGTGCAGCAAACCACATATTAGTGCTATGCTGATACCTTCTGGATTCTGAAAGCTTTTTTACCTTCAGTAAATATTTGCCTAAGTTAACCAGTCTGTACACTGACATACATGGTTTGTGTATAGAAACAAACACAATGATAGTACTTCACAGTGGTGGATTAGGAATCTGGCTCTCAAGTCGAAAAAGGTAACTTTGCATGGTTTCTTGGGGCTTTTGGAGGGATTTTCATTTATTGTTGTGTTTTTTTTAATGTGCCTCTGCATTTAAGTTTATAGGTCTTACCCACAACATTAGCATCAGGGATTTACCATATTGTGTATCCATTATCTTTAATGCAATTTGAAGGCGAGAAGAAACTAGGGGAGTGGCGGGGGGAAGGGTTGGGGTTTTGTTGTTGTTGTTATGGGGTTTTGTTTTCTGTTCTTAAACCTCATGGAAGTCAAGAGTAGGACAGTATCACAGAAGTGTTAAGTGTTTGTAATTTAGATGAGAAATGAACACACTTCCTTCCTAAACTAATGTAATAATGACAGGAAATAGACTTGTACTTGATACTTTGATTCATAACCCTAAGCATGAAGGGGAAGTTGTTTCTGACTATTGATAAGGAGGGCTCTCTTGTCAGCCATTTATCAGGCAGTCTAGTAGAAAATTTGCTGCTTCTATTTAATGTTGCATCCTTAATTTTGACAAAAGGAATAGTGTTCCATTTAATAGGTACCTGCTGTTTTTCTGTGTTATGGACGATGGTCATTTAGAGCAGAATAATAAAGAAAGGAGATTGAGGAAAGCTTATCTTAACTAAAAGTACTGATTTAAAACATTTAATAGAATGAGAAGTGCTGCTTCTCATGCAAATGTATAAAACTTTAATAGCTACAAGGCTTCTTGTGAGAATCTTAATGAGTGGTCTTTGCCATATTTCTGTGCACATTCATACACATCAGGCTTTCTTAAACTGATTTTTTCATCTGTAGACTATTGTATTTCTTCCCCTGTAGTAGCTGGTGTTAGCGAAATGCAGAAGTACTCTATTAGAGCATCAGTACAAAGGCAAAGTGTCTCAGGGCTCTCCAGTCTTCCCTACGTAGAAGTCACCTTCAAAATGGCAGAGAACCATCACACACACATCACATTTGAAAAGCAGAAGCAGAGGAGGAGTCTGACAGTGCTTCGTGGATGGAAAACGATATAGCTTTCAGGGTATTACCCCTTTGTTGGATGGCTGGGCATGCCTTGAAGCTCTAGTACAGCCTGGAAATGTTGACCTTAACACCTCCTAGAAGTTTTATTTCCCAGCCAACTGGAAGGTGGATTAGTAATCAGCCACCATGCTAATATCATCCTGCTGCCCGTCAAGAAATGTACTGATACTGAAGGCACATCTGAATTCATCTCACCACTCATGCTAAATTTGAGAAAACTGAACTTTAATTCTGGTTTCTGGTGTCTTACTAGTAACTTGGTTCCGCTGTGCCCCAGGGTCCCTAATTCTCAAAATAAATTACCAGGACCATGTTGAAGTATGCCTGAGCATTCAGGAATGTATAAAGAAGCACTTAAAAAGAGTTACATTATTAGAACAGTACAATATTCATGTAACACCGTGTTTCCTCTATTGACATCATGATCATCATAATTTACTCTTTTTTTTCCTATGCTTAATATTTCAAATTATCCAAAGTTAATATTTTTTTGATGTATAGACCTGAGAATTCCCTACAGCTGTCAGAGTCACTCAGGGCAAAACTTAGTAATTAGATGGGTGGGTTATAAAAGGAAAAATAGCTTCAAGTAATTTTTGATCTTAAATTATGTCTGTGAAATTACAGTAATGCTTCTATACTACTGGCAAACAATTCTAATTATCATGCATAAAATTGTATTTAATTTTTATCCATAGTGCAGATAAGCTCACTTTTGTTATTTAAGCAGTGTTCCAGTTTCCAGGATATGAAAAATGGTATACTGTACTTTCTTTTTTCTGTCTCTGAAAAATATGTGAAGAAAGTGCCTGATCTGTAGATAGCCCTTGGAAACCTAGCCCCTTTAAAATCACTGACATCATTAGGAAGTTCAGCCCAGTCTGTCCAATGTCAGCTTCGAATAAGATACTTTCTCTCTTTCACGCTAAATATTGGAAACACGATCCATAGGCTGGCTCTTGGAGTTGCATGCTTAGATCTAGGTTGCACAGTTTTAAATGCAGTATCTGGGGCAAAACAATACTTTGGTCCCTGAGAGCACACGTAACAGTTTGACGGTAGCCTGTAACAGACCCACGAGTGACTGCACTGCTCTGGAAGTACCATGGTGTACAATGCTCCCGCCATGCTGCTGCCCATCATGTGGGTGTTCAGCAAAGTATCCAAAAGGGGCATGCTTTGGCAGCACATTCAGTAGTGACTTGAGGCTCCAGCTACATAAGCAAGTCATTGGGAAGAACAAATAATGTATTTTGTGGGGAGTGCTTCCTGTAGGAAAGCACTACAGCTGCAGCAGCGCAGCACAGTAGATACTAAATTGTTTCGCCAAACTTTGTGAAAGTGTTACTGAAGAGTTCCGTAAGGAAGATCTTGACTTGCACATGGAAAACATAACTGGCTTCCTGTGACCTCCCTTTTCCTTTCCTTGAGGAGGATCTTTGAGTTAAAACCAGAAAGGACTGCCTTGTTTTCAGGCCTTATTCAAAGGCTTTCTCAAGAGCTTAAGTTTCATCCTTCGATGCAATCATCCACTATGGAGATGATGAACAGGGCAATACGAGGCCACTGTCTATAAATCTCATTGGTAACAACTGAAGTGCTTTCATAGTTCTACAGAAACAACTGGGAAATCATTTGAAGTAGGCAGAAATTTAACCAACTTTGACCATTTCCCCTTGAAATATTACCAAGAAAAGCCCTTAGTGTTTTTCATGAAACACGAAATGAAAAGATGTACATCTGGCTGTGAGCAAAGATAATGCTATCCATTCAAGCAAAAGTACATCTGACTTTCTTTTCAGTTATTAGTGTGGAAAAGTAAAGTCTCAAAACATTTGCAGCCCACTTGAGCAAATCCTAGCCAATATCCTCAAAACTGCAGTGCCATTCTATGCTTTTATTGAAGCCTGTACTGCAGCCTTTTGTAAGGATTCAAATGAAATAATTGCTGTTGAAAGCTTAAAATACTAGATGACACCCAAAAGGATTCCAGTGTATTAGGGATTTTGTTTGTTTATATTTGGAGGGAAAAGAGGTTGCTTGGTAGTTCTTGTTTACACCAAGGGCCAGCTCTATGGAACAGTTTTCAGTGGGCTTGAACTGGAATGTTTTTGCCTATACCTAGAACAATGAAAGAGTGTGAAAATACACTTCAATATTGAAGAGAGAGCTACCTTTTAAAGCAATGTGCAGCAGTGAGGACCCAGCAGCTGCTGATAAGAGTAGCACCACACAAGAGTCTTCCATCACCATGAGAAGATTTCAGCCGGAGTGCAACCTGCCATGGCCATCCACCCCTACAGAGGACATAAGACATTGCATTCAGGGTACAGCAATGGAAAAAAGTAAGATAGCTTGTCAGTCATCTTGAATGTAAATCATGTTTAGTTTCTTTGACTGCCACAGCTTGCAGACTGTGTTACTTACGGAGTAACAGTTGAGAATGCTTTTATATTCCTGCAGTATTTAGAATTCCAGTTAACAATGGGGATAATTACTTTACAGATTCTTTGGGCATCCAGCACTCTGTTTCATCCCACTGTCAAATACTTTATTTTTCCCTTCTCAGATTGCATTCATCATGCCAAAAATACATTCTATGGGTTCCTCACCAAATACCATCCAAGTCAACAAACCAGAAATTTCCTGTCAGTTTTTGAGGAAAGAAGGGAATTTCTTGAAAAGCTTAACCTAGCATCCTTCCCTGTTTGCGTTAGTATCTTTGTTGCTTCTGAGCTGTTTGAAAAGGGAAGCTGGCAAACAAAAAGGTCTAAAGCAACTGTAGAAACCACAAGGAGTAGAGTAGCACATCTTTTCAGTCTGTAATCATTTGGTTTGTATAATAGATCTGGGATACATACTTGCAGGCTTATGAAGACAGGATGTATTATTTTTCACCATTTTAATTGATTAGCAAAATATGGAATCAGAGAGAAGGGAGAGGGAGAAAGATGCACCTGTAAGCAACAGCAACATCCAAAATAAGGTAGGCTTAGGTGTTTCTTGACTACTGTCAACCTGAATAGGTATGCTGGAGGGCAAGAACTGCTCCTATCCAGCATCCTGTCCAAGGTTGCCAGTGCCATATGTTTTAAAGGAAGTGAAGGAACTTACTTTTCATAAAGCATATCACAATTTAGACACCTTTAGTTTTGGAAGGTGGGGTTTAATATGTCTTTCCAAAATGGGGCAATTCAGGCAGTTTTGGATTTCCTGGTAGGTATCCTCTTCTTTGTCTTAAAGACTTCTTGTGAAGCGTGTCCTTTTCTGATACTGTTTGTATGTTCTTTTTTCTAATCATGAAGCATTTCTAAGTGCACTGTTGGAGTTCTCTCACCTCTTTGCTTCATCTGATGTCCCTGTGCTTATTTATTATGAGATCAAATTTCTGCTCCAACTTAATTGTGCAATCCATTATTTTGTCACCATTCCATTTCATCTAGGATTCTTTGTACACATATTCTGAGACAGTAATTCTCAATCTTCTTTTTCAGTGCAATGTATTGTTTATTTTTCTCATTTGTCTCTTTACTAAGCTAAGTAATCCTACTTTACTCTGTCTGACTGCGTTAAATGTTTTTCTGGGCTCCCTCTTGTTCCTGTTCACTTAGAGACAAGTTCACTCTGGCAGTGTCTTTTTTTGAAATGAACTGATTGATGCTGTGAATGTATTTTGAAATAGGTTGCACAATGGCATGCAAAAAAAAAAAAAAAACCTGTATTTTTTACAAATCCTTTTGTAAGATTCTGTGAATATATATTTTTCTGTGGTTACTCACAGCTGCTAAGATATAAAACTTATACTTCCTATCATAGCATTTAGTAATAGTAGCTGTAGTATTCAGCTAATATGTTTGTATCAACTAAATGTAAATATATTTTTAAAAGCTAAGAACAAAGTGTTAACAAAAAGCTTGGATTATAGCCATGTCATCATTGAGGCTTATTTTGTGAAGGGAATTAGGACTTGGGCAGTAAATTATACCCAAGTGTCGTGGTAAAATCAGCTCTTCCACTCCATCTGGGAAGCTGCTCACTGAAGACTGGAGCAGCAACTTTCCTGGGAGGATCATCCTTAACCATTGTTTTCCTCTTCAGTTCACTCACCCGTTCCTCCAGAACTGAGGTAGGTTTTCTTTCCCACTTTCTCATGTCTTCTCCATGATCCTGCATATAAAACCATAGGGTGTCCCGTGGTGTGTATCTCCTACATTTTCTCTCTCAGGCAGTAGAGTACCTTCTGTTAATAGCTTAGAGATGGGTTGGTACACATTGGGAACTGGATAGATCGTCTCTCAGTTGGTTTGAACTCCTGGGTCAGGAGTTTTTCTGCAGCTGAATTGATGGAAGGGGTGAGATTGTCTTTGAATTCTCGGAGTTGCCGACTCACTTCATCCATTGTTGGTGATGCTACCTCAGTCCATGTCATTGATGCCAGTGAGTGGGCAGCATATGATGATGGTGCACTCTGTGTAAGTTTCCACCAAATGGGTTGCATAACATTCAAATTCGTCTGGATCTATGGGTGTGTTCCCAGCATCCGGCCTACAACAGATCATCTCTAGAATGGTTGATTCCCCAGGGGCTGGATGCCTTTGTCTGTCATGGTCCACTGAGAGACACATAACATCTTCCTTGCAGGGATACCTTTCCTTCACAGCTGCTAAGAGCCACCTCCAAAGGCTAAGGGCTTGTTTCTCTTTTGCAATCGCTTTGTCAATTCCCCCTTCCCTAGCAAGTGATCCCAGCTGCTTGGCTTCCCTGCATTCTAGTTCATGAGCATTGGCCCCATTATCCCAGCATCCTGTGATGATGTGCTTAGCTGGAAGATGGCTGAAATCTTTTTGTGTATTTCGCATCTTGGTTGAGGTCTGGGATCGAGAAGTTACCTCTTCTTCCTCTATTTCCTCTATTAATAACTCTCATTCAGATGCCATCCCCTCTAGCACACACATTGGATCTTCATCTTCCTTCACTGCACTGGTTGCTGTTTGTGGCTCTCGTTTGCTCTTCCCCTTGCTTCTGGGGGCAACTGATATTGGCATGGATTGGTCCTTTGGTTCAGCTGCAGTGTCTATCACTGTGACTGGAGTGGCTGCAGTGTCTGCCACTGAGGTTGGTGTAACTGCTGTACTTGGGGGTTGAGTAGCTCCGTTTTCTGTTGCTTTGTCATCAGATCCAGAGACATTTTTTTCCACAGGCGCTCTGTAGGCGCAGGCCAAGCCCCAGCACATTGTGGTCATTTGTCCCTCTCTGGTATTGCCAGGACAACAGCACACCTCGTCTGACTGTTCTGCTAATTTTTCTGGATTTCACACTGTTCAAAGATGCAATTCCAAAGCACTGGAGGGGCCCACTGGCCCAGGTGCTTGCCCATACAATCCCACACACCCTGCCACTCATGACTGTCCAGTCTTGGGAAAAATCTCTTGGTCCTCTTAGATCATCATTTAACCTTAGACAATACCCGAGCCTAACCCTGCTTAACTTTCAAGATTAGATGAAGCAGGGCATTCTCAAGGTGGTATGGCCATGGGTAAAACACATGCTGTATTTGTGGCAACATGCTGATTCCCAGCAAAAGCAGCAGGCAGGTTTCAAAGGTATCCAAAGGATATCCAAGACCTTTACAATTCTCAAATCCTGCTACATCAGTACATGAGCTATTAAGAAGGAGAAAATTAACTGTAAACCCATACCCAGGACACCAAGCCTTTTTTTGCAATACAAGGAATCATAGAATAGTTAGGGTTGAAAAGGATCTTAAGATCACCTAGTTCCAACCCCCCTGCCATGGGCAGGGACACCTCACACTAAACCATCTCACCCAAGGCTCTGACCAACCTGGCCTTCAACACTGCCAGGGATGGAGCATTCACAACTTCCCAGGGCAACCCATTCCAGTGCCTCACCACCCTCACAGTAAAGAGCTTCTTCCTTATATTCAATCTAAACTTCCCCTGTTTAAGTTTGAACCCGTTACCCCTTGTCCTGTCACTACAGTCCCTAATGAAGAGTCCCTCACCAGCATCCTTATAGGCCCCCTTCAGATACTGGACGGCTGCTATGAGGTCTCCACGCAGCCTTCTCTTCTCCAGGCTGAACAGCCCCAACTTTCTCAGCCTGTCTTCATACGGGAGGTGCTCCAGTCCCCTGATCATCCTCGTGGCCCTCCTCTGGACTTGTTCCACCAGTTCCATGTCCTTTTTATGTTGAGGACACCAGAACTGCACACAATACTCCAGGTGAGGTCTCACAAGAGCAGAGTAGAGGGGCAGGATCACCTCCTTTGACCTGCTGGTCACACTCCTTTTGATGCAGCCCAGGATATGGTTGGCTTTCTGGGCTGCAAGCGCACACTGCCTGCTCATGTTCAGTTTCTCATCAACCAATACCCCCAGGTCCTTCTCTGACATTTCTGCAGCATTCATAGCTCTCTTCATTCACATCCTGATATCAAGATATCCTTTAAAAAAAAAGTAAGCTGGCTTTTTTGAAAGTAAGAAATTCAACCCAATCAAGGACTAAACCCATAAACACTTAAAGGTCTTAACCAAATGCTGCAAGTATTTATCAGTGAATATTTTTTAATTTTCTACCAAATTTGTTCTGAAGAGAAAAACAAAACCACAAACTACAATAAAAACATAAATTAGGCAAGCTGCTTATGGCAAATACATGTTTTAGGAGCTTTATATTCAAAATTATTTGGTTTTACAAATTATTTACCGTAAAGAATTTTTCCCACCAATTATTCGCTTTTGTCGACGATGTAGTAACCTCAATCCACAAACAGAAGCAAGAGAATCTAAACCAGAAAGCGAGACATAGACAGCATTAAACTCAAAAGCAAAAGTAGTCAGTCTTTAACGAAAGTTAACTAAAAAGCAACCATGAAGGCTGAAGTTATTCTGTGCTTCACAGGAGTTTTTAAGAAACAAATTTTACTTGGGGAATATAGACTGAATTCTCTGAGAATTTCTCTTAGAAATTCTTTGTAGCTGAGTTTGGGGTTTTTTTGACTGTGATCACAGAGCAATTTACACATTTGTGCTCTGCTTTTCAAGTTTAGGATTTTTTATAGAGTTCTTTGCTTCACATCATACCACATATGTCTCAGTCCTCAGTTGAAGATACCATGCAAAGTTTAAAGTAACTGCATAAGTTTTTGCATTTTCATGTCCCATATACAACTTAAGAAACATGGCTGCTGTAAACTATGGCAGAGAAGTACCCCATATCATTTGAATCGTCTTTGTGATACCTTTATTCACCTGGCACAGGGATAAGATCATAGAGTGTAAGCAGAGAGGATTTCCCAGCATTTCTGTGTCTGTAATTCTTTTCGTATAATTGTTTGCTCTGTGATGTGGGACTGTTTACGTCTGTCCCTTCCTACCGTGATGGTTCTCCATCCTAACCTGTTGGTCTTCCACTCACAGTGGGGCTTCACCTTTATTGCTGTTCCCTAGGGCCTTCTTGCTTAGGTGATCACAAATCACTCCTGCATCCTCACTGTGGCGGCAGTTGTGAGTCCCAATGTTTTCTTTAATGCAGTCTGCCAAGGATCTCTCATTTCCTGTACATTTCACATTATCCACATGGATTGGGCCTTTGCCTTCCCCAAAGTAAGCCATTGTCCTTGCTCTAGCCGGACCTCTGGAAATATAGTATATATTTTTTATTAAACATTTTGAGGTGTTATACTACATTTTACTCAACCAAAACATTTCAGTGAGTAGTGAAAGACATGGAGATTTCGTTCCAAGTCCTGTCACTGATTCACTTGATGGCAAATTTTGTTCTCATTGTCTCCATTACTCTGGTATGTAGAAGAAAAATAAGTGCAACAAAATTGCTGCAGTTCATTAATGTTTATAAAGTGCTTTTATGTATCCTGTTAGAAGGCACGATGCAAAGTATTTTCATTGCAACAGCATTACAAATATTTATAAACCAAAATATGTGAAAGCTGCTTTTTCATAATCTTTGTAATCTGGATATAAAATCAGCATCTGTGAATGCTAAAAATAATTTCTTTTTTTCTGATTCCATCATGAACTTCAAGGCCCAGAAGAAATTCCAGCTCATAAGTGCACATAACTGCAAAGTCGGGTTTGTAGAATGCAACTGTCTAGACATAGGGTCACCGAGATGCAGTGTTTCCAACAAGCCCTCCCAGTTTCTAGAACCTGATTTTAGATTTCTAAAATTTTGTCTTTCCCTAGTTATTCAGGGAACACGTGCTCTGTTGTAGCCTATAATCTTAATCCCCCATTTTGAGACTCATTGAGAATCCCAACACTGTCCTTGCAGTGATTTAAAAACATAAAGTGTTTGCATTTAATCATCTGAGGGAGACATCTAAAAAGCCAAAGAGGCTGAGGATGAAGCAGACTAAATTAATGATTTGGTGGAACATGTAAGGTCAAATTTTGTAATTTTGAAGCCATAGTCTACTATGACTTATAAATATGCTTTACTAAACAAATACCAGGCAATTTTAAAAAGGCATATATTATGCGTTCACTCATAATTTGAGGATATTTGCTTGCACAAACGTTACTTTGTGAGATACAGCAAACAGATAACATGATTTGTATTTCTTAAGCTTAGATTTCTTGACAGACTCAAGAGAAGACATTTCACTGCTTTCCTGTTGTATCCACTAGCACTTTGGATATTTTTCATCTCATATTAGTTTTGCTATTTATACGTTGTTGTATTTTTACTGGTCTTAGGTATCCAGAATATTTACCTCCTAAAAGAATATGTAATAACTATCATTAACTTGTGCTTCAGTTGACAGACTGTGATGTGCCTTTGTATATTAAAATTCTTTTTCCCAATTATGCTAGTTAATGAATACTTCTTTTGCAGACATATCCTTACGACTTCTTATCTGACTAGTATAAATACACTTTTCTAAAACAATGCCAAACTGGCAAGTTTTGAAAGGTATATGTTGGTGATATTTGGTTGCAGAAATTAACATTTTTAGATACAGTAAATGGATAGCTTGAGAAACAGCTTAATGAGTTTTCTTACTTGTAGCCAAGCTGTCGACAGACCACAGCTGCATCCTTATCAGACCATCCATCATCACAAATCGTGCCCCACTGTCCATTGATAAAAATCTCTACACGTCCTTCCTTCTTATTCTCACCATCCATCAACCTGATGGGGGGACCTGGAAAAATTGTTGCTGTCAATTTAGAATAACAAATGCAAGATCTAGTACTTTAAGTCATTTTCATCACGTTCAGTGTATAGGGTCAAATGATGTTTATGTTTGACAAGCCTAATACCAGCTGTTACAGTAGTCATATTTTTTCTGGCTGGCAAAATAAATCAGTTTGTACGAATTGCAAGACAAATACAAAATAGTGCTCCATTTTGAACTTCATAATTCATCTGGTTCCTCCATTTTATACAAATAGGTGACATGACTCAGAATTTGACGGCCATGGGCACACAGCAATTCTACCGCTAAAGGCAGCAAACACCTATCATATCTTTAATATGATGCCTATACAAGCTGGACAGGCTTTCCTTGCAGGAACTTTATGTGAGTGAATTTAACTGTATCTCAATTCATGAACGCATTCTCAAACTGGTTGCTACCACTTATCTTAACCTCTATCTCAGTAAAAAAGGGCAGCATTGTGTTGAAGTTATTACTTAACGTCATGCATGCTGATCTGTAGCATCTTTTGTGTGACAGCATCATGTTCTACAGCATGTTATTCTAGCCTAATATGTGATTATTTTCTAATCAATTGAAATTGTTTATTCAGATATGTTCATGATACAAAATCCCACTAATGTGGATTAGTCAGACATTCACTCAGTGCTTGGCTTGTAGTTAAATTTTGAATCATTGGGCAAAGTACTAACTGGATTCTTTCTTACTAAAACTCCTTTGTAGCAGGCGAGCAATGCAAGTAGCCTTAAAACAGTTATGAATTCCTTTGAGGCCTCTTTATAATGTTTAAGTGAGAATCGCCTTCTAAATCTTCTAATATGTCATACTTTACAATCCTTAGTACACTAATGAGAGTTTCTTTTCAGAATAGTTGGAAAGACTGTCCTCATTCTTCTAACCTGTTTCTAATCTTTTCTAAATCAGTTAGGATAAGAAATTACCTATGCTCTTAATTTTGAGACATTTCTGTTTGCTATTTAATTCAGATTCATTTAGGGTATGAGTAACTTTTGTACACCAAACCTTATTCTGGATCAGAGCTAGTTAAATATAACCTAATTAATTAATTAAAAAGGAAAGATTTGAAAACAAAATTCAAGTCTCTTTGCTTCAAATGTTATTTAAAGCATGTTGTTTATACTGGAGTTCATACTGTCAGGAAATCTACATGAATTAACTTCAACAACTTTCTGGTTTAGGTGCATTGTTATGATCTTACATAGTAAACAAGTGTTGTAGTTATTGTAGTGTATTCTATTTCACTTTTCCTTAATGTTTCTTAATGTCCATATCTCCTCAGGTCATCCCTAGAGGGCTTTTTCAAATGCTGGAAAGTAAATGGTAGCAACAGTCTTTGTCCACTTTCCAATCAGAAGTCTCGTAGGAAATGTCAGATCCACTGTCTTCATTTTGTTGTTGAAATTATGTGTTACTCTGGAACAAGATGATTACCCAGCTAGAAGCATATAAACTTATGATCATGAAATTAATAAAACTTTCTCGTAATGATGAATGTGTGAGAATGTTAACATATCAATGCATTTAACTGTTAACTTTAAATGTTAACATATTGATGCATTTAACTGAACCAGACCTCCTTCAGATAAGATTACCTTTTTTAGGAATTTCAACAAAGCAGCACAGATGGTTCACGTTTGTAAAGACAACAGTCATTGAATTCCTGTTACATTTGGTCTGAGAAAATTCTGTCTACCAAATATAATTTGACATCATCTACACATAATGGAACTGTACTGCAACATAAAGCATTCATTGGATTGTGAGAGGTCAAAAGGTTATAAAGAAAAAGACTATAAAGAGGGGAAGACCAGAAAAGTACATGTGGAAGTGCTGAGTTTTGTTACAACAGTTGGCAATGTCTTGCAGTGAATCCATGCCTTAGTTTGCAGGATAGACCTTCAGTCTGTAATTTCTAGAGAACTTCAGGCACTCGGGCATACAAATCCACTGCATTTCAGTAGAAGCTGTGGCTCTAACTCCACTAGTTATCATTCTAAATTTAGACTCGACTAAAATATACTCGGATAAACTGAAGACTGTCAGCAATGATTTTGTAAAAGGCTACCTGCTGTTACAGGTTACAGTTACAAACTTTGTAGGTAGTAAATTTTAAAAATGAACCTTCTTAAAATCACTGAGCAACCCCTTGTTCTCTTGTAAGAACTGTGCATATCTGATAGCCAGAATCCTTGTTTAATTATTACATGTGGACTTGGGAATCTTTGGCATTCATTTGCATATATTTTATTCTACAGTGCCAGTATATAATTAGCCCACTTACCCAAGCACAATATAAATGATAGGCAATACTCATACAGAAATAATTTCATGCTTCTCACCCTTCCTTTTTGCTTTCTTTGAACTTACCTTCTTCCTCCATACCTCTTTTTTCAGATTACTTGAATGTAAGGCAGATATACTACTGATTTATATTCCTCAGTGCTAGTGTATGTCTCCAACTTTTGACAGCATAAGAGAGTTACTTAGAACTTGGAGAGCGCTGAGTGAAATGAGGTATACCATTAGGAACTGCTGAATAGGTCTAAAATCTAATGAATACTGAAATCTCTGTAATCTGACTTTGTTACAAATTTGTGTCTATCTTTAATGCTCTGGCTGTCTATGTTCCTTTAAACAAAGCTTGATTCATGAGGAAAAGTGAGCTTTTTTTTACCTTCCCTTCTTTACACACATCTGCCAAATATTAACTTTGAGCATCTTTAAGTATACTATACTTTTCTCAAATCTGCACCCACCACAATACTTATGCTGTGACTTTAACAAAGAGGTGCCTTACCGAGTGTGAGCTTATGGTTGTCATTATCTGGATGGCAAATAAGTCTGACGTCCTCGTGATGGTTGCAGTCATGTTTTCCCCACTCTCTCCATGAGCATTGCAGGAGGTTTGTCTCCTTCCCCGAGCAGCTGACATCATCTAACCAGATGGGCCCAGAGCTTCCTTCTGAGTAGCTCTCTGAAGCATGTTTTCCATACCTGCATAACATATAGGTAACGTTTTGGTCCACAGTGATAGGATGAGGAGTCATACTTAAGCACTAGAAAGAAAATGATTTATTTCTGAAGAAATAAAGGTTTCTCGAGTAGTACCAATAAATAGTTTTAACTGTGACAGAACAGGTTCAGTCAGTATTACATTCAATGGGAGCACCATGTTGCTTCCTTGGTGATGCTTTTTTTTAAGAAATTATCATTACATTAATACAAACTTGTGAGTGTAATACCTTTGATTAAGGCCTCCCTCCAACCAAGCATATGGCTGTACCACTGACTTTTCAGACTTAAAGCATGTTCTTAGTATTATATATACACTTAAATGCCACAGTCTGAGGAAAATGAGACAAAATTTTTTTTGAATGTGAGCTCTTATAACCTGAAGGCAAGACAACAATCATCTAGCAAGAGTGTATCTTTGTAGCCACAGCCAGTAGAAAAGTAGTGAAGAGTGAATGTGTGAAACTCTAATGAGATTTTTTTTCTGAAATATGCTTCTCGATACGTATCAGTGTTACACTGCCAGACTGCGGGGTTTTCTGTGCTAGTTTCAGAAGGAATTACACCTTGAAAGTGTCTGTGGTTTGTAGTTACTGTTCAACAAGGAAAGACTTTGGTGAATCAATTTTTTACAGGCGAAATAGAACAAATCATTTTTTCTCTATAACATATGCATATCTCTATAACATATGAATATACATATAACATCTCAGCCAAAAGGATGATTGGAAGGAGATCAGTGAATAAAGGCTGCTGAATCACAACCTCAGTTGAAGCTTTTTCTTCTACCTAAACTAAGGCCATATTACCTCTTTGAGGCTGAGGGAAGTAGGCTTTAAGGGATTTTAACTCAGTTTCTATGAAGCACTCAGCGAATGTTAAAGAAACAGACTCTTGTATAATGCAGGGTTCATCTAAATGTTTGTCATCATTACCAAGTCAAAGAGTCATACATCTAATATCAAGTAATCTTACTTAAATCCCAGCTGCCGGCAAACCACTTGTGTATTCAGCTCTGTCCACCCATCATCGCAGATTGTGCCCCACTGCCCAGTATAATAGACCTCCAGGCGTCCCTCATGATTGCCTTTCCCACTTGCTAGTCTTAATGCACCATCTGTGTCATTAACAATTAAGGAAAAACAAAAACAAGAATCAGTTTTTCTTGGGTACAGTTATTGTTCTAAGCCAAAATTAGTAACATTGCCTTTACTGCATATGAACAGAATATTAGACTACTACATCTAGTGCTGATCACTAGGTGTCATTTAATGACAAGCTGAGATATGCCATAAAGCCAGACAGCTGTGAAGTATTGCATAATGCAGTTGCTCAATTGCAAGAGAGCTAGCACAAGATACTGGTCTCCTAAACCCTTATTACATGCCAAGTCCACAGGAGTGGGCTCTGATTATGTGATTTTGCTTTGTAAACACCTTATATTTTTCTTTATATATTCTGTTATTTTCTGTTGCTTTTATGCTGAAATACTAACTGCCACTGGTAGATGTGATACACATTTAAGGCATGTCTCACATAGTAAGTGGCAGTTAGTGTATTACTGAGGAACCAAGGCTTTGTGCTAAACAATGAGGGGTTTTGTATTGTAAAAATATCCATACCCAAAATTTCCATAGTTGGTTCGTTTTGATACTGCCAGCACACTTTATTACTGTGGGATTCTATGCATCAGCAAACTTTCAAAATTCTCTTTCCAGGGCTGTGAACTCTGCATTTGTCACTGTTTTCCTGGGTGATTATTGGTAATTAAAGTACCTGTGAGAGGTGTGCAGGAAACACCAGCATCTTCTTTGTGGTCACAGTTGTGCTCTCGCCAGGAGCTTTTTGGACACTGCTCTATGGATAGTTCATTTCCTGTGCACTGCACTTCATCCAGTAGCACGGGACCTGAGCCTTCTCCAAAGTAAGCCTGGCTCCATGCCTTTGCAACACCCCTGTCAAAATGTAACGAACCCTCAAGAACAAGAAAGCTGAAGAGATGGGACTCAGCAGGAAGAACTAAAATGTTACAAATCCAACTTCTAAAATAGCAAGGAAACTGCCTGAATACCTGTGTCAATGCAGCCCGCATTGTGTGATGTAGTGTTTGTGGTTCCACAGTCAACTTCAGTCTCAGCTGGGGCTACAGAGTGACGATTTCAACATGTTTAGAATATCAATTTCTGTTGTTTTGTATCTATGAGATTTTCCTTTTCTGTCCTTTTTGACTTTTTAAGCATAACTTTCATGAGGAGATTACTGATGTACATCTTGGGTACGAGGATTCTAATTTTAATTTTCATTTAATGTTTATATGTAGTAAAATAATCCAATATATATTTTTACAGTGACTTTCATCTGTTGTCCTTAAAGCACATTAATCAAATCTCAGATACCCAGACGAGGCAGGTAGAAGTGACTGTTCCCCATTTAGTCATGGAAAAATCACAGCAGGGAGATCTCAAGTAACTTGACTGTCATAACTTGACAGTCAGTGGTAGCAACAAGAACAGAAAGCAGACCAGTGGCCAGCCTTGTGTGTGTTACACTTTTTATGTCAGCATAGAGGATTTTGCACACAAAAATCTGTGTAAATTGAAAATGCTCCATTGTTTCAGCATTACAGAAATTATACAGTGTTTAAGACTTGATGATCTATCAGGATATTTCTAGTGCTATTTAAGATACCATGTCTTTCATATGTAAATGTTTTTTCAGATGGTTTGTTTTCTTTCCATTCAATAGTTTCTCTGTTCACATATCCAATCAGTTTTTATAGAAGTATTCTCAGTATCTGTTGTCTTTTTCAACTTGTAAGATTAAAATATCTACCTAATTTTTTTTTTTTTACTATAATGAATTACCTATCTAAAGGGTTAGTTTAAATTAATTAACGTACAGTTCGGATACAGGGCACTGTACTACTTATTCATTTGCTTTAAAGAGTTTTCCACTACCAGCTGTATCTTATCACATAACACCTAACAGGAATGGTACGTCCAGCTTATATTGAAAGCATGACAGGTACTGACTATTTTTTTTTGAGATGTGATCAGACTCTTAACTGGCTTTTGAAACTGTGTGTCAGAGTAGTACCCTGCTGTGAATTATTTTGTTTTAAATGTAAGTTGGAGGCGTTCCAAGTTTTTTAGGCACTGCCTCATTAATCCATGTATGGATTTACATAGATGTGGATTTCATTTCTAGTGCTTTGTGTAAATATTTAACAATCCCTGTTCTTTCTTTTTTTTTTTTTTAAGGAAAATAATACTAAATTTACAATTGGCAATCATGCAAATTCTTGATAAAGAGTAAATGGTATGGTTAAAAAAAAACAACAGAAATAAGAACCTTATGAAAATTAAATTAGGATCAGGAAAAAGTTCTATGAAAAGGAAGGATGTGGAAATTCATGGTAGAGACTGTATAGATGATAGTTCTCAGTAAATAAAAGCACACAAGAAAGGTAGATGAAATAATCTGTTTTGTATTGTCATTTTTTTAAATCAATTTGGTTTTAATATTTCAAGCTAATATGCTTAATCTTGAAAAGGTACTGTTATTTTTCAAACTCTCCCTTTGATAACCAGATGCCTTCTTCAAATGATAGAGAACTTGTAAAATACCAGAAAGCAAGTCATCTTACTCAGTGGAGAGGAGAGTTAGTCTCCAATTGCTTCAAAGAAGCAGGTAAGCAAGCCAAAAATGTCCTCCAGCACTCAGCAGGAAACATTTTAGCTAAACATGTAGCTTCAGTCTGAAGTTAGTACCATATTCTTGAGAGTGCTTTTTAGATATTACCTTTTCTTCCAAATTATCTTCCTAATTCCAAATAACATACTGACATATCTTGCACTGATATTTTTTTTCTTTCATCAATGTCAAGAATTTTTTTAAAAACTGGAATTTATTAAAAAAGGAAAAGTTCAAAGGGTGTGGGAAGCTACTTACTGAGATGCTTTACTTTTACAATTTGAAGCACATTTCCAGACTGATTAACAGTATTTAAGTTTCAATCACTTTTATTGCTTCATAAGTGGTCTGCTGCCACGGTTGGTAAAATTCTATTTCACATAGTGAGCATATTTGTCAAGACATGTCTGTTACTTGAGAAATTCTGTAAATGTCTATACATATTTCAAAAAAACTTAGCACCATCTTAATACTATTTATTTACTCAGAAAAACTAATCAAACTAGAAGCTTCTCAGAACAGCAGCTCATGAACATTAAATATAAGTAATCAGATATTTTAGTATAATAAGCAAGGAGGCAGGTTAAGAGCATGACGTTTGTCATTAGCATACAGAAATGTAAAGCATAGCTTAGTAAATCACCAAACTTATTAATAGTGGCCCAATTCAGAAGCAGAAAAAGGCAGTAAGATGATGAGACTTCCTGTTTGGTATTCCCAATTGAAAATGTACAGGAATATAGAAATATAGTATAAAATAAACCAGGGGATATAGAAATATAGTATAAAATAAACCAGAGGAAAATGAAAATCTGATATCAGATATCAGAGGAGCATGTAGATTCCCACATAGCTTACCAGGAGATCTAGGAACTTCTGGAGTACTGCACTGTATTCATTCTTTTGAGCTAATTTTGATGGCATCAGCAGTCCAAGGCCTCAGTGGCAGGTTACAAAATAAGTACACTCTAGGGGCCACAAATCTAATGCCACAAAACTTCCTACCTTCAGTGCCACTTCTTTTAATTCATCATAATCCCAGCAGCAACAGAAGAGTTCTGTTCCAGTCTCCTTTGCACTTACCTGCTTTGTTCTCCTCCATTCTGTCTCAGATATAATTCCTTTGTCCTCCTTAGGATACATCTTAATATCTTGCTCCTAGTTCTTTCCCTCTTCAACCCATATGGCATTTCATCCCAACTGTCACCGTCTCATTCCTCTCTGATACAGCAGTTCTTCTCTTTGCCTCCCACTTCTAAAGCGTCTTTCCTCAAATACTTAATACTTACCTTCTGTGTGGTATCAAAATCACCCCCAGAGGGTGATTTTTTTCCTTGCTCCTCTCTGCGGAGCAGGAAAATCCTGTTCAGCTACTACGACTCTATCATGGACCATGCTTAGTCAGACAGAAACACTGATAAGTTTTAATTGTCAAAAGTTCAAATTGATCTCTACTCAGTATATGCAAAGTGACAATCTTCAGAGACTTGTGACTTATACAAATCTTGAAAGATTCTCACAGGCATGCCAAAAAACATATCCTTTCTGTCAAAGCAATGCTCTTACTCCAAAGCAAGGAGGCTGTTAGACTTTTGAGTAAAATGCATGTAAGGATTTTAATAATCAAAGGAGCTTGGTTTTTTTCACCTACAGTTTTTGATTGAAAGTTTACTGAAATTGTAGTACGTTTTCACTAGAAAGTTAGCATCTTTTGGCTGATTTACAGACAAATTGCCCCTGACTGACACTGAAAACTGCCTCCTATAAATCAGAGTTCCAGGGAATTGAAAGTAATAGTGCTGTGCCTGAACCTTCTGTAAATAAACTTAGTTACTGCTTCAAAGTATTAGTGCAGTTTTAAAGGAGCATCTTTTGACAACTCCAAGCTCTGTATTTGACTAACTCTCCTGCTTTGCTGCTGGAGGAGAAAATATGTAATAAAACAAACCCAAGGCCAAGCTGCCGACAGATGACTTCAGCATCTGCATCATCCCACTGATCATCACAGACAGTCCCCCACTGGCCAGCATGATAGACTTCTACTCTTCCTTCATGAGCGTTGCTCCCACCAGCCAGCCGGATTGGAGTAAAGACTGTGATCAAACACAGAATATAGGAAAAGGTTATTTCTTCCCCCAAATGTTATCCCAATAGTAAAGAAAAAAGATCACTTAATTGTTTCTCTGACATCCCTCAAGAACCATACTTTTTTTTTTTTTTTTGCTAGATGGAAAACCTGAAAAAAAAAAGAGTTCTCCTAGTGCCAGTCTTCAGTAGCTGAAGAATATTATGGTTACAGACAAGTAACCATACTGATCTTGAGTTACTTAAGGGTAAGAATGTTCACAGGTACTTAGGGCTGTAAGGCCAAATACTACAATCAATCAGTTACAGCTGCATTTCTACCAGTATGAGCAAAATTGGCTCTGTATGGACTTGGTCCCAGAGGGTAAAATCTGAAGTTAAGAGGCCCAAATTCTTTCATTACCACAGAAGTAGAAATTTATCCTCATGTTTTCTCATTTCTTTGGTAATTCTAGTCAGAGCAGTGAAATCTCATTGACTGTGGAGTCTCACTTTAATTTATTCCCTTCCTGTTTCTGAGCTACGGTTTGGTTTTTGGTCTTTTCAAACCCTTAGCCCTTTTCTGGTCCAGCAAGAAATTGTCTTGAAAGCATCACTTCTGCATAAAGTTATAATAATGCAATAGCTTAAAACAATGATATGGAAAATCATTGCTATATTATTTAAAAAGGTCATTTTAAAGTTTCATCATATCTAACATCTGAATGATTTAAAATGTGACTAATTTTTTTTTTTTGGTAGGCCTTCCAAGCAATTAATGCTACTATTTCATCTATTTCTTGGCTTACAAAAAAACGGAGGGCATTTGTAATTACTTAAAAAGGCTTCTAGTTGCAATAAAACCTTTAAAACACAAAAGCTTCATCTAATTTGCTGAAACTTGGGATCAGTTTAATTCATTTCCGATATCCTGGACTCTACATTACTTGATAAACTTTCTTTCAGCATTACAGATAACAGACAACAGTCCTTTAATAAATTTACCTAAGCAAAACAAAGTTTTCTGACGAAAATGTCCGTAAAAAGAAGGAAAACCTTATAATCTAAAAGTATAATTTGCAAATTTATAGTTTTCAGTGTCTTTAAGCAAAACTATTTCTCTTGCTTTGGTCCTTCAACTCATCTGCTAGTTTAAAGATTCTCCTGTCCTTCTGAACTATAGTTTTCTCAAGACCATAATGATTTTTTAGAAGTCATTTATCAAAATATTCCTCATGAATAGTGGTGCTTTAGGACAAAAATGCATCTGCCTTTGGCATTAAGGAAATATAAATAGGAGAGGAAACGCAGCACAGAACTGACTGTGGCCATCCATGTTTTAGATACAGGAGAAGAAACTGGCATTACCAGCTCCTCAGCACTGCCAGCCTAGCCTTCCTCAGGGGTAGCAGTATCTTAAATCTGATGGCATGATTACCTGCTTAGTTGCTGGTTAGCATATTGATTAAAATAATCTGACACATCTTAGAAACATTAATAATACTTTTTTCTAACAATATCAATTTGACTTGTGGGAGTGATGTGTATGGTAACAGTCTTAAGCTAGAAAGCCTTGTACTTTTTTTAAATGTATGCAGAACAGGGCAAAAATTTTATAGCTCCTTGTGCAATGTCAGCCACGTTCACAGGAAGGAATGTCATCCCAACACTTCTGTACCAAAGGAGAAGGCATCACCTGTTTATGAAATTGATGCTCCTCCCTACTGTTCAAGAAAAGCTAACAAATTGACATGTAGCTTATGTAGCTATCAAAGACACCCTCTGGGTAAATAAATGAATAACTTTTTTAAGTTAAAAAGATGTGGGGGGAAAAATTCCTAATTTTACAGTAGAAGATTCTTGCTGCTTCACCCTTTCTCACAGCCAAATCTCAAAGCACCAATTTTCTTGTTGACTATGGGAAGGTAAAAAGCAGTTCAGCTAGTTGAGGCTTGCACAGCATAGAGGGATTTGAAACAGTTAATGATGCAATGATACAATCTGTTTAATTTCCTGTTCCAACAAGTCTTAATAGTTTTTTCTAATTTAATAATGAGTAATTACTGCTACTTCTATTTAAGTAAGGTAAGGAGGTAACCAAACCATAAGGTTTTTTTACCCAGGGAAGAGCTACATGTGACAGCAGCTGCCATTTTTTGAGGACATGTTCCATCATGCCAGATGTCTTTTTCACATAACAATATATTTTCTTCATCACCACGACAACGCACTTCATTCCAGTAAATAGGAGTAAGGCCCAGTCCAGAAAATGGTACATGTTTTGCTGTACCTTTTTCACTGTAAGAAAAATAATCAGGATAGGACATTAGAGTGGGAGGAGCGGAAGTGGAACATTTTCTCATCTCTAAATCCTGGAGAAGAAAACCCTTTCTTTAGCAGTATAAATTCATCATACTTTCATACAGTTCAATATTGTCTTCTGCACAAAGAAAAGTAACAGATGTGACCCAGTTCTCACTATTTTGTTGTGGTATATTTTAATACAGTGGCCTGTGTTGCTGCATGGCCAGGCACATCCTTGTTCTCTCAGTTCTTAACTACAAAAATCAACACGGAGTCCACAGTCCCTAGGTGAATCTATAGTACTATCCCACTGCTGTTGCCAGGAGAGCTAATGCTAACAGTTTACCTCTTACCTTTGATGCTTATCCTCACCTTTGCTCCATTAAAACACACCAGTGCTCTGCCCATACACGTCATATAATACAGTTGTGTCCATGGGGCATTGAAACCACCTCATACTCCATTACATCAGGATGTAATGTCCATTATCTCTATTCAGCCATTCCCATCCAGAGTATTTATAAACAGCTTCCTTTTCCTTCCCATACTGAACCTACAGTGATAATCATTCAACCATCTTTTCTTCCATATAATGCCAAACTAAAAAGCTTAATTTAATTAACAAGATTAAATTAAAACTAAAGTCCAAATATTTCAAAAGCAAATGAATAGATGGAAGCACCTGAAAGACACCAGTAGCACCTGGTGAGTTTACCTTGTGGGATATAGATCTGAATTCCTGTGAAACACTCATGGTAACAGAAGCTTTCAGCTGATGTGTGCTTGCAGCTTTTTGGCCTCGACTGAGGTTTAAGCCGTTTCTATTGGAAAGACCAAATCGTTCACCTGTATCACTGAACTACTTTTGCAAATAGTGGTGGTGTTCAACTGAAGTGTTTAGGATATGGAAGGCAAAAAGAACTTACATAAAAATGAGGAAAGGAGACATTGCACGTAGACAGCTGAAATCATAAGCAAAATCACAGCTTCCAGATGGCTGAACTTTTATCTCATCTAATCCTCATATTTTTATAAATTGACATGGTGTGTCCATATTGAACATTATAAAGAAGTTTAGACTTAGTTCTGGCTAGCAGTCTTAAACAGTAGAATAATCATTAGGAATGTAACATTGCAAGTATGCTATAAAAGCCCTTTGCTGCTTGTAGCAGACAAAATCACTACTTTGGTATGTGACTGAAAGAAACGTTAGAAAGGCAATAAAGGCAGTGATACTTTGTGGCTTATTCAGAAAGTGCAAACTGAATGAGGTGCTAAAGGCGGGAGGGGGAATATTCAAATGATTTGGTTGCTAACTTGAAGAGCATTCATTCTTTAGAAGCTGAGATTGCATTTTATTTATTAGACTGCCTTTTGGCATGGGCATTTTCTTCCTTACATCAGTTTTATCTTACTACTGCAACTGCAGTATCACTATAGGCATTATCTAGAATTTAATGACTAATTATATTATAGGGTCCTGTTCCAAGAGCAGTGGGAAGTAGTGGTCAATGAGGACAATGCAGGGACTTTCAACCTGCATTATACTTTATTTTGTACTCTATCTTTTATTTACTTTATATGTACAGTATTACTTTAACTCTGTGAAACGTTGCCACAGAAATGTAAAGCTACAAAACTTGTCTGGTTTTTGGGGGGTTTTGTTGTGAGTGTGCAATTCTGAAAGTAAGCCACACAGATTATCTAACTAGATGAAGATATGCCTAACAAAAATGCCATATTTTCCAGAAACCTAGGATGAGTCCCATGTTTTTTGGCAGGGTGGAATGAATGCCAAGCTCTCATCATAGGAATTTTCCTATGATTAGGAGCCCATATAGAGTCTAATTCTGGATACATTTACATTTTTATAGATTCACTAACCTCACTGGAGCTGTTCTTAATTGACACTTCCATAAGTGAGATAAGATCAGACCTCATATTTCTCCCCTTGTGGACATCTCCTGGAGGTCTAGTAAAGTAGCTTTTGTTTGCAAAGCTTTTCTGGCCTGTTCGCACTTTTCACTTGGAAAGGAGAGTTTCTAGGCTGGTCTGTTCCCCTCCAGATCACACATGCAGCTTTCAAATGAAATACTGATTCTCACAGCGATCTCTTTGAAGTACAATGCAATTGAAGGAATGGAAGGATTCTGGGAAGAACAACTTCAGCATTCAACAACTTTAAACAGAAAAAACAATCACCACAAAGAGGTCTCAGGATTTGCAAAACAGATCGCCCTTTATACTGAAACATCATTAAAATAAGTTGACTGATTTTTACTCAGACTGAAACTTACCCAAGTGCAAGTTGTCGACATACGACTGTCGCATCATCATTGTCCCAATGGCTCCCACAGACTGTTCCCCAGATTCCATTCAAATAAACCTCCACTGTACCTTCAAACTCATTCTTGCCACCCTGGAGTCTCACTGTCCCTAGTTAAAAAAAAAAATATAAAATAAAATCCTGCAAGATGCTCTGTTGCTCAGTTAATGTATCCCATACAAAAGACTCTGAACCTCATTTTCCCTTTGTTCTATGTGTTACCATCTTTGTGCTCTTTGAGTGAGCTGCTTCTAAGAAGCACTCTGGCACATCTAGTATTCTTATACAGTGATATACAGAAGGAGGTAACATGTTTTACATGAGGAAAACATTTTCCTTCTTATACTGAAATTACATCACATTTCTGATCCTTCTGATGCTACAACTCAAAGATCTAACAAAAACAAAAAAAAGAAGTATGTACAGACTACACATAATTACTTAAATGTGGTTACCTCTACCCAAATGAGCAGTAAGTGTGTATATATATATATATATATATAGGAGTGCCATACTTCTATCTTCCACATAATTCCATCCAGTTTAAGGGAATCAGAAAACAACCACATGGGTTGCATAGCTTTTGGTCTGACCAGTGTAACATTATGCATGTCATGAATGTCAGCAGTTTATTTTAGCCAAAGAATGCATTTGTTCATACTTGTTCTCAGACAGAAAAACACTGGATGTGGTTTCACTAATTCATGAGAGGTCTTTACCAAATTCTCAAACAAAACTGTGAGAAATTTGAAAAAAATCAAAAATAGTTTGCTTCTTAATAGCTACAGAACACAGAACTCCAAAAAAATTAACAGATTTTGCATTTTGTTATTACAGTAGTTTTACTTCAGATGCCAGATGGATCTGCTGATGAAACTAGCCAAGTGCCACTGGTAAAGGTATAAAAGAGCTGGTCATAGGTAGAACTGTACAGAAGCAGAACAGAGTCATAACAGAGCAGAAATTCTACAAGAATACCTCTCTGTTAATTTATCGAACATTGTCTAATTGCATGCTTTAGTATTGCCAGAAATCTCAGTTAATCCATCTGCCTCTGTTCTATGATCTACTTAAAATGAGAAGCTACACCATCATCATTCAGGTTGCAGGGATTTTAGCAATGGGAGAAAACAACTAATTCTGTGTCTGTATTTCATTGTATAGGTGTACACATACATGTAAAGAATGATGATGATGATAGGTAGATTTGCTTTTTCTGCTTTGCTTTCACTCAGATTGTGCCCTGGTTTTAATTTAGTTCAGTATGTTTTATAAAATCAGAAAGCCAAATGATCTCCAAATAAATCGAGGAATTAATTAACCTCAAACTTAATTTCAGGTTCCTTTTTGCCTCTTATTTACTTTCTCAGCAGTAACCTACTGTGCAGTAAATTACAAACGATTTATTCAACTCATATGACAGAGTGACCTGTCATTCTGAATACAGGATTATCACTAGTGCAGACATGTTGTACATTGTTTATCTGCCTTTAGAATTTTTATCTGTGTTTTTCTGTCACAGACAGAGTCTGGAATTCTGTTTATTTCTGCTCTTCACCAGACTTTTGTATAGACTATTATTTTCATTTGAAACATCAGCTGCAGTCATAGTAAAGTGATTCCTGATATACCAGAAAGCAATTTTAAAGATGTCATCTCTGAAAATAAGTTTGTTTTTGTACCCGATTCCTTACAGTCCTGTATGACACCTACTGAAATCAATACAGTGTTTCCTGAATACACATTACACAATATTTGTATTCAAATTATTGAATAAGGGAGTCCTTGAAGAATAAAATTCTTTTCTAAGGTCTCCATGGCAGAATTTGGCTCACTCCTTTCTGTATTTACAGAATTCCCAATTACAACAGTGGAAGAATTTATTCATTACACAGAGCAGAAGACAGCACAAGAGATAAATGACAGAAATCTGAAATCCTTCACATCTCCAGTAGAAGCCTCAGGAAAGAAGTTTGATAAGCCCAGAGTTCTCACTGTGGACACATACCATTAAAGAAAGAAAACAGCTTTTCCCTTGCCACTCCCTAAAGATCCCTAGGTGACATCTGTTCCCAGTTGCAGTGGGAAAGCATACTACTGGTATCAGTGGTAAGGAAGGAAGAATGTCTGGAAGAGACAGTGCCCATGCCTGTGGGAAGAGACATAGCTGAAAACAATAAATGAGGGATTTTTAAAAAATTTATCTAATATCTCAACAAAATATTTTGGTTTGCTTTTTTCCTGTAGATTTCCAGCTGTGCATAGGAGCACCAATGTTTTATGAAGGGCAGTAGCATTCATAACCAACCTCTGTTCATGTCACAAGAAAATAGGATAAAGAACCAGCTTCTGTCATATAGAAGAGAAAACACAAGATTATTGCTAAAGGTAATTTTTTTAACAATTTTTAAATATTCTTGATTTTCACCTGCTAAATTAATCCAGAGATTGAAAAAAAAAAAAAAAGTCCATTTTTACATGTAACTAATATTAAACCTGTTTTTATGCCTGCTGGTTTTAATAGAGTTAACCAAATATATGGTATAATAATTCTAACATGCTGGTTGCATTAAGTCACTGTTCTCCTCATAGGATAGTATTGATATCTACAGCTATGATTAACCTCAACCACCCAGGACAAAATTCAGCATTCTCTCCTCAAGAAAAACAGTAAGTAAAACCATGTCTGAATTGCAAATAGAATGGAAATCCCTTCCACTTCTGTTCTACAGGTATGTGATGCAGCACTGGAGTTTATGGTGTTGGCTAAATGTGTACCAGTAGTTTCTTCATAAACACCTGTTTCCAAAGGTTTGCTATTTGGCTAAGTGTAGATTTGGAAAAGAGGGATCAGACGTAGAAGCTCTATGTGCCTTTCACCCTTGTGCTGGGTGCTCTGAAATTGCAGATTTAAGGCAAAGCACAATAATTACTTTAAATTTTGGAAATCTGTAAAAACAACAAATATTTTCATTTCTGCTTCCATTTCCAAGGTGTTTCAATGTCAGATAGTGCCACAGAAAGGCCCTGCACTGATTGTTCATCTCTGTTGCCCTGGAATCAGTTAGGTAAGTCCAAAGTGACATAAAGTGCCAGGGTCTCCTACTGACACATGCTGTATATATATCCCATGTAACCACATTGTAATTCACAGTATTTCAGAATGCTGTTGGATGATTCATAATACATGTAAAAGAGTCTATCCCAGTTTCAGAATGAAATTAATTAATCAGTTTGCATGAGGTACTTGTAAAAAGATATCTGTAGTACAAGTCAAATCTAGCACCAGTTTAAATCAATGGCAGTTTTTCTTCTCTTCCAGGATCAGGCCTGGGTAAAATCAAAGAATTTTGTCTTGTTGATGAAAAACTATGCAAATCAGCAAAACTATGGATGATGTTCGTTGTGATCAGTGAATGCTGTTGTCCATCATTTTGCTGAGCACTACTCTTAGACTAAAATTATGATTATTTTCTCCTGGTATTCTAACCTTGAAAAAAAGGATGCATCCATCAGGACTACTTTTAAAGCACTATCTTGAGAACTTCAGCAGAGCGCTGTATTACATACTCAAGGATCCTTACATTAGAAGTTTCATAAATATTGTATACATTGAGTGTGTAATGTGCTGAATTGGTTCCTCTGCAGAGTGAGATTCATCATGGCAATGATCAGTGGTTTAAGTCTCTGAAAAAATAAATGGAAGTGTTAGGAATGTAACAGGCTCTAAAGATCTGCCATTGTCTTATGTGGTACAGAGCTGTAGAAAATGAGGGGTCTTATGCTGTGCAGCTGTAGTAAGAATGGTTTCAGGAGAACTGCTTCTTTGAAGGAAAATATAGACATTCATGTTCATTTTTTCATGATTTTTTTTTTCTTTAACCCTATGCTCTTAAAAAAAAACAAAGTCCCAGAAAAGACCTTCCATCAACTGCCTGGACTACAGTGTAATACGGAGAAAAATCAAGCGGTTTAGACTGTAAGCCTGAGGCTTGATTCTTCACTCACAGTTTAGTAAAGCATCATTTGATTAGTATTAGTGGAATTACCCTGTGATAAAAGCAATTTAAATGGAAAGACTACAATCTGGCCATTCTGGAGATGTGGATTTTATTTCCAGTTCTGCCACTGATTATTAGGGTGACCTCTGGCAGAGACACATACCCTTTCTTCTATTGTTTCCCCTTTGTAAAATACAAAAAATAGTTAACCCCCTTGGCTCGAAGAGGTTTAAGTTGGATATGTAACAACATAGCACAAACAGCATAGCATGCAGAATACTGTAGTTACATGCCACATAAACATTATGGGCAGTGGTCGCTTCTAGGCACTGAGGTAGCCCTCTTTTTTGAAGTATGAGTACATTACAGGTAAGTTGTCATTAGCAGTAACTAAAATACTAAACTTTGCTGGACTTCTGCTGGCTCTGTGTACAGAGTACTCTCAGACTCATTTATTTTCCTCTATGATTTCCTTGGCTAATAATGATAATTTTTATATGTATGTTTACTTGCTTTCGAGGTATGAATAAATTATATTACCCAGATGTCTCTCTTTTGAGAAGGAAGGAAATGAAATGCCAAAATCAATTATTTAAACTATAAAACAGATTCTAGACTGGTATCACACAGTATAATTATAAAGGCACTTGTATTATTATCATTATCATCATCATTATTTGCCAGTAATGTTTAAATATAAAGCAGTTTAGTAAATACACATGCACTAAGTTTAGCCAGTTAACTTTGCAGATAAGTCTTAATATGTAAGCTAGAAAAGCCAGGAGATTTACAGTTAAGGCTTTGAACATGGTATTGTATTTAGTCATTGCAGGTGCTGAATAACTGAGCATGGGTTCCTTAGGACATGTACTAAAGCAGTAGATGCAGTGAGTTTATCTCTGAATAGTCTGTCCTTCTCCAGCTATAAACTGCATCATAGCATTGCCTTACTTGCATATATTTGCTTCTTGTATCAAAGGAACATACTTCATGATGAATACTACAATAATGTTTATAATTTCTGGGCAGATGGCTTAATTTATTTCCACGTTCCACCTCAAGCCATCTCACACACTAATACTTTCATATCACCTCCATGAAGGCTTTAGGACAGATGTTTGCTCTGTTGATGTCACTAAGAATTTACCACTGAGTCCAGTAGGACCAGACAACCTTTCAAAAGGGAAGTATCGTCTAATGTTCAGTAGCTACATCCTACCTCTTAACAGAGGCTAACCTGGATTTCCTTTTTCTGGGGGAAAAAAAAAAGCATCATTCTGAAAAGACTAAAGAAACATGGCTAAATCCAAACCATGTAGCACTTTTTGGTATTTTTTTACTTAAATCACATTTGTGCTGAACTCACAGGGGATTCTGGAATTTAGTAAGTGCAGTCCTGGGTTCTTAGCAATACAATGCTATGTTCTTCTTCACTGTAACATGTTAGACCAAGTCCTCATGAAGTATTTTTAGGAACCAGACTGAAGAATTCTGAAAACAAAAGCTATATATATATGATGGGCTAAATCAAAGAAGCAACTGTGGGATCCCTTTCCCAAACTGGGATGAGTTAAAGGGTGTGAAGGCTTCTAGATTTATTTTTCGTCTGTCTCCAGTTATCCATTTTCTCCTGCATGGCATCAGCTGCCTGGTATTCCTTCCAGGAAAACATCTGTAATGTGTAACATCCTTCTATCTTCTTGAAGGAATACAACATTTGCCTTGGAAGCTGTGTTTTTCTTTTAATGCATATATAATCAATATGTGGAGGCAACTTAATGCTTCCCTATGCTCTTCATGTGATATTTTATACCAATATGTATTATTATCACATTGGTCAAATTATCAGCTTTTTTCACACTCCTTCTAGGGCTATTGTTGGAAGAGAAAGATAACAACCCTCTTCAGAGATCTGAAAGTAAATTAATAAAAAAAAAAAAACAAACAGAAAACTTCCACAAGAACAAAATTATTGATATCAATGTTCAACTTCCTTGCTGACCTTGTGATATTACAAGGTATGTAAAACGAAGTGTAACAAAGAGAATTTATTTTTGTTGCAAAAATTCTGCTTCATTATTTTTAGTAAAACTAGAGATAAGACATAATTCTTACTTAGGCAGGAGATAATACCAGAGAGATGCAGGAGAAAATCACAGGATAGAATCATAGAATAGTTTGGATTGGAAGGGACATTGAGAGGTCATCTAGACTAACTCCCCTGCAATGAGCAGGGACATCTTCAACTAGATCAGGTTGCCCAGAACCACATCCAGCTTGGCCTTCAGTGTCTTTAGGGATGGTGCATTCACCATCTCTCTGAGCGACCTGGGCCAGTATTTTACCACCCTTGTTGTAAAGAATTTTTTCCTCACATCCAGCCTGAATCTCCCCTCTTTTAGTTGAAAACCATCACCCCCTCGTCCTGTTGCAACAGGCCCTGACAGAAAGTCTTTCCCCATAAGAACTGAAAGCCTCAATAAGGTCTCTCTGGAATCTTTTCTTCAGGCTGAACAACCCCAGTTCTCAGGTGTTTCTCATAGGAGAGGTGTTTCATCCTTCTGATCATTTTTGTGGCCCTCTCCATCTTCCCTGTACCAAGGACTCCATAGCTGGATGCCGTACTCTAAGCGGGGTCCCAGATTCAAATGTGAAGTCATTCCAAACCAGACTGTACAGAAATATAGTATATATTTAATGCCAACGATGGTAGCTAAAGGGCTGAATGCTGAAATTGCTGTTCAGACCTTATGCACTGAAAATTTCCACTGAGGTCACTGGGAGTTTAGCTGGGGGCAGGGGGAGGCAGGTCTCTTGACAGGGTCACAGATGTCCTTAGGCACCAGCTGTAACTTGCAATCCCCACTATCTCAAGATGGGGAAAGGGGGATAGGGGGAGAAAGAAAGAGATGCAATGGGAGTAGTTTGGGTTTAGAGTGCGGCGTCCTTTTGCTTTTCCTTCTGCCACTGGGCTTCTGGAGACCCAAGTGCTTCCTGTAGAAGTGCGCCCGATTACAAAAAGGGGAATGACAGCCTTTGCTAACTTAGCCTACTGAATAAGTGCAGCTTCTTAACGCGATATACCTAGCATTAAAATAGCTTTGGACTAAAACCAGGTCGGACCTTCGTCCTTCTGCTGCATCTACTGATGTGAAAGTTTAAACGCTCCTCTCAGAAAAGCGTTTGCTGTCACTGTGGCAGAAGGTGTCTGTTCTCTGTTACCTGTTCCCTCCAACGACAGGGAACCGGGCAGGGGATTGTGAGAACGCCGCCGTCCTACTAACGCTCTTCGTCCAGCAAAGCCGGTCGTCCGCCCGCAGCTCCGCTTCGCCACTACCACACGCCGGATGGCGGCGCTTCCTCGCCCCCTCCCCGTTGCCCGGCGCCCCCGCCCCGCTCACCTTGCTTGCAGTCAGCGCTTCCGCGCTCTGCCGGGCCCTGGCCACCCCCCGGGGCGCACCCGGGCAGCCCGCCGCCGCCGGACGGGGAGCAGGAGCAGCGGCGGCCCCGCGGCGCCCTCCCCGCTGTCCGCCGCCGCGGGAGAGTGGACGCCGCCGGTGGCCAAGGGCGCCGGGGAGCGGCGAAGCTCCCGGCTGGCGGCACAGCTGGGCGGCCGGTGGGGGGCGGCGGCGGCGGGGCCGAGGCGGGTGGCTGCGGGTGGCGGATGGCCGGGAGGCTGGCGGAGACCCGCCCCAGCTCGCGGGCTCCGGGGACCGTCCCTATCACCAGCGCCACCACAAAGCCGACGAACATCATGGTGCCAATCCCGCCGGCTCGGGTCCATCTCCCCGTCTCATCACGCCCGGGATGCGAGGGGGGAAGGCGGGGCCTCGGCGTCCCGCTAATCACCACGCCGCACACCCCTGTGGCCCTTCCCCCCAGCAGAGCTGCCTGCGGGGGCAGGGCGAGCGGGGCGCGGGGAGGTGCGCAGCCCCAGCCGCCCCAGCCCCAGCCGCCCCAGCCCCAGCCCCAGCACCCACACCCGCAGCAGCGGCGGCGGCGGCGTCGTCTGGGGCTATCAGCCGCAACTCCTCAGGGCAGCATCAGCTCCGGCAGCCCCAGCAGGGCTTTGGAGGGGACCTCTAATGGACCGCGCCGTCCGCACTACCACGAGCCCGGCCTCGGGCGCTCTCCCTCTTCCTTCCAGTCCCGGGCGCCGCTGCCCCCGTAAAGCTCCCTGCGTCCTCCCCGGCCGCCCATCGGGTTCCTCGCTGCCCAGGCTCCTCCCCCACCCCGCTTCTCTCGCGCACTTGGGGCTCCCCTACCAGCTGCCTTTTTCTCTGCCCTCGATCCTCCCCCTGGCTGTGCCTCCCCCCACCGCGCCGACAGCCGCACAAAAGAGCAGAAGGAGCCCGGTCAGGCAAAGCCTTGGTCAGAGGCAGGCACCCGTAGCCCCGGGGAAAGGGGGCCAAAACTGACGCGCGCGGCGGCTGAGGAGGCAGGGGGATGGAGAGAGAGCACCAGCCGTGTCTGCAGGAAACAAAGAGGCTGGAAACAAATGCTGTAAAGAGAAATGTCTTCGAGTTTAGCTTTATAGCCAGCCCCGTGTGCTCTGAATAGTAATCTGCTTATTCCCAAGGGGTTGTGACTAAGGGACCTGATCATCTCCGATTTTCTCTTTCTACTGGGATGGCTGTCAGTTAGTTTTGCTTGTTTCATATTATTCAGTTGTTAGTTTGCGTTCGTTGTTATTTTATACTTTACCACTTTTTTTAATCTGTTTTTCATATTTGCAAAGTCCCACCCTGTCTGATAGAGTGCGCAACCTTTATTTGGCAATTTGTTTGTAGTGTGAGCCTGTAAATTCACCTCTCTATAGGATCCTTTTGTTGGTTTTGGGTTTTTTTTTGTGTCTTATTTCTTTGGCTGAGAAGTGCTAATCTGGTTTCTGTGTGAGCACATCAGTATTCCCATAACCTTGTAGAGTCTAAGAGAAAGAGTGAGTGTGCTTTCTGCTCTTCTGCTGGATCCCATGTATCTCCAGTAAATGGTGGCCTTCCTTTAACAGCCTCCAAGCTGTTCAAAAGGTGCAAAATGCAACTTCAAATTTAAGCTTTTGTTTATAGGAACAGAAGAGCTCCAGGGCTAAGGAAAAGCAAGTCCTACAGTGTTTGGTATTGCCTGTATTCATTTTAGCTCTGCTCATCTGTGATTAATATTTTACTGTAACATCACAGTTCTTAGTTTAATCACAAGGTTAAAGAATATTCTGCTGAGGTTTCTACAGCAAGGTGGCAACTGCTGTCACATGTGTATGTTGCACTTTTTTGTGTATGTAAGAGCACAGATTGTTCTTTCTGAGGTTTCTTCTAGGGGTATGTATATGCATTAGTTTAGAAACTGTCAGGACTGGCAAGAGTTTAATTTATCTTCAAAATATTTGAATATATACAAGATATTAACCTGAAAGTGACTCATTATGGCCATTTTTAAATTGTCTGAAAATTTGTTGCTGTCAGGACAAGTTGGTTGGTTTTACCCTTTGAAGGGACCAGTTAAAAGCATGCTCAGCCTGGCCAGTTAAGGCTTCTTTCATTGCTTAGTAAACACTTCTTGGCATCACAGTCACAGCAATATTTCATTTTCCCAGATCTAAGCTTTCCTTCTCCTCCCCAGCCTGGAAGGGGAAGGATTCTGCTGATCAGCATGGGAAGGGAAAAAAACAGATGAATATGATGAATCTTACAAAATGCTTCAGGCAAAGCTTGAGCCTGGTACTTAACATACATTCAGACTTCATGTGTCTCCCCTAGGTGTGTGGGCCAGCAGGAATCTTATATACAGTGAACTTTCTTTGCCTGTGTAGGGTAGAGGTGTTTATGCTTGCGGTTGCAAAGTGGTACTAAGCAGGATGATCTGAGGAAAAAAAAGTGGGGTTAAGAGGGAAAAAGGTTTGGAAGTAACTAGAGTTATTAAAGAAGCATCAAGAACAAAAAAGCAATTGTCATAATGATTCCCTCCCAAGATGAGGGTTTAGGTTTAGTTGAATGATCCACATAATACAGATTCACTCTTGAACATTTTATTTTTTATTATGATTGCTATTTTTCATGTAATCGTATAAGGAGAATGAGCTTTAATTTGTTTTAATAACTGTAAACTAGCTTTCTCTATGATGTTAGGTCTGTTACTGCTATGTGAAATAATGCTTATGTTAGAATTTACAAATTAGGGACTTGGTCCAGCTTCAGTTAAAAACATTGATAATAGTTTCACTGTAAGTAGGAGGGGCCGTTTTCTAAGAAATACTGGAATTGATGCAGTTTGTTTTTCCAGGATGCAGGCTTTGCGCTTTGGTTGCAGCTTCTGTCTTGGCTACAGCATTTATGAGTGTCTCTCCCATATGGTTTCTCTTGTGTTTGAACTGTATATGAATATGTGAGCTCATATTGCAGTTTCTCCTTTGGCTGTGGCACTTCCAAGTGCCACATAAAAAATCAATCTCATCTGCTTGACTACTTTTATTACACTTGCAGGAAACTCATTATCCGTGTGACCCTCGGTCTCAGTGGATCTGGGCATTATGTACAGCTCTGACTCTGAAATTAAATTATCCAATTTTTCAGAAAAGAATTGTCACAAAATGTTGAGAAAATAATAAATCTTTGAAAACTGTGCTAGTTATACTCCTGCAGCAACAGTGCAGGATTTAAAGTATGTAATCTGTATTTAACAAGGCCTGCTTTTTTATATGAAAACAAAAGCTTGTTTTGTTTTTTTCTAGACTAGTGGAGAAAATGATACATTAAGATGATATTACAGTGGGTGAACTGACTCCAGCTGATGTACATAGCAATTCTCCCTTTTGCAAAATATTTTCAATACGTAAGCTTTGCATTGAGTTTGTACCTCTTACTAATAGAGGTAGCACCTATTAACAGCGGTCCCATGGAAATCCATGGAACAACGCTCATGACCAAAGTTAGCAATCTGTGCTCTGTAGCTTGACAGTTTCTGCAAGAGCAGTTGTAGAAAATCATCTGCTAGAATAGGTCTTAATTTGTGTGCAGTTCCACAGGGTTAACTGCTTGTTTCTCTCCTGATATTTGACAGACCCAGTACCAAAGAATCTTAAATACTTCATATGTATGAACTGATCTGACCACTCCAACACACACCCTTCCCCCCAAACACACTGTATTTCTATGCATAGATTCATCAGGTTACCAGAGAAATGGAAGTTATCTGGAGAACTGGCTACCTTGGATTTGGAGAAGGCTGAAGTTCTCAATGACTTCTTTGCCTCAGTCTTCACCAGCAGGTGCTTTGACCACACCCCCCAAGTCTTGGAAGGCAGACTGTGAGAATTAAGACCTTAGGCCCACTGGAGGAGAGAATCGAGTTTGAGATCATCTTAAGAACCTGAATGTACACAAGTCCATGGGACCTAATGAAATCCATCTGCGGGTCCTGAAGGAGCTGACGAATGAAGTTGCTAAGCCACTGTCCATCATATTTGAAAAATCATGGCAGTCAGGTGAAGGTCCCAATGGCTGGAAAGAGGGAAATATAACCCCCATTTTCAAGAAGAGGAATGGAAGACCCAGGGATATGCTACTGACCAGTCAGCCTAACCTCTGTGCCTGGCAAAATCTTGGAGCACATTCTCCTGGAAGGCATGCTAAGGCACATGAAAAACAACAAGGTGGTTGGTGACAGCCAGCATGGCTTCACTAAGGGGAAATCCTGCCTGACCAATTTGGTGGCCTTCTATGATGGGGCTACAGAACTGATGGACAGGGGTAGAGCAGTTGATGTCATCTACCTGGACTTGTGCAAAGCATTTGACACTGTCCCACATCACAATATCACAGTATGCTAGAGATTGGAAGGGACCTTGAAAGATCATCTAGTCCAATCCCCCTGCCGGAGCAGGAACACCTAGATAAGGTTACACAGGAATGTGTCCAGGCGAGTTTTGAATGTCTTCAGGGAGGGAGACTCCATAACCTCCCTGGGCAGCCTGTTCCAGTGTTCCGTCACCCTCACTGAGAAGAAGTTTCTTCTCAAGTTTAAATGGAACCTCTTGTGCTCCAGTTTGTACCCATTACCCCTTGTCCTATCATTGTTTGCCACTGAGTAGAGCCTGGCTCCATCCTCGTGACACACCCCCTTTATATATTTATAGACACTTATAAGGTCACCCCTCAGTCTCCTCTTCTCCAAACTATAGAGACCCAGCTCCCTCAGTCTTTCCTCATAAGGGAGATGCTCCACTCCCTTAATCATCTTCGTTGCCCTGCGCTGGACTCTCTCCAGCAGCTCCCTGTCCTTCTTGAACTGAGGGGCCCAGAACTGGACACAATATTCCAGACGCGGTCTCACCAGGGCAGAGTACAGGGGAAGGAGGACCTCTCTCGACCTACTAACCACCCCCCTTCTAATACACCCCAGGATGCCATTGGCCTTCTTAGCCACAAGGGCACAGTGTTGGCTCATGGTCATCCTGTCGTCCACTAGGACCCCCAGGTCCCTCTCCCCTACACTGCTCTCTAACAGGTCGTTCCCCAACCTATACTGGAACCTGGGGTTGTTCCTGCCCAGACGCAGGACTCTACACTTTCCCTTGTTATATTTCATCAAGTTACTCCCTGCCCAACTCTCCAGTCTGTCCAGGTCTCGCTGGATGGCAGCACAGCCTTCTGGCGTGTCAGCCACTCCTCCCAGCTTAGTGTCATCAGCAAACTTGCTGATAGTACACTCAATTCCCTCATCTAAATCATTGATGAATATATTAAATAATACCGGTCCCAGTACTGACCCTTGAGGCACTCCACTAGTTACAGGCCTCCAACTAGACTCAGCCCCATAGACTACAACTCTCTGGCTTCTCTCCTTCAGCCAGTTCACAGTCCACCTCACTACCTGATCATCCAGTCCACACTTCCTCAATTTAGCTGTGAGGATGCTGTGGGAGACTGTGTCAATGCTTTGCTGAAGTCAAGGTAGACCACATCCACCGCTCTGCCATCATCCATCCACCGTGTTATTTCCTCATAAAAGGCTAAAAGATTGGTCAAACATGATTTCCCCTTGGTGAAGCCATGTTGACTGCCCCTCATAACCCTCTTATCCTTGATATGCCTTAAGATGGCACCAAGGGTAAGGTGTTCCATCACTTTCCCAGGGATGGAGGTGAGGCTGACCGGTCTATAGTTACCCGGGTCCTCCTTCTTGCCCTTGTTGAAGACTGGAGTGACATTTGCTTTCCTCCAGTCCTCAGGCACCTCTCCCGTTTCCCAAGACTTGGTAAAGATGATGGAGAGTGGTCTAGCAATGACTTCCGCCAGTTCCCTCAGCACCCGCGGGTGCATCCCATCTGGACCCATGGATTTATGGATGTCCAGATTGCTCAACTGATCTCTAATCCATTCCTCATCGACTAAGGCAAACCGCTCCGTTGACCTGACTTCATCTAAGGTCTCAGGGATACAGGGCTCTTCAGGACTGCCTGCAGCAGAGTAGACAGAGACAAAGAAGGCATTCAGTAACTCTGCCATCTCTGTATCTTCTGTCACCAGGGCACCCATCCCGTTCATCAGTGGGCCTACATTGCCTCTGGTGTTAGTTTTGTCTGCCATGTATTTGAAAAAGCTCTTTTTGCTGTCCTTGACCCTTCTCGCCAGGTTTAATTCTAAGGAGGCCTTAGTCATCCTAGTTGCCTTCCTACATCCTCTAGCAGCAGCCTTATATTCCTCCCAAGTGGCCAGCCCCTCCTTCCATGACCTGTAAACTCTCCTCTTCCACTTGAGCATACCCAGCAATTCCCTATTTAGCCACGCAGGTCTCCTGGCCCTCTTCCTTGACTTCCTATGTGTCGGGATGCTCCGATCTTGAGCTCGGAAAAAGCAATCCTTGAATGTCAACCAACTATCTTGGGTCCCTTTACCTTCAAGCAGCCTTGCCCATGGGATTTCCCCTAGCAATTGCTTGAAAAGGCCAAAGTTTGCCCTGCTAAAGTCCAGGGTTGCAATTCTACTTGCTATTCTACTAGTCCTACCACACAAGATCCTGAATTCCACCATCTCGTGGTCGCTGCAACCAAGGCAGCCCTCAACCCTTACTGCTTCAACCAGATCCTCCTTGTTAGTGAGGATGAGATCCAGCAGCGCTCCTCTCCTGGTCGGCTCATCCACCATTTGCAGGAGGAAGTTATCATCCATACACTGGAGGAACCTCCTGGACTGCGGCTGGGTTGCCGAGTGGTCCTTCCAGCAAACATCAGGGAAGTTAAAATCCCCCACGACGACCACGGCCTGTGACTGTGAGGCCGCTCTCAGCTGCCTGTAGAAGGCCTCGTCAACTTCCTCACCCTGATCTGGTGGTCTGTAACAGACACCCACAACAGTATCCCCCGTCTCTAAATTGGAGAGACATCAATTTGATAGGTGGACCACTCAGTGGATAAAGAACTGGCTGGATGGCTGCACACAAAGAGTTGTGGTCAATGGCTCAATGTCCGGCTGGAGACCAGTAACGAGTGGTGTCCCTCAGGGATAAGTGTTGGGACCGGTCTTGGTCAACATCTTTGTCAGTGACATGGACAGTGGTATTGAGTGTGCCCTCAGCAAGTTTGCCAATGACACCAAGCTGTGTGGTTTGGTTGATAGCTGGAGGGAAGGAATGCCATCCAGAGGGACCTTGACACACTTGTGAGGTGGGCTGATGACAACCACATGAAGTTTAATCATACCAAGTACAAGGTCCTACACCTGGGTCGGAGCAATCCCAGGCACAGCTGCAGGTTGGGCAGAGAAGAGATTCAGAGCAGCCCTGCGGAGAAGGACTTGGGGGTGTTGGTCGATGAAAAAATGAACATGAGGGAGCAGTGTACGCTCACAGCCCAGAAAGCCAACCGTATCCTGGGCTGCATCAAAAGGAATGTGACCAGCAGGTCAAAGGAGGTGATGCTGCCCCTCTGCTCTCGTGAGACCGGACTTGGAGTATTGTGTACAGTTCTAGTGTCCTCAACATAAAAAGGACATGGGACTGTTGGAACAAGTCCAGAGGAGGGCCACGAGGATGATCGGGGGACTGGAGCACTTCCAGTATGAAGATTGGCTGAGAAAGTTGAGGCTGTTCAGCCTGGAGAAGAGAAGGCTGCATGGAGACCTCATAGCAGCCTTCCAGTATCTGAAGGGCACTTACAAGAATGCTGAAGGGGGACTCTTCTTTAGGGATTGTAGTGAGGGGAACGGGTTCAAACTTAAACAGAAGAAGTTTAGATTGGATAAAAGGAAGAAACTCTTTACTGTGAGGGTGGTGAGGCACTGGAATGGGTTGCCTGAGGAAGTTGTGAGTGCTCCATCCCTGGCGGTGTTCAAGGCCAGGCTGGATGGAGTCTTGGGTGCCATGGTATAATGGTGGTGTCCTTGCCCATGGCAGCAGTTTTGGAACTAGACAGTCTTAATGTCCTTTCCAACCCAAACTATTCTATGATTCTATGATACAGCAGCAGTATGGGATATTCATGTATGCAAAGCTTAAAAGGAAACTTACACAAAATCTTCCTTTATCCTAATAGTTTTCTAAAAGCACTTGGTAGTTCTCTCCTGTTGCTGGCTCTGCTTTTGCATGAATTGTGTGAGGGTACAGGTTATCAGAGGACTAATTTTCAATAAATAGTTCTTGTGAGTAGGTGAGGGTGTCTGATGTGCGAGTTTTACATGCAATAATAGTAGTCCTGCATTTCAAAAACATTTAAAACCAAGCGTCTAAAAATCAGCTGGAGAATCAGTCTAATTCTCTTTTAAATCAGTAGCAAAATTCACTGATTAGCCTCTTCCTGTGCTCAGTAAAGCTGCTTACATTTATTTTTGAGTAGCTCATGTAGTATGCTTTCAGCATAGGTTTTAGGAAAGCTGAGCACTTCCAGCTGTTGGTGGAATGCAGTTAAAATACTACAGACAAGTAAAGGCCTGGGTCAGTCCCATCTTACTGCCAGTGACAGTCCTTTCTCCTGCATTCCCTCCTGACCAGGTCAGAGCCAAACAGCAATGTAGATGTGACTGATCAGAGCAAGGGTTGACTTCAGACAATGCGATAGATGAGAAATTCCCCCAAGAAATAAGTACAAGGCAGAGAGAATGTAACCAAACAGTTACACAATACACTGTAATGAAATTATTTTCAGACTATCTGTCTAATGATTTCTTACTGTTCTTTCTTCACAAAATCAAGTATGCTGGGGCCAGTAGATCAACCACTGGAATCTGTGGAAAAACTTAAGGCACATTGACCTAGTGGGACCAAGTAAGATCTAACAGCACCAGACACAGGCTGAAACCAGGACTAGAAGGATAGGATGCAAGACTTCACAAAAAGGATATTTCCATGTGCAAAATGGGCCAGAGAATGGGTGCTGTAATGAGTCAATGTATTTAGGATATAAGTCAGCGCTCTGATAAAATATTTTTATTCATTAATCTCATTCTTCTTAACAAACATGGACAGCAGAGTTTGAAATTCTGCCAAGTATGGCTCAAAATTAATTTGGGTTTGTGCTTATATGGAAGAGAATAGGCCTTTTGTCTGCAATTATATAAGCTGTAATATATATATGTCTGCAATATATATAAGCTCCATAGGGTGACCCTGCATTACGCAAGATGTAACTGAACAGCCTGTAATTGATGAATTTTCCATTACCACATAACACAGTGGGTACAGTAATGAGATCATAGAAAAACCTTTTTTAAAGTGTTATGTACTTTCTTGTACAACATGCTGAGTTTATATTATAAGGCAATCAGAAACCCAATTTCCTGGAACAAGGCAATAAGAGACTTGATTTCCTCAAACAATTCAATACATCAGTACACATGTGCCTAACAATGGATTATGCAGACATGATGAAATAATTGCACTTAAAACTGAAAGGCAAACTGAATCCTGCAAAACTGGTGATCACTTGTTTAATGTAGTGAGTGGAAAAAAGTGCTGTTTCAACTAGGACAGGTTTGACATATCCAGAGTAAGTATTTATGATTTTAAAACTATCACAGTTTTGAACAGAAAAAAAAAAGAAAAAAAGAAAAAAAAAGGATTTTTGAGTAACAATGAAATGTGGAAATACTGGTTTGAAGAACTTAAAAAATAGCACTGCATTTGGTAAAGGCTCTAATTCTGCAAATATGTATCCTCATTTTTAGTGTGTACACATGTATGTACTGTGATGTCTCCATGTATAAAGTCGGTTATATGAGTACTGTTGTGTAAAACTTCGGAGGACTGGAGACATGATGTGTTCATGCTGTTGCTACTATTTCAGCAACACCCAGGAACATACAACCAGTACAACATAGCGACTTGCTGGAGCAGTTGCAACATGATTGTGTTTGAGGCTGTGTTTTTTATTGTTTCCAGGAGTAACCTCCAAGCACACAAGTTTTTCTCCCAGAAGGACCATTGAGCAGATCTCAAGCGTGCGATGTGCCATGTGGCTGAGTGGTGACTGAGACTCAAGTGTGAGAGTAGGGCTGCCCCAGCATGTGTAAATACAGCAGAGGTGTTGTGTTATTTCCTGATACATCGAATAGGAAGGAAATGTGGCATCATGTATGCTGCTGTCTGTTAACGAGGTGAAAGGGGAGTCTGTATAGCCGTTCTATAAATAAGTGTGTTTAAAGAGGCAAGAATATGCCAGAGAGGATATTTTGACTTAATGGAATGAAAAATGGTATTTGTTAGCATACAGTCTTAACCAAGTTTTGCTAAGAAATGCTCAGAACTTCATTTCCAAACCTGACTACCCTGGATATGTATGAGTTTTGGTACTTGATTCATTGAGTCTGTCCTTTAAGGGAAGCTCTGTATGTGATTCATTCTGTGCTCATGCTGGAGAAACAACCCACTCCAAAAAAAAAATAAAAAAATCAATGGGCAGGCTACACCTATGTGAAAACATTAAACATTTATGGGAATATTTAGTATTTTGGTTTAGATCTAAGAGAGAAAAGGTGGAAAAAAAGTTACGTCATCTTCATCGTGAAACGTACATTTTGGACTCTTCATGTAGAAAGCGGCCTTTACAAATCAGTCAACATTAGGTACGTCTGCCACAGAGCAGGATGAAGTCTTACTTATGCAGAGCATCCACTGTCAATGAGGCCAACTGGTTCACAAAGTGGAGATACATGACCTTCTACAATTTCTTCTGACATTCATGGTGTAGAAGGTTTCCTGGGGTAAACAAAACTTTATAAATGCAGTTGTTCAACTAAGTTCTTCTCTCACAAGTAGTTCTCTTCCAGTTATTTATGACTGGAACGGTAGCAGGGGTCTTCTCTTTGTTCAGAGTTAATCTTCTGAAAGCATTTCTTATTAGTACCTGTTTCAGCATTTTGCATTTCATTATTGTGAAGTGTAAGTGCAGTGAAAATCACAAGCCACAGAAAGATAAATAAAGCAAGGTTGCTTTGTGCTCTCATCTTCCATCTAAGCCAAGCATCATGTACCCACTAGCAGCTATTAACCAGGCATTTCTAATATTTCCTGCAGGGATTTTTCAGTGTCCTGCACCAAATCCAACAGCAATGTACATACAATGTGTAAGAAAGACTTTTTTTCCTAGAATTTCAGAGGGATATAGGGATTACTTTAGTGTTGAGCTACATACATGCAATGGTCTTTCAAGTGTTTGATTTATTTTCATTTGCAGAAGACTTACTGGGAATGAGAAAGGATAAAGTGAGGTACAGCTGTATTTTTACAGTTATGCAAAATGCAAAGAACATATTACACAATTATTAAAATGTAACTATATCCTATTAGAACATGTAAAATAAGTATACAAAGAGGAAAAAGAAGATACCTGTTGGAGCAGGAATAATTTTGTCCATGAAGCCATATTTAATGTATTATAGACTTTGAATTTCTAAATGTTTTTCTTCTTGAAAAGCAGCAAGTACCTCAGATGAACACAAATCTTACCATGAGGGCATTTGGCCTAGAGACTGAAATGCAAAGCAAGACATGTTCCTTCTTTCATCCTTCCCCTCCTGTATATGTATAAAACTGTAATCCATGGCAGGGGGGTTGGAACTAGATGATCTTAAGATCCTTTCCAACCCTAACTATTCTATGATTCTATATGTTTTATTTATTTAACAAAATATTTTGGAGAGAACCCATTTTAAACAAAAAAACCCCCACCTGGTTTATATACCTGTAATTTCTCCATATGCTTGTGCAGTGCACTCTTAAAATATAACTCAATAGATATGACTTTTAAGAATTTAAAAGTCCTATTAATATAAAAAATACTGCTTTCTTTTTTTTAAATTACATATTACCATGTTTCAATACACATTTTCTCAAAGAAGCACAGAAGAATAAAATGTAATTCCTCTGTCACTGTTGTTTAGGTTTGTTCATCTCAAAGTGATGGACTAACTGACAATGTGAATAATTTCACATATGTTTTACATCTATTATTTTTAATCTGTTCACAGACTTAAAAGATTTCACTGTATACAACTTGGGAAATTTATTGTATATGCAGTTGAAAACAATGTCTTACAAAGAACAAAAAACAAATAGGATTTTGCCACTTCTATTTTTCATTCACAATTTTCTATCAAGATTAAAAAAGGGGTCCTAAACAACTGTAGATATATTCATAGAATCGTAGAACAGTTAGGGTTGGACCTTAAGATGACCTTAAGATCATCTAGTTCCAACCTCCCTGGCCATGGGCAGGGACACCTCATTCTAAACCATGTCACCCAAGGCTCTGTCCAGCCCGGCCTTGAACATTGCCAGGGATGGAGCATTCACAGCTTCCTTGGGCAACCCGTTCCAGTGCCTCACCACCAGTAAAGAACTTCCTCCTTATATCCAATCTAAACTTCGCATTTAAGTTTTACCCCATTACCTTCATTTGCCATGTCCTTTCTGCTAAGTTTTGCATACTCTTGACTCACGACTGAAATAGGTGTTTTGTCAATATTACCCAAATTTAGTCCTATTTGATCCTTAAAAAAAAACCAAACCAACTTAATTTTGCTGGATAATACAAGTAAAATTTGAAATGCCTTTTTTTTTTTCCTTAAATGAGAGAAATAATGAAAGCTGCATTCTCTTATCATTAGTAACAGTTTTGGAGTTTCAGAGGAACACATACTCTTAATGAAGAGCAAGCTAAAAAATAGGTGTGAAATTTTACCCTTTTTTCGTTTTATAAATATTTTATACTGCTATAAATAATTAAAGTGGCATAGAATATCTGCTTATTACATTCAGAGACAAGTACTTGAAGTTGGAAGTAGATAGAAGTATGCTGGAGAACAGGACTGGAATTCAAAATTATCCCAACAACAGAAATAATTAAAAAGATTGAATGCACGTTAATAGAGAGAAGTGAAAGGTAATGTACTCGGGAATAATCAGTTAAATAGTAACAGGATGAGAAAACAATTGGCTTCATAAATCTAAAGGAAAACATCTGGTGATGGATCAGAGTTGAAGGCTGTTCAACGAAGTCATTAGTTGCAAAAAAAAAAGGGAAAGCTGCACTGAGATCCCTGAGGAGGTTGGTAGCCTTACAGCACATACTGCATCACATTTATATTTCACACAGCGCTAGTAAAGGCTTCATTTGCAGTTGAATGCCTAGTTTGGGAATAGCCATTCAGAGAAAGAGTTGACTCATAAGACAGATTCAAAGAGGTAGAAGGATCAGAAGTGCAAAAACAGCAAGGTGAAAAGGAAGGCAACAGCAGTCTTCCCAAGCAGTAGGGTCTGCTGCAGAGGAGAAGCAAATAAACTCCTGCAGGCTCATGGCAAACAGTATGAAATGCATTTCTCTTGCTGTCCATATGGAGTAGAGGCTGTAATTTCCAGCAACAAATATTTATACTGGAGACTAGGAAAAAAATTCTCAATGCAAGTGCCATGAAGCTCCAGTATGGATTGCCCAGGGAGGCTGATACATTTCCAGTACTAAGTACTTGTACGTTTGACACCACATCAGAGATGACCTTAGAATGTGAGGCTGGATTAGAGGATTCTATTTTCTGATGATTCCATGGTAAGATAAAAGCCACAGAAAATTGTGATGTAATCAAAACAGTGATCAAGTATCAGTGATCAAACCCAAACCAAAATAGTTTGGATTATGGAACAGTATATGTGCATGTGTAACTCTTGACTCCAGACTGCCAGAATCTGGCCAGATATTTATCTCAACAGAAAAAACTTGACTACAGACTGCATAGAAGGCTCAGAGAGCCAAACTCACAGCATACAGAACGAAAGGCAAAGTGCATTCTGCAAAAATACAAACTTTTTATTGGCAAACAGCGTGTGTTTATACTGTAACAGCTTTCGTAGCCATCAGTGTTTGTAAAGATTAGCTCACCTAAGCAACCAGTTCTAAAAACAGAGTGCAGGCTCACCTAAACTTGATCGTATTGCGTCCAGGAGGAAGTGATTTTGTTACTGTGCAGAGATTTCTGCTGTATTCATTACAGCCAACAATATGAAAGAAGCATGCAGTAGTATGAGATAGCATTTCTTGTTCCACAACATTTCCATAGATAGGACAGTATAACTAGTAATCCATTCCCCAGTGTTATAAATTGAGACCACAACGGATCATAATCCAATTAAAATTTTATTAATTATAGCAAGTAGAATATGAGCAAAAACAGCGCTGGACGACAGGGGAGTCTGCGCTCCGCCAACTGCCGTACTGAGCAGTTCAAACAGCCCTTTTTATACATCTTTACTTCCGTGTTCATGAAGTAGTGGAGGTACTCTGCGCATGCTTCAGCTGTTGCTAGGGGTCAACTTCTGTCTCCTGGTGGTTGTTGAGGCTGAAGTAAGAAGTCTTCCTCCTTTGTCCCATAGTTGACCTTTTACTCATATGTCCGTATATGGAGTTGTTTGTCTTATTTCTGCCAGTTCCTGGAACATCTTACAGTTATCTTTAGTCAACATCTGCTATGTTTGCATAAGCAGTACTTGGTTTAGTTTGTGTAAGCGATTGCGGTTATCTTATTTTGCACAAGCTGTGTCTGGTGACTGTTTGAGTAAGCGATTTCATATCCTTTGTTGCCTAACCTTTACATTGGGCTTAACATAAATCTTAATAAACAATACCCTTATCCATAGTTTCTTACAATCCCCCCTTTTTCTTTTTATCCTATTATTGTTTATTAGACGCTTCGTTCATTCTCGGCACTGCAAGTAAACCTTTTTCCACAATCCCAACATTTATCATAACACTCACAAGGTAATACCTCACAATTACAATAGGCATAGTTTTTATGTGGCATAACGCATTCACAACAATCTTCATCCTCATTAATAGATACACTCTTATATTTTGCCCCAGACCTCGTAGTTAAAATAAGCAGTTTAGCTATGTCAAACCGTTCTCTAATAAAGTGTAAAATATAGCGTAATATACAAGGCCCAAATATAAGTCCCAAAATCAACATAATAAGCGGTCCTGCTAAAGCAGGTAACAAAGTGGTTAGCCAAGGTGAAACATTAAACCAGTTTTCATACCATGACCTGCCCGCCTCACGATCTTTCTTACGTTGATCTAACCTTTTCCGGAGTTCAGACATGGTGTCTTGGACTACTCCCGTATGGTCAGCAAAAGAACAACATTCTTCATTGAGAGCTACACATAACCCTCCCTCCTTTAAGAACAATAGATCTGATCCTCTTCTATTTTGCAGTACTACTTCTGATAAAGACTTTACTGAAGTGGCTAAATTTTGGATAGATTGTTCTATTTTTGCTAAATCCTCATCTACAGCTGTCTGCAAACTTTGTAATTCCTGACCTTTTACTAGGGAGGCTATGCCTGTACCTGCTCCAACTCCGCCCGCTATCAGCAGTGTAGCTAAGGTTACCACGGTAATTGGCTCTCGTTTTTGTCTATTCAGGTCTCCTTCAAAATGGCGTAACACCTCCTCAGAGGTGTGATAGATCAGACGAGGAACAATAATCACCTGTACGCAAAACTGAGATTGATTAAACACTTTTAGGGATAGGCAAGGCGTTACTCCGATGTCTGAACAAACCCATTTAGCTCCTGGTGTCGGGATAGCCCATTTGTCATTTTTCTTCTTGTTTTCTTTTTTTATAGTGACTGTTCGGTTGCACAAAGGCTGATACTTTTCGGGCACTGTACCTATACATTTTCCTTGACCTGTTACTAATTGAATAGTAATTCCCTGCGTATGGTTCCTCTGGTCATCCCATGGGCATTCTCGTGGGTTTGAACCATTAGACCATTGAATCCTACCTGGTTTTCCAATTGCCTCAAAATATGGTGGCCTAACATTATAACATAACCAACATTCCTTAGTTAAATTTGGTTTGCTTTCATTAAGGGCATGATAAGAGGCTTGCATTAGATTCCATAAGGGGTCTTTGGATTCTGACAACTCTAGATCCCTGGATACAATGTCATTAGTTGTTTCCGAAAGGGAGTCTGGAGAAGTGGGTGTGACACTTGCGGGGGCAACCTTTTCTTCAGAGAAAGTGGGTGGATTCAGGACCAGATTTGGTCCTACTGGTAAGGGATCGTGGGGCATCGATTTTTTCATTATTCGAAAAATTCCTCCTCTGTCTCTACCTGTTTCCCAATATCTAATTCCCCAATATTTCCCTGCCAGCCAAAAGTCCTGAGCAGGATTTTTTATAGTTATATTGATGCCCATACAAGGATTCGGTTTACTTAAGCAGTGACCCCACCGGTCTCCGTGCAATTTAGGTCTCTTGCATCCTTCCGGTGACCACTTTATTTCTAGATATTGGTCTCCAGGTGCGGACCACTCAGAGGCCCATGTTTCGCACCCCCAATATGCACAGTAATAATGACCCGGAGAATTACAGTATACTTTACCAGGGTTTGATGCTGGACATATATAAATTGATTTACATATATCCGCCTCATCTTTACGATCTTCTTCAGTAATTAGATCATGCAAACTCACATTGAAACTAACTGGGCCCGGTGTAGCTCGTGCTTGGATTGGATTATTTGGATATTTTATGTTTGTTATTGTCCAGTTCATAGGTTCATGAGGGTTTCCATTTGCTTGGGTTATTATTAATAACAAAACTAACGGTATACCAGGAAAAAGGGTGTCTGTCAATTTTGCCAATTTAAGTATATTTTTACCAGTCCTGGGGAAGTTCAGCCATTGCTGCTTTTGCGTCCCATTGTTCTGGTTCTTTTCTCCACAGTTTGTTCCTCCTCTGCCTCGCCCGTCGACTCGGTTGCTTCGAGCCACGGGGTGTACCATCTTCTCGGCAGCAAGGGAATTCTTCAGGAGAATAGCTGTTTCGGGCTTTCTGCCTGTTTACATAGGCTTCCCACTTTGCAGCTTTAACTAATGGGGCAAAGCAAGATACGGTTAGTACTTCCCTTCTACACTTTATAACCAAAATTTCAGCTACAAAGGGGACTGGTTCGTTGGAGTGGTAACAATAATATTGAGGGTTTATTCCTTTGGCAAAAATCTCCCACCACTCATGGGATTCCCGAATAATTTCTTGTTTAGACTCTAATTGTTTTAATTTCCACTCAGTGAGAGTTCTTTGGATTTTCCAACACTGTGTGCAGACTCCTATTGGAGGGTATCCATATTCACAGTGTGTCCACCATTTATCCTGACATACCTTACACCTAAAATAAGCAAATGGATAACAATTGCAGTTCAAATTATTACACCTAATTCGTATACCTAGAGTACATATATTAGTTACATCAGCATATCTTCTATATTCACTATTGTGTGGTTGCATAAGTTTAGCAATTTCCTTCAACACACTTTGTACGCTTCCATATATAACAGAAAAAAAAGAGAAATAATTATAGCAAATATAAACAGCAATACACACTTTATACCAAAAGGTAATGCGGCAAAAGAATCAAATAAAGTCTCTATCATTACGTTATCTTTTCAGGGTTATCTTGGTGTCACCTGGAGTACTGATTACTTTCCAGTGGGGTCTCGTCACTGGGCCTTTAATGCGACTGGCATGAGTCCATCCACGCTCAGCAGTTCGGACAGCTGTCTCTGTTGTAAGCAAAACAAGATAAGGTCCCTCCCAATTGGGTTTTAGGGTTTCTTCCTTCCACACTTTAATCAATGTCCAATCCCCAGGTTTAACTTTGTGAATTTTTAAGTCCAACGGGGGTCGTTGCACAATCAGTCCATGTTCCCAAAGCTTGTTACGATGTTCTGCTAATTGTGAAACATATTCGTTAATCACACGGTCTCGAATTAAAACATTTGTTTGTGGACTTTCAATTCTATAAGACATTCCATACACCATTTCAAACGCTGATATTCCTACATCTGCTCGGGGTCTGGTTCTGAGAACTAATAGTGCCATGGGTAGGCACTTAATCCATGATAATTTGGTTTCTATCATTAATTTAGTCAAAATAGTTTTAATTTCTCCATTCATCCTTTCAACTTTTCCTGAACTTTGTGGATGCCATGGTGTATGGTATTCCCACTTAATACCCAAGCTTTCTGTTAGATCTCTAACAATTTTTGACACAAAGTGTGTTCCTCTGTCCGAGTCGATTACTTCAGGTACTCCATATCGAGGTATAATGTGTTCAAGTAACACTTTAGTAACTTGGTTAGCAGTTGCCCTGGAGGTAGGAAAAGCCTCAACATAATGTGTTAAATGATCCACCATTACTAATAAATATTTGTAACGCCCTACCCTAGGTAGTTCAGTAAAATCCACTTGTATGTGTGAGAAAGGTCTGTATGTTGGGGAACGTCCTCCAAGAGGTTTTTGTCTCATGTTGCTTCGATTAACCTTTTGACAGGTCTCGCAGGCTGCCGTGACTGTCTTTGCTATGTTATATACGCCTATACAGGCAAACTGTTGATTGAAATGATCAACTAACGCCTGGGTTCCCCAATGTGTTTTACTGTGTATTTTTGAAAATATTTCGAGTGCTATGCCCTTCGGCAAGACTTCTCTCCCATCTGGCAATATGTACTTCCCATCTTGTTCCTTAGCTCCCATTTGTTCTAGTTTTTCCTTTTCTGCAGACTCAAAACTCAAATTTTTACTAACAGGTACTTGTTGCATAGTCAAAATCATACTATAATTGCCTGCCACTCGTTTTGCTTCTGTATCAGCTGCATTATTTCCCCTAACTTGATAACTTGTACCTCGCTGGTGTCCCTTTATATGTACAACTGCTATTTTATTCGGCATTTTCAATGCCCCCAGAACTCGCCGAATTAATTCCGGGTGTATCGGTTCTTTTCCCTGTGAATTAACAAATCCTCTTTCCTCCCATATTTTTCCAAAAGTGTGTACTACTCTGAACGCATAGCGTGAGTCTGTATATATAGTTCCATCCTTTCCCTTCAGTGACACTAATGCTTTCCACAATGCATACAGCTCACAGGCTTGAGCCGACCAGCTGGCACTCAGGGGGCCTGATTCTATTGTCTTAAATTCTCCTTTTTCCAACTTAACGATGGCATATCCGGACAATCGTTTACCTTCCACTATTCGTGATGACCCATCTATAAATAATACTTCTCCACATTGTAGTTCTTCTTCTTCTAAATCTGGCCTAATGCGTGTCTGTTGTTCAATTGTTTGAAAACAATTGTGCAATAGTTCATTACCTTCTCCTGGGTACAAAAATTCAGCGGGGTTAACTGCTCCAATAGTTTTCAAAGACAGTTTAGGGGATTCTTTAAGTATTCCCTCATACTTTAATAATCGGCTATCTGTAAGCCATTTTTCTGCTTTTTGTTGTAACACTCCCCTGATGTTATGAGGCGCATATAAGACAACTTCTCCATTAAAGGTAATGCGATTCGTTTCCTCAAGTAATAAGGCAGCAGCAACAATGATTTGTAAACAACTCGGCCAACCCCTGCTCACAGGGTCCAACAGCTTTGATAGATATGCCACCGGTTTCTTCTGTCCGGCCCATTCCTGAGTTAATACTCCGAATGCCGTTCCTTCATGTATGTTAACAAACAAATGGAATGGCCGCTTTAAATCTGGTAGGCTTAAAACCGGTGCTTGACTTAGCTCTCTTTTGAGACTGACAAACTGCTCTTGATCCTGAGGGGTCCACTTGCGTATTTTGTCTTTAGGCAGTTGTTCATACCAAGGAGATTTTAAAAAAAAATCACCTCTTGGTATTTTTGGTTTTTAACATTTAAAAGCTTTATCATTTTTCTAGGATGCTCAGTCTCTGAGAAATTTGAGTAGCTAGAAACAGTTTTTCTGCCTTAGTCTTCCCTACTCAAATTTCTTTTTCTTCACGGGTCTTCCTCAGTTTTAAGTTTGATCTGCATAATGCCATTGACATATATACCATATATTAAATAAAAAACAGTAACAGCTTCTATCATGAAAGCATGATGGTACCTGGCACTAAAGATACCACCAGAGGCATACCACACTCCATTAACAGAGCGCCAAATGTCACTTTTCAGCTCTTGTCCACATCTTTGGTCTGACAATTACAGGAAATTACAATTCTCAGTCTATTTCAGGAGTGCAAATATTAGCATTAATTGTAACTGTTTCTTTATTATTTTGTTAAGTTTCCTTTTGTGAGATACTAGGAACTGAAGTTTCTTGCACAACTTTTGAACCTAGACTGCAGGCCTTTACTTCAATCATCATTCTTGTATGAATAGCTGCCAGGATAAAAATCAGTATGCAATATAAATTTATACATTCAAAGACGTAATAGGGGAGAAAGGAGGAAGTGGGACAGAAACCAAAACTCAGATGAAAAATGCTTTGAAGATTTTGCTAAACTCCCTCAAGTGGGAACATGAAACAACCAGACAGACGGAGACAAAACATAAAGATTAACCTACCAACTACACTGGATATTGAAATTGGATATAAACAATGTACTGTGCAAGAGATGTGTAGAAGAAGCAGCATTCTGCCCTCAGGAGAGGATGACAAAGAAAAACCAGCTACATGTAAAACTAAGATATGGCCTCCAACATACATCAAACTGCAGTAACTGTCACAACTGTGAAATACCCTGGAGACTGCTGAAAAGAGCTCCCTGAAGATTTTTAGAGCTGTTTGCCTGGAGTTAGTAATAAAACTTAAACTGCAATGGCCGAGTGAACATAAATTTAACATTTATACTTGAAAAAAAACACCTAAATTATGTTAAAACAGGCAAGCAGTCTGCTCAGCCACTCAAGAGTCTGGACATGGGATTCCCACCAGTCTGGAAGCTAGTACCTCATGCCTTACCATCGGTTTATCTGTAGGTCAGAGCTATCCTGGTGTGAGCTCGCCCGCCACATCGCACGCAGGTCGCGCCCAAGCACGACGAACCGTCGCTGTGAAGGAGAACTCCGTCTCTCCCGCCAAGCCGCCTCGCTACTCAGGCCCCGAAACCCCCAGTCACCCCCACCCCACCTGGCCCCGGCCACCGCAGCCTCTTGGCCATTGGCTGCCCCGCCATCGACGTAGAGACGGAAGTGACGCAAGGGCGGGAGCTGAGTGACGCGGGGTGGCGGAGGTTAGGGGCGCGGTGATGAACAGCCGCTTGCAGGAGATCAGGGAGCGGCAGAAGCTCCGCCGGCAGCTCCTGGCGCAGCAGGTACCGACGGCACCGTCCTCCGCCGGGCCGGGCGCTCGGGGGGTGGGGGCCGCCCTTTCCCTGCGTGAGGGGGATGCAGTCGCGTGCAGCCTCAGATGCAGCGGTTGTGCTGCTGACGGCGGCGGGTGGGCCTTTGTAGAGGCTGTGGCTCTGCCGCTGGTGCCCGGCGCCCGTCGCCCGTCGCAGGTAAGCAGCGAGCCTCAGGGCGCTGCCCGGTTTGGACCAGTGGCTGAGGCTGGAGAGGTGGTCACTGCTGGCGCCTCCAGCCGGCCTGCAGGCAGGCCTGGGTGGTGGGAGGGTGAGTCAGGCTTAAAGAGCGGACTTTTCGGCTTCGATCGTTACTGCCTGTTTTTTTTTTTTGTCTGTTCGAGCTGTGGCTTGAATTTGCCTTGCCCGTTGTTCAGTTAGGAGCTGAAAATGCAGACAGTATCGGTGCCGTGCTGAACAGTAAAGATGACCAGCGGGAGATCGCTGAAACAAGAGAGTCGTGCAGGTCAGTACCAGTACAGTTTCTGTTTGAAATGAGTGGGGTTTAACAGTAATACAAGCCTTTGAAGTAGGTAGAGGTTGTTCTCCAAACATCAAAAAAAAAAATCTTATGTTACTGAATAACATACAATCCAGTGAAAGAAAGTGCTTTAATTACTTAGATATGACCTTTGAGGTGAGTACGGTTTAGACATTCACGTTTAATAGTAGTGTGGAAATTAAGGTTAACTTTTGCTTCCTATGTTAAAAAGCTCCCGTGGAGCAAAACTGAGGTGTGAATTTAGTGTATGCTTGCTGCATTGTCCTAGAGCCTTTGTTCTTTTGCTAAGAGCAGCTACAGGGCAATTTAAAAGTTCTTACAGAACAGTGGGCTTGTCTAAGAGTACCTGCTACTTATTAATTCTCACATATATTAGTAACTCTCTTGTGTGGTCAGGCTTAACTTTGTAGATGCACTGCTTTGCTAGAAGTTAACTGTACCTTTTAGAGAAGAAAAGTGAGGAATTGAGAGACCTGTTTTCAGGAGTCCTGTCCTGAAAAAGCTGTGCTGGTCTCAAATATACTGAGAAAGGAGCAACTTCTCATACACAAAGTTTCAAAAAAATTTTTAACTTGTAACAGAAATATGTAGTCAAGGCAGATTGTCAGAGAGCTCTCAAAAGTTCCCTCTGGAGAGAGAAATGATTTTATATGAGGATCTTTTCTGTATGTATACAGGGCTGCTTATGATATTTCTGCACCAAATGCAAAACGCAAATATCTGGATGAGGGAGAAGCTGATGAGGAAGAGATTGAAGAATATAAGGTAAGAAAAAAAAATAGTTTTCTCTGGTGTTCATGGATCTCTGAGGGATTTACAAAATATGTATATGTGTGTGTATGAATAAAAATAAAAGCGATGTCTATAGACACTTCAGTTACATGTCTTTCAGTGGTATCTCGCTTGATGTTTCCCACTGCAGATCTAAGGAGGCATAGACACTAAGCATTTCTCTTCAGATGTGGCTTTGGTGCATTGCACTGTACGTGTGTCAGAACCCAGTGTTTGGAGGCTTAATTTAGTGCTGCTTCTAGGTGAGCTTAGGTGATAGTGGGAATGGCTGTTTTGTGTGGAAAGAAGTGGTAAAATGTGGGTGTACACACACAAAAAAATCTTGACCAGAATTCTTTGTGTCAGAGGAGGCACAGGCCACTGGATGAAATACAGGGAGACTGAGGGTGTCTTCCTACCTGCCTGTTAGGTGCAAAGGAATGCAGTTCCAGGTGAATGGAAGAAATGAGGTATTCTAAGGAAATGAAAGTAAGATGTTTGGCTTAGGGTATACTTTAAGTATCAAAAATATCTAGGAAAAGTTCAGTTTAAAAAAAAAACAAAGCAAGACGTTTCCATTATCATTGAAGAATAAGTGGTTGTAAAACTCTCATCCCCCTCCATTTTATCAAATGCTCATCCAAGAGCTACAAACAGCTTTCTTTTTTTCATATCTAATATGTTGTCTTAGCTGAGTGGTAGAGAAATGAGGTTAAGCAAAGGCATGATTACGATACAGCTGTGTTTCTGATTTACTTTGTGATTTTGTTGCAGTATATGTCCTCCCCTCCCTTTTTAACTTGTCCTAACAACCTTTCTTTTCTGATTAAATAGAATCAAGGTGAATGCATTTATGAAATTATTATTTCACGTATTATTTCAGTGTCTGTTGTTCTCTTGGATGCTTAAAATTAGTAATTTTTGAAATATGAGGCCTTGGTAGCATTACATCTGTGTTCAGGCTTATAAATGTTTTGGTACAAATGTGTCTCCTGTCTCACTAAAGCAAAAAGCTAATGCATGACAGGTAATGTATTTTTGATGACTGAATTTTTTCAAGTCTAAACGTGGTGTTATTCTATATATCTTATTTAGCAAACCAGTTAAGTCGCTAACTCAAATAAGGGTTTTCTTTTTGCGCTGTTTGTGGAGTCTTTATAATCGCATCAGTTCATATCTGTTTATTTTACTCCTTCACCAAGTAGGTGCTTAACAACGTTTCTTTTTTTTTCTGTAAAATATATGTGGATAAGTCACTTCAGTTGGCAGAGTATATGAATATTATAATTAACATTTTCTCCACTAGCATGGAGAAGACTTACCCTGAGGTAGGCTGTAACCACTTGCAAGTTGCCAGTCTCTTGCTGTATTGTTGAAATTGAAAAATACTTTCGTAATACTAGCTGGGATCAACTTCAGTTAAGGAGATGAATAGATTTAAGAAACTTAAAACCCCCAAGTAGAACATCTGTTGTTGCATCATCAGGTGTGTTCTGCAGATGTTGCTAACTTCTGAATGGCAAGGAGATAAAAACTTAGTAAAATCCCATCTGTATTTATGGAAGTTTTTCCCTGCTACTTTGAGTCTGTTTAAATTCAATCTTGTAATATGAACTGATACAAAAAATCTAGATCCTTATGGTATCAAGCCCCATTGGACTGTGTTTAATACTCTTCAGACAAAGTAGTAATAAACTATTAGTGTTGCAGACAAATGTTGTAAATTTGTTGGCTTTATTAGGAAAATTAGAGGCAAGTATTTCCAATGTGAAGTGGCTCATGTGTCTAAAACCCTGATTTGGAGTGTTGCAGAAGAGAAGCTGCATGGTGATTTTACAGCAGCCTTCCAGGATCTGAAGGGGACTCTTTCTTCATCAGGGACTGTAGTAATAGGACAAGGGGTAACGGGTTGAAACTTAAACAGGGGAAGTTTAGGTTGGATATAAGGAGGAAGTTCTTTACTGTGAGATTATTCCAAAGTCTGATTTTCTCAGTGAAGTTTTGAACTTCATAAGGTTCTTCTCAGCCCACTCTTCCAGCATATCCAGGTCTTCCTGAAGGGTGTCTCTCCTTTCTGAAGTGTCCCATTTCTACTCTCAGTTTGGTATCATCATGAAACTTGGTCAGGGTGTACTTGATCCCATCATCCAGATAATTTATGAAGATATTAAACAGTATTGGGCCCAATATTGATCCCAAGGGGACCCCACTAGTGACAGGTCACCAGCTGGAAAAGAAGCTGTTTACCACTACCATCTGGGTGCAGCCTATCAGCCAGTTCCTCACCCACTGCACAGATCACTTACACAGACTGTAATGCATCAGTTTCTCTAGGAGGAGGCTCTGGGAAATTGTGTTAAAATTCTTGGGAAAAATCAAGGTAGACCATGTCGAGTGCTTGCCTCACATCAGCCAAGCATGTTACATTGTCAAGCAGAAGGCTATCGGGTTTGTCAAGCAAGAAGACTTCAACTTAAGATGTGTGTCAGTGAGGAGAAGTAGAGTTCCTTTCTATGAAAAATCTGGTTCTTCATCATTCCTTTTATTTCACTGTGTTAAAATGTCCTTTAAAACAAACCAACTTCATCCTTGAGACTGCTTTTCTCATGTGAACCACTGTATTAACTGATTAAGCATTTGTGTTGTAATCAGTAATGTATGAAGTAGTGTAAGCATTCTACTAAAATATGATAGATGATATTACTTAGTGGTTCTTCAGTTTTATTTCTGTGTAATATATATTCTAGGTTGTTTCAGGATCAACAGGAAAACAAGAAAGTAACATGAAGAAGTGACTCTCTTGTTTCTGTTCCAAGTTCAATGTTGGATGTTCAGAGTATGTCAGTGTGACAGATCTCTGAACTCCAGAAATCGAATGAATGAACAGTCGGTGACACTCTAACTGAGGGGAAAAAAATGGAATACAGTTCCTGGTTTCTGTAAATTTTAAGACTATAAAATGGCATTTTTTAAAGTTGCTTCTAAGAACAGTTCCAGTGAAATACTGGCTTGTACCATGTGCTCTTTCTGCAAAGTGTGACTTGAACAGATTTATATAGAAGAGGTGATTTCAGCTGATAAGGTTATAACAGAAGAGATGATTGAACGAATATAAATGTTGAAAGGTTCTACTACTGAAGAACTTCAACAAAAGAAATAATTCGCTTTAGTCCAAGTAGTGATATTTTGGAGAGACAAAGATTAAAAATTCCACCCCTTGTAAAGCACTGCCTACACCGTCAGGGTCTGGAAATTAAGGGTTTCTTATTTTATTCTTCTTTCAGACACCTTTCCCAATAACACTCTCCTCTTTATTAAGAGAGAAGCAGACCTCTGGAAATAAGTAATCTGTTTTTTTCTGCCAAAACTGGAGTTGGAATCATTAATGATCTGCTGTTGTAGGAGACTTCTCTTAGTTGACAGCCCACATCTTTCCTTAAGCAGCAGAACCGTAATGAAAAGGGAAACAGCATGATGTTGCGTAGTTGTCATCCCTGTTTTATTTCCAAGGATGAAGTAGAGCTGCAGCAAGATGAAGAGAACCTGCCCTATGAAGAAGAGATTTACAAAGATTCCAGTACCTTTCTTAAGGTGAGCTGCTTTTGCAATTAGAAGTGTGGTGACAGGTGACATGGTTGTGTTAAAATATTTCTGCAACTGATGGTATTTGAAATTGTCTTTGAAGGCTGAAGTAATAAACTTGAATTCACAAGTGTGGAAGTTTCCTGTGAAAGATACGACTTTAACTAGTGCTGATATTAACCTGACTAAAGATCTGGGTCAGCTTGCAGGGAGCCATAGTAATGGTGGGCCTGATTTGAGCTAAAAACCAAATGATGGTCTTGTTCAACATCTTTGTCGGTGACATGGACAGTGGGATTGAGTGTGCCCTCAGCAAGTTTGCCAGTGACACTAAGCTGTGTGGTTCGGTTGATCCGCTGGAGGGAAGGAATGCCATGCAGAGGGACCCCGACACACTTGTGAGTGGGCTGATGCCAACCTCATGAGGTTTAACCATGCCAAGTGCAAGGTCCTGCACCTGGATTGGAGCAGTCCCAGGCACAGCTACAGGTTGGGCAGAGAAGAGATTCAGAGCAGCCCTGCAGAGAAGGACTTGGAGTGTTGGTCAATGAGAAATTGAACATGAGGGAGCAGTGTACGCTTGCAGCCCAGAAAGCCAACTGTATCCTGGGCTGCATCAAAAGGAACGTGACCAGCAGGTTGAAAGGAGGTGATCCTGCCCCTCTACTCTGCTCTTGTGAGACCTCACTTGAAGTATTATGTACAGTTCTGGTGTCCTCAACATAAAAAGGACATGGAACTGTTGGAACAAGTCCAGAGGAGGGCCAAGAGGATAATCAGGGGACTGGAACACCTCCCGTATGAAGACAGGCTGAGAAAGTTGGGGCTGTTCAGCCTGGAGAAGAGAAGGCTGCGTGGAGACCTCATAGCAGCCTTCCAGTATCTGAAGGGGGGCCTATAGGGATGCTGGGGAGGGACTCTTCTTCAGGGACTGTAGTGATAGGACAAGGGGTAACAGGTTAAAACTTAAACAAGGGAAGTTTAGATTGGATATAAGGAGGAAACTCTTTACTGTGAGGGTGGTGAGGCACTGGAATGGGTTGCCCTGGGAAGTTGTGAATGCACTATCCCTGGTGGTGTTGAAGGCCCGGTTGGACAGAGCCTTGGGTGATATGGTTTAGCGTGAGGTGTCCCTGCCCATGGCAGGGGGGTTAGAACTAGATGGTTGGAACCAGATGATCTTAAGGTCCTTTCCAACCCTAACTATTCTATGATTCTATGGTTTTGACTAGCGTAGCTTATAAAGGCATGTTGGAAAAAAAGCCCAACCTATTACCTTCTCATTTATCAGACTAACATATGTAGTAGTTGTGTTCGTATGTCCACTTACCTCCCTGTTGCACTCACTGAACTCCCTTTTGTTTTCCAGGGTACTCAGAGCTTAAACCCACACAACGATTACTGCCAGCACTTTGTGGATACAGGACACAGACCCCAGAACTTCATCAGAGATGTTGGTATGACATTGTTTGAATGTAAACTGGTTCTGTTCAATAGCGCTTCTTTTTCTTCCTCTTTTTAATTCCTTACAGTTACTGGGAAACGCATATAGATATATGCCTCATAGTTTTGTCTCTCTGTAAGCATACATATCAATATATGTATTTATATGAATAATTTTCTTTTCAATCATTTAGGAGGTGATTATTACCGGGGCTGCTCTTACTCTTGGTTTTACTTGAAGGTATTTAACCAGGAGGATTTTTTCAAAACTAAGCTCTTTTTTAATTCCAGGAAGTAGATGAGTCTGTTGAGCAGATCTTGGAACCTTTGGAAGTTTCAATAACTGACTTAAGAGCTCAGCTGCTTCCTGGACTGTATTGCCTCCAAGAATGCATGTAGCATGTAAAGTATGGAAAATACTTATATTTAAGTCAGTAAGCAATATGGATAATATTTACCAGCTAAATTATGTAGCTGCTGACAACTTGTCAGAAGGCCCAACACATTACTGAATTTAGAGGATGTTATTTTTTTAAGTTTATGTTTATCCTGCCATTACTGAACTTGTTATTGAGGTCTTATTTTATTAGGCCTGAATTTAATCTCTCTAAAAATAAGGTACGGTTTGGTCTTGTGTCCCAGAATGGGTGCCTGGTAGTTATTTAGTGTTTTAAAAAAGCAGGACACCTCCCTCTGCATTTTTTTTTGCAACAGTTCTCTGTATTTTATCAAGTTTAAGACTGTCAGAGCAAGTGTGTTGCTTATAGATGCCAGTCCAAAGAGGTTTTGTTTGCATATTGAAGTAGTCAGTTTTTGATCTTCTCTTTTTGAGAATGCTTCTGTGAAACACACCTGGGTGTTTAATAGAAAAATGGGGTGTTTTGACTCAGTTGTGTCTTTATCTGAAAAGCCCCTGGGCTTCACAATTGTGTACTTGAAATATTTATACTCTGTTCTTTGAAATAAGATGATTATGAAGATAGAGCAGCCTATGTTATTTGCTCTGACTTCTCTGCCACAGAAGGAATTGGGAAGGGACAGATTGTTATGAGTGTTAATATGGAAATGACCATGTCAGCAACAGTATAGACCCTTTATTAGACACGAGTTATGTCAAGTTGCATATTGGTCACATTTTCTACGTGATGATCAAACCTCTGCTTAGGTACTTGTAATTGGATGTGACCCTACAGAAAGCTGTAGGGAAGGAGTGGTTTCAGAACACCCAGTTATATCTTTCTGATGTTGCTGTTGGTGGAGTGGGAGAAACCTGTGGGTTTTGTTTTGTTGGTTGGTTTGTTGGTTGTTTTTCATTTTGGTGGTTTGTTTTTGTTGGTTTGTTTTTTAACAACTGCATTCGTCTTGATTGAAAATTTGTTTGCATCTGCTGCTTAGCTGGGGATAGTTGACTTCCGTTTCTGCTGGTCAGGAGTAGCACTGGAAATCAGGAGAACATAGTTTTTAAGTTACGTATTATATGAGGAAAAGAATGAAAGTAACTTTTGGGTGTTTTATGCACTTGGAATAAGAGATAGTGAGGTTGGATACTAACAGCTTTGCTTTTACCAGTGTAATGCTGTTGTTGCTTGCTGTTCTCCTTGATTATATTGACTCCAGGATCTGCGGGTTCTTTATTTCTTTCACTCTTAAGCGAAAGGGACCAGAAGTGAGTCTTTGCTTCATGGCCTAGTTAGCGTCTAGTCTGCTCAGAAGTGTCCCCAACCCAAGCTGTTCTTGTAACACAGCTGCTTATTATGGGGAGAGATTTTTTTAGCAGGGCTTGCTGCGACAGAACAAGGGGTTATGGTTTTAAATTCAAAGAGGAGAGATTCAGGCTGTATGTGAGGCAGAAATTCCTTTACAAGGGTGGTAAAATACTGGCCCAGGTTGCCCAGAGAGGTGGTGGATGCACCATCCCTGAAGACATTGAAGGCCAAGCTGGATGTGGTTCTGGGCAACCTGATCTAGTTGAAGATGCCCCTGTTCATTGCAGGGGGCTGGACTCGATGACCTCTGAAGACCCCTTCCAACCCAGGCTTTTCTATGATTTTGTCTTAGGGTTGGGAGTTCAGAAACTGGAATTAAAATAAGGAGAGGAATGAAGCCTTGTGGGTTTGGTTGGTGGTGTGTCCTGTGTTCTCCCTTGCCATTCCCCCCATGGAATAGCACCACTTAAAGTGGTAAATTTAAATGAATGTGAAGCTTTGTAAATAACTCTACTAGTTGAACTGATACTGACTGGGAGGTGGGAATGGTACCTTTTTTGGTTTGCGCTGATTCTACTCCTAGCAATAACCAAAACATACTGTCTCTATGAAGGGGAAATGTAATATACTGAATCAGGTATTGTAACAGGCTGCCTAGGGAATGGTGGAATTGCCATCCCTAGAAGTGTTAAAAAACCTTGTGGATGAAGCCCTCAGTGATACGGTTTAGTGGTGGTCTTGGCAGTGCTGGGGTGGTGGTGATTGGACTTGATGATCTTAAAGGTCTTTTCCAACCTGGTTGATTCTGTAAATGTTTGATAGTTTGTTTTCTTTTCTTTTTAAAAAAAGCTTGCTGAAGAAAACCTAATTAGGATTCTCCCTTTTGCATTCTGTACATACGAAAGATTTGAAAAGTAACATAAAGCGAAGTCTAGGAACCCAATAAATAAGTGTTCAAATCTTCATGACTGATGCAGAGTACCAAATCTCAATGTAAAGGTTGCCAAAGGGAACCAGCCGTACCCCAGCTGCTGCCTTAGAAATAGTCTTCAAAAGTTAAAAAAAGAGTATTTTGTGAATGAGTGTTAATCAGATCTTAATATGAATTTATGGATATAGGGGATAGCAAAATAACTTTCTCTCATCATTCTGGCACTTTTGAGTTTAAATGAAAGATTGTTTCCTTCTGATAGAAGGTGTTGTGAACTCCTCATCACTGTAGTGCTCTAGGGAAGGTTAGAGCACAGACACTACATTCAGTAACAGCCGTAATTAACTGGGTGAAGGCAGGAGTCTTTCATGAAGTACTAAATAAAAAGCTGCTTTGAAGGGTTTGGTTTGTTCTAACAAAAATTAAAATGAGGCTAAGTATTAACATTGCAACTTATTCAGAATACTGGACAATGCTTAATTGATACAGATTTACTCTCTTAAGTAGTTGTTAACTTCATGTTTTCTTCTTCTTAGGCTTAGCAGATAGGTTTGAAGAATACCCAAAACTTAGAGAGCTCATCAGATTGAAGGATGAGCTGATATCTAAATCTAACACTCCTCCCATGTAAGTGTTCTTGTGGAAAATGCCTTTCTTCTCCAGACCTGTTTGAAGTTAGCTGTCTGCTTTGCAAATCTCAGTCTTTTAGCATCTGCTCAGAATTTACATTTTCTGTCTGTTTTTACATGCAAGTTAATCAATCAAAACTTCAGAAGAATAAAATCAGTTTGATTTTGCTAGTTCAATCTAGATGTTTCATATGGTATATAAACTGGTTTGTTTTCCCAGTTGTGATTATTCATAGTATCTAAAGCTTTGTTTTTTTAAGATAGAACTGTCAGCTGATTGGACAGCAGGCTTTAATTTGGGAACTAAAAGAACACAGTATGATTGTGGATCTCATGATATCATGCAGTTTACAGTAACAAGAAAAACTTAAAAAAATGGCCTCTTGATATAACATCAGTTGTTCTCCTAACAACTCTTTTTGTATAATTTTCAGCCATTATCTTAGTATCCATTAATCAGATTTTACTTTGTAGTTTAAGATGAAAAAATTTTAGGCTGGCTGGAAGTGATTTGTCATATTCACTTTGAATTACTTCTTGAGTTCTTGATGAAGGTTAGGCGCAGTATAAGCTTGCTGCGTGTTACTCCCAGGAGTTTGAACCTATCTGAATGTTGAACCTAATGTTTTTGTTATATTATAGCCCTAATCTCTACAGAGTAAAATAGCATTACTTCATGATAGTCACATGAAAACCTCTGACACAGTTGTTTGAACTACTGAGACACAAACTGCAAAACTCAGCTTGCCATTTTGAAGTTAGATACGTTTTGGTGTTTTTAGTCTTAAAGCACTACAGGGGAAAAATAGTGACCAAATGCTTCCTTCTGATAATACCAAATATGCTTACACAATAATAATCTCTTCCATTCAGTTTGTTTGGAAGGGGGAGGTGGTGCTCTGCTAATCGGCTTTTTTAAGATTAAAGTTATTGGGTGGAGGGTAGTGTAATTTTTTTCATAGTGATGCAGCAGCGAGTGGTGGGCAGGTGTGGAGGCCAGTCGTAAGAGTACATTTGAGAGTGTACATAATAAAATCAGTGTGTATGGGGACTAGGCTTTTGTTACAGGGAAGAGAAATACATTTCTACTATGTGAAAAGTAACCACATTTCCAGTGTTCAGAATCTTATGAACGTAACATATAGTAAATGTCAATTCTAAAAATAGGCCACCTTGAAGCAAACCAAAAGTCTGTTAGCCAGGCAGTGAGAGTTTGAGTCTTAAATGTTGATGTTTTCTCCTATATAGTCCATGGATGTACACAAAGTTCAGTGATTCTGTACCGTCTGTGCAAGCATCTGTTTCCTGCTTGCTAAATTAGAATCCTAAAAGCTGTTTATTTAGAGAAAGCATTACTTCTTAAAAACTAATGCAACAGCATCCAGCCTAGGTTAAGTGAGAATGTCATGCATCTCTACTGGACTTGGTGCATATGAGCTGTATAGACTACACAGGAGACCCTACTCTTAACTGGGTACATGGAGGTGCTTTGTGGAATATAATTTTCAAACCAGTGTTACAGCCTGTCCAAGCAGTTGATCATCTTTTGTTTGAACAGGTACTTACAAGCAGATTTGGAAGCTTTTGATATTAGGGAGCTGAAGTCCAAATTTGATGTGATTCTTCTGGAACCACCACTGGAAGAATACTACCGAGAAACTGGCATTACTGCTAATGAAAAATGCTGGACCTGGGATGATGTAAGTATTTTTGTTGCTGTGAAGGTTTCATACATGTATTTAAGCAAAAAATATGAGGTTTTTTTTTTTCTTTTTTTTTTCCTTTTTTTTTAAGAAAAAATAAAATATGTTCTTTTGGTCTGTTCTTGAAGAAAAGCCTAGATTCTTATAAAAAGTAAGTTTTATATTGTATGCATGCCTACACTATTTGTGCTCAAAAGATGGGGTCTGGGTTTTGTTTTTTGAGGAGTTTAATGAATTAAATCTACCTTTTTATTCTCCCCAAGCCTGGTTGAAAACTAAAATTTAATAATAGTGGGGTTTTCCCCTACTGTGTGTGAGTTTTCTGTTTGTTTTTTGCTATTGAAATTCAGAGTATCTATTGTAAATATTCCCTTGTTGCTTGATGTCCTCAAAAAGGTTTTTGAGGTATGCTTTTTAATATGCTTGTCTTCTAGTCAAAAGAGATGGGTATGCTTCAGTGACATACCTTCCTTCTCCAAAGTACTGGTTGGGTAGGAAGTTTTTATAGTCAAGCCAGTTGTAATCCTGAGAAGCCTAATAAAATAGATAAACCCTGCTTGTGGATATTTTTTTCCTTGTATTTATGTATTCCCTTACTGTTTAGTCATGTCAAAAGATTAGGAATTTTTTATTATTTTTTTTAAGTCATGTTGATTTCTAGCCCCTTTTGGGAACAAAGAGAAATCTTAATGTGTGAGATGTGATCTTTTCTGAGATCCCTGTTGCTGTTCTTGTTTTATTGTGCTCTAGTAAACATTTAGAGAATTGAGTCAGGGAAAAGATTTTCCTTCTGTAGTAGTGCATGTAGATGCTTGTAAAGAAGTAAACATTATATAGACGTATTAATAATATAACTGCGTTCCATAGCTTTGCCCTTTCAATGAAGTGAGCCCTGGAAAAGCAAGGTGAAGGCTGGAGGCTATGAAGTGCTGGATGTCATCAGGCATAACAATTTGATGACATAAAGCCTGCTGCCAAGTGGCCCTGTCCTTCAAGATTGGAGAATTCCCTCACTTGAGCATTGAATAAAGAACTTGTAATGTGAAAAATAGTGGTAAATTTGCTCTGCCCTATATATCTATACTTTACTCACTGGGGGGTGGGTGGGAAGGAAACTCAAAAAGCAGAAAACCAACCAACCAACCAAAAAAACAACCAGCAAACAACCCCACCCTCACAGCAGTACAGACAATCTAGAGTGGAGAGGAACAGCAGATTAAAAAAATGTTTGTATAACTGTGTCAGGGATTGTTAGGTTCAGGCATGAATGGGAATATGCAACTAATAAATACATGTTATTTAGAGACCCTACTTGAAAAGTATGCAGGGCTGTGTCTGCATTAGCAGCACATTTGTCATAATACAAGTGAATCAGTAGATGGAGGCAATTGTTATTGATTCTTGTGTTCCATGCGGTTCAGGGGAGAGTGATGGTGTTACTTTAAACTAGGTTTAGTTTGTCCTTAGGCTGAAACCCACACGTGTAACTTCAGAAGTGAATCAGTCAAACTGAAGCATCATGGAAACAAAATAAAATTCAATCTACCTTTTAAGGAATGAATTTGGAAACAAAGGCATTCACGCCTGTGACAAGGGGCTAGGTAACTTTACCTGTACAGTCAAAGAATAAGTAGCTTCTGTATTAGCCATTCTATTACGTCAGGTAAAACAGGTGCCTGGGCAGCATTGCCCCAGGGAAAAACGTTCTGTCCTAAAAGGAAAACTGGAAGTGTTTGGGGCAGGAGTCATCCTCTTAGCTGGAAGTTACACCCTCTTAGAATGGCTTCTACTGCATTATTTTTCTTCACAATGGCACAAAATGAAACTTGAGTTAATGTTACTGCAAGTTACAGATACATCTTCTCATAATGAGTAACAGATTCTTTCAATCTGTAGTTATTTCACCCTGAACGTTACTTATTTGTCATTGTTGACCACTGTCATGACAAATTCCTGCTTCTTTTTTCCTGAAAGGGAAAATGGAAAGAATGTCTTCCTATCCTATATAATAATAGGAATTGAGGTGAGGTTTTTTTTAATAATGCGTCTTCACCAGCTTCGTATAAGTAACCCCAGGGCTGAAAAGAAGCAGAACATTACTGCTGTGTTACTAAGTCTTTTTGCTACCAATGCAATGATAGAATGAAGCAGAGGTCTGGGTAGAGGGGAATCATGTGGTGGCTTGTATTAGTCTTTTAAGTCTGGAATTTTCTATGCAGATATAATTTCTGTTAAAAAGAATTAATTCAGCTGGTCATCAGCTATGTTGGAAACATGCACTTGGGTACTCATAAAATAACTTTTACAATATACTTTCTGGAAAACAATTCTAAGAGGATGGCTGTGAATAGTATACAGACTAAAATTTTTAATAAAAGTGCTTCCTGATGGTTTCTGCTGTAATGCTTCAACACATATTTAATATTCTTCCTGGTATAATAGGAAATATATATTTAATTCATAAACATTTCTGTTACTGTTATTATTAGATAATGAAATTGGAAATTGAAGAAATTGCAGCCCCAAGGTCATTTGTGTTTCTGTGGTGCGGTTCAGGAGAGGGTCTGGATCTTGGTCGAGTGGTAAGATGATGTTTTAATTCAATTAATCAGGGACAAGCTTAGGAGTCTATTTTTATCCTTGACTTTTTCTATATAGAAATCTCAACTGTAGCTGCTAAGAGATGTTTTGTTACTATAGTAGAGGATACAGAATTTTAAATGTATTAGATATATTTAAGTATATCTGGCATTAACTTTTTAGATACTGTTATGTTCCAGATAAGTTACTGTGACCATGTGAGGAAGTATAATTCTATACAGTCTAGAAAGCTGTACTGCTGTCTTGTTCTGATGTATGCATGTTGCCATGTTGAGTGCATTTACAATACTATTTTTTTCTTAACAGAACTCTTAATAATTTTCTGCCAGAAATACTCATGCTAGTAGAAAGAAGCTACTGTTTAATAAAGTGAGATAAGATTGTGTGCTTAGCACTGGTTGTTTTCAGATTGAGTTTATTCTTAGTGAGTTTCACGAAGTTTTACTTCTCTGTAAGATCTTGGAATGTTGGGGTAATCTTTCTATATGCCAGTGTAGCACTGCTTGTGCTCGGGATTGTGGAGTAAGAATTTCCAGTTAGCTCTTGCTGTGCTGAAACGTTCTTTGCTTAGTTTGAGCAGTGCTTTTTATTAAAATAATACAGCATTTGTATAAGGACAACAGGCAGTTACTAATCTGATTGCTTTATCTGCTTTTCATTGTGAGGTTGGTTAAAGTAGCTATTTCGGGTATATTGATTTTGGTCATAGACATATCTGTAGTAGCTGGAGAGTTCTTTAACACAGCAATAGCCAAATGAGTAAATGAGTTTGAATCCTTAATGCCCAATTTCCTCCCTTTCAAAGGCTACACTTACAGGAGTTAAGGATTAAAAAGTCATGTAAGTTGTTTTTGGTGGTAGGTTTGTTTTTTGGTTTTGTTAGGCTTTGGGGCAGGGTGCTGGGTTTGATTTGGTTTTGTGGGGTTTTTTCCCCAGTATAAAACTTGCAAAGTAGTAGCAAAAGCTTTTGGCTATTTATCTTCCCATTTATAGAATTTTACATTGATACGAAAAATCATCAGAATGCAGGAGTTAGTGGAGACAGGACCAAGGCAGCTGATAACTATGTTGCTCAGACTGATTTTGATTAAGTTTAGGTGTCACTGGGTAAAAATGCATGCAGAGTTCTGTAAGGTGTTCTGTGCAGTGGTTAGATATTTAAGAAAATGGGGGGAGGGGGGAGGAGGGAAGCAACACAGAGACAAGTCTATGCACATAAGCCATTTTATTTTGTTTTGTTTTGTTTTGTTTTGTTTTGTGGGGGGAGCAGCTTGACAAACCGTGGTACGATCCTGCCAGTAAACTGTTTCATTTATCTGTGACAAATTGCTCTCCCAGCTATGCTTCAAGAAAAATACAGTACCTGTATGAGTGTTCAGTTTAGGTTATTTGGTATAGTGTGAACTGTTTTATCTGTCTGTAATATTTAGTGTCTGCGCAAATGGGGGTACAGGAGATGTGAGGACATTTGCTGGATTAAAACAAATAAGAACAATCCTGGAAAGACCAAGACTCTTGACCCTAAGGCTGTTTTCCAAAGAACCAAGGTAAAGGTTTGGCTCAGTTTCTCCTCTGTTCCTACCCTGTGCCTTTATGCCGGTAAAATCCCCAGTGCTCCACAGCAGCTGGTGACATGCTTTCAGGAAGGCAGACATGAGGACTTCAGAGTTCTGTTCTGTAATGTACATTATATGGAAATAAATGTATTCATAGGATGAATGATGAAATTCTGTCCCCATTTGACTCTAGTCACTGTGTAGAGGCTTCATCTACATTTAATACTGCTTGGTAGATTTCTGTTACAGTCCACTAAGTGTGGTACTCATTTGAGCCTTGTTGAAATGCAGGTAGCTGAGGAGGATTCATAAATTGATGGAAGAAGAATGAAATCCCAAGAGGGAAGATGGAAACTGAATAGAAAATGTTACTGTATGTTGCAGTACATTTAGTTTCTAGGTCATTTTGGCTACGTGTGAATGGTAAATTAGCACTTAGTCTGTCAGCAATACCTTTTGTGTAAAATACAAGCTCCTTTCCAGATTAGACAAAACTTGCTGGAGGAGGAACACCTTTTGAATGGAACTAAAATTAGCAGTAGAATTTTACTAAATTTAACATCAAAAGAAGTCTTTAAAACTGTAGGTTATAAATGGGTGTTTTCATAAAAATAACTCTGGAAGACTGACTGGTTTTCCTAAATAACATGCTTACAAGTATGTGCCCAGAGCTTAAACCAGATATAGGGCTGGTAGGGACCATAGTTCAGTCACATTGCCTGGCTTCCTAGAGATGACAGAATTGGTCAGCTTGCTTTAATTAACATTAAACAGTTTCTTAGGGGACTTTTGTGAGGACATGTATTGAAGAAGGTGCAGAGAAGAGGAAAAAAGTGTTCTAAGAGACTCAACTGTTACGTTATTAAGAAACTTAGAAAAACGTAAGTAGGATTAATAAAGAATTAGGTATATGTGGGTGTAACTATGGCAGTTGTACTGAATACAGAGGGTTGGCTGATGAGTTAATAATTAAAAGTGTCATTTAACCTCAGGACTCATTCTACATTCACTGATCATTCATGAGTATTAAACATCATCAAGTCTGTCTCAGATTTGCCATTTTTTACGAGTATAAACTTCCCTTTTAGATACCTGAAATCTTCCTCTGACTTGCATTTACATTAATCTGAAGTTTGTTTAAAAGTGTGTTGTATTAGTTGTACTATAGTTAGACTTATAAATATTGTATGTTTATTGCATATAGTATTGCAAGTATGTGTAGCTCACTCCTAAGGGAGAGATTAAAATTAACACAGGAGTGTTGGGGAGACTTTATGTCTTTAACTGAGAAAAATAGTTTCTGGTATTGGAGAATTTCTCTGTTTATTGAGCAAGGGTTGGACTGAGGTCACTATTTATAATAATAAATGCTGAAAATTAAGCTAGCTTATTCTGACTAAATATTCTGTTGTGCAAGTTGTATTTACCCATGATCACAACAGCAAATGCTATCCTGTTATGTTTAGTTTAGGCATCTCTAGGTGGATGCTTTATGCCATGCCACCTGTTAACAGAATCTAAGGTATTGATGAATGACATTCCATGTGTTAGGAAAGAAAATGTTTTGGCTAGTTTTTCCAAAGACTAGATTCATGAGGCTTTGCTGCCCGGGTAATTTGCTGAGGAGAATTCTGCCTTTTTATTTAGTTGAATTTAAGGTTCAGAAACGCTGTTGCTCGCGTGCATTTGACCAACATCATAGATTTGATAGGGCACCTTCATATAGCCTTTCTTATTTATTTGCTGTTAAAAACCTTCCTAAAAATCTGGAAATGATTGCATAGTCTTGTCTGAAGCCTTTTTTTAGAGCCATCTGGTGGCACTTGGTGAATCAGTGTTTTTTATAATACTGGGGAAAATGCCTCATCTGAGTTTAATAATCCCAGAGACATAGCTCTGAAATAAATACGTAGAACCCTTTTCCCATCGTGTACCAATTACGGTGATTCCTCATTCATAGATGCTACACACTAGTCTCTTAAATTGATATACAGTGTTTTAGAGTAAAGAAATGCTTATTGCAGCTAAAGAACATGTTAATGCCAATGGAGTGAGAGTACACTGACAGCTTGATAGTGGGTTTAATTTTCTGATGCAGTGATATCTTCTAGAAAGGAAGCTAAGGGTGAAAGCTACTTCTATTAGCGGAATTACAATATGAAAAAGTACATCTTATTTTCCCTGACTGGCTATTCTGTGATTGAGAACTTTGAATATTACTTATATGAATAAAGTTAGGATCAGAATGCTGATATGCTTAATCATAATTATTAACTATTCCCTTACTCTTGCCATCACCGTGTAATCTTTCTCCTTGTGGTCATTTATCAGCCTTTCCAAAGTTAAGGCTCTAACTTTGCTGTAATTGAAGAAGTCCAAATATCTTTTGGCCAGATAACTAGCCTCTGCTTTGTTTTCAAAAGGCTGTTTTGGTAGCTCCAGCTTATTCTGTTCTTCTAATTTGTGCTTCAGACTTTCTCTCGTCAGAGTAGATTACACAATTGGCTTTTCTCTCCATTGTGCTAAAACCACAGCCATATGTTCTGCAGCAGTATTTGCAGCACGTGACAGGTACTATTACGTGTTCTGTGTGCGTAGGAGCACTGCCTCATGGGCATTAAGGGAACCGTGCGTCGCAGTACAGATGGTGACTTCATCCATGCTAATGTTGATATTGACCTTATCATCACAGAAGAGCCTGAAATTGGCAATATAGAAAAACCTGTAGAGATTTTTCACATCATTGAGCATTTCTGCCTTGGACGACGACGTCTTCATCTTTTTGGAAGGGACAGTACGATTCGGCCAGGTAACTCTTACGTTTATTTTTGCCAAATGCTTAAATTCTGATTTACTTTAATAACCCTCTTCCAATTTAATAATCCTCTTCCATCATCTGAAACCACTTGATGGGTTCTGATGGAAGCTGAGACAAGACCTAGTCACAAATCCAGTTTTAACACTGCTTGCTGTTAAGTTTTGGTTTATAAATAATCATTTTCGGAAGTAAATACTTGCTCACACACTAAGACCTTTACTCTTTTGTTTGTTCCACGTTACCTCTAACTGAAGGGAAATGCTGAAATTAATATTTTTTCTACTGGAATAGGGAAATGCACAATTTCTGTATTTTAAGTTCAAATTCTGAATAATTCCTTTCTACTATTATTTTTGGACTTGATAGCGAAGTAAACTCCACACTAACTCTAGAAATTAACATGTCTTTATCATGTGCAAGACAGAGTAGCAGAAATCTCTTTCAGAGTCCTAAAGAGGTTTCCAGACCTATATCCTAGGTGAGATAATAAATCTCAAGGGGATACAGTTTTGATTTATGTGAAGATCTGTCAGTCACAAAACTGTTGTTTGGAAAGCGTATGGCAAGTATCAATTCTACCAGTTTTTTCAGAACAAAGTTTCTTGTTCACCAGTATTTTTTGCTTGTTCATGTGTTTAACTCATCAGCAAGTATAACAGAATTCAGTTGAGATTTCTTTTTTCCCCGTGTGCCATCTGTTTACACTTCTGAGAAGTGTGATTTCTTTCTCTAAACTGATTTTTAAATCCCCGTGAACTTAGCGCTGGTCCTGTTGCCAGTGTCTGAAGACCCAGTGTGTTACACTGGATGCTGCATCTGGCGTGATAAAAAATGCGTAAAAATAGATGGATCAGATTGAAGGTAACCATATTTCATTTGTTGACTGATGATGTCAGTCTTAATTCTGTTGGCTATTGTGTGTGTGTGTGGAGAGGGGGCTGTTTTGTTTGGTAGAAAGACATTGTTCAGGTGTTACTGCAGTCCTGTTGTGTGTGAATTCTTATATGTTAATTTCTTATGGGGTCATGTTAGTCCAATTCAACTTTTATGTTTTCTAAATTTGGTAGTTACCCTGGAATTGCATTGCACACTTTAAATCCTATATTAATCACAGATCCTCTGCTACTTTAATTTATAATCTGAAGAAATAGGAAAGCTCTTGCTGTAAATGTCTGCCTGCCTTGACTCATCTGGTGAAGTTGAAGTGCCCACTGTGTGTGCATTAACAGGTTAATTTAACTCTTTAAGCTCTGTTTCCATATTGTGGGCTTCAGCAGAATTGTTTCTGGGTTTTCAGATATGTGCTTCCAGCATGCCGTGCTCTTGGCTGCACTGTCACAACTGGTTCCTGGAGGCAGAATTACCTAATTCAAGTTTAAATGCCTTTTTTTTAAAAGGGAGGAGGAGGACATTATTTTTAAACTAGATGAATTTCCTGATCTGGTTTAGTGTGGTCCTAAAGGAGCTGGAAACTGTTGTGGTAGTGTAAGAGGAAAGAACAAGTAGAAAGGACTCTTATGAAACCTCAGCATGAATGTTCCCATAGCCAGGTGTAATAAAAAAAACAAAAACAAAACACCCCCCCCAAAAAAAAAAAAAAACAACAAAACAAAAAAACAAACAAAAAAAAACAACAACAAAACCAACCAAAAATAAAACCACCAGAAAATGAAAATAAAAGAAGCCTTTAGAAATAATCAAACTGAAATCTTCACTTCTCAACAACCCTGGCTTTCCTAGAGGGCACCTTTTCAATTCTGTTCAACTGGTGCCGTATAGGTAAGTGTTTGTCCCTATCACTTAAGAGTTCATTGACTAGGAAAAAGACAAGAATGGCCTTGAAACCTGAATTTTGTTCTTTTGTTGACTGTGGTTTTGTTCCCTAGGTTGGCTGACTGTAGGACCCACCCTCACAAACAGCAATTTCAATGCAGAAACGTATTCTTCATACTTCACCGCTCCAAATTCCCACCTGACGGGCTGTACTGAAGAGATTGAGAGACTTCGTCCAAAGTCACCGCCGCCCAAGTCCAAGTCTGACCGGGGAGGTGGTGCTCCAAGGGGAGGAGGAAGAGGAGGGGCTTCAGCAGGCCGAGGAGAAAGGGGCAGAGAGAGGAACAGAACTAACTTCCGGGGTGAGAGGGGTGGCTTCAGAGGGGGACGGGGAGGTACCCACAGAGGAGGCTTTCCTGCCCGCTGATCACTGTTAGGTAATTGCTTCTTCCCCCAGTCCTGTGCCTCATCTCTGAACCTTTTTCTTGGTCATGTTTTTGCTAAAGTGAATTATTCTGGCGACTCAAGCTAGTTAACTTTTAGAATTGGTTTTGGTGCAAGCAGTTACAGTTAGTCTGCCTTCCAGTGACCGGCCTGGTGCATCACCTCACCTACCTCCTGCATCCTGTAGCAAGAGCGCTACACTCAGCCTCCTGGCAGCTTCTAGCGTCAGAGCAAAGCACACCATCTCTTCAAATTGCAGCTAGGACTGCAGTGAAGATACTTGCTTTTCCATTCTGAAATGTGCAAAGTGTAGGCTTTTTTAACTGTTGTTTTCTCCAAAACATAGAATCTTTTTCCTTCTCTGAGAGTTCAGGTTTGGACTGACTTGGATTAATATGGTGGAGTGGGCATGAAATGCGGTTCTGAATTGCACGGCCATACCAGACTTGTTCTCTTACTCATGGAAGAAAAAGTGCTGTGTCTATATTGACACTTGTTTTAACTTCTTTGAAACCAAGGAGCAAATGAAATAAACAGAATTCTATTTTTTCTTGCTTGGTTTAAATTTCCCAGATTATTGCTGGGAATAGGGAACATGTTTATTTTTCATTTGTGGTGTATATGCACTCACTTTTCACGTCTGTCATGGGGAGAGTGGTAATTCTATGCAGTCATGTGTTGTGCTTCATGAAAAACAGGAAGCTGTGCCTTTATGTGTAGTCCAGAACTACACATAGGTCTGGGTTGCTGCTCAAGTAGGGATCTTCACCAAGCATCTATTCATTGTAGCCTTGTCCTTTGGTAGTTTATTGCCAAGCAATTGCAATGCAAGTAGTAGAAACACCTGGCTGGAGGTCATATTGGAAATGTGAGGCTGTGCTGTAAGAGCGAGCACTTCCGAAGACAAATCCCCTGGGTAAGGAGGGCACGGTAATCCAACTGAGTGTCGTGCTTTGCCTGTGGACCCTCCACACACTGGAAGTAGACTGTTGGTGATCAGCTCCAGAGTACAGTGTGAAGAGAAAGCCATTCACTTGGGTATGTACAATGAACTTGTCAGTACTTCACAGACTGAGCAAACCTGGCTGCCGAAGTCTCAGAGGTTTAGGTGTGGATGTTTGAAAACTGTCTTTTAAGTCTCAGTGATGTTTCTCTGTTGAAGCCTAGCTTTTAAATAACTGTCTTGTAAAGTAGTGGATTATTAAACTTGTTTATCAAAACTAATGTTGAAATACTTTTCCTAGTATTTTGTGGGCTTGTTCTCCTTGAGGTTTTGGAACTGCTAAGTTTTGCTGTGGTTTCCTCCCTGCTGTCCCCTCTTTATTGCTAAAGTGAAACAGTACAGTGAAACTCATCTGATGTTTACATTTTGTGTTTTCCTGTGCTATATTTGCACATCTGAAGAGTCACTGGATTTAGGGTAGGGGCTATTTGACAGGTAGAGCTCATTGAATTGTCAGTGATGTCTGCCAAGGACTACCTGGAACAGCATCTGATGGAAGTTATGTGCCACAGTAAGAAAACCTTATGATTTTGCCCTGATCATGTTCTTCCTCAAAAAGCAAATAATAGAGACATTTAAGAAGGTTGCTTTTGTGCGAGTGACAAATCTTTTTCTCATTTAGTAGAAAATGTTAATTCCTATTTCCCCCTTTTAATTGCCTGTCCATAGCTGATGGTTCAGGGCGTATGCTACTCTTAACATAGATTAGGCTACACTGAAGAGGAGACTCAAAAGTAACTGGTTGAGATGTGTTATCTGTGTCACTTTGCAGAAGCTGGGATGCTGCTCAAGACTTCAGTGACTTGGGAAATCAATTGCACATGACCTTGTTAAAAAAATATATATATAAAGCAAACAAAAACAAACAAAAACACAAAAAAAAAAACAAACAAAACAAACAACAAAACCAACAAACAGATAAATCCCTTTTGAGCATGCAGGAGTAGGTTTCTGATTTTTTGTCTCAAAGCTGAAATAACTCACGTAGTGAGTTATTTCAGCTTTGAGAAAAGAAGGCCACTGTTCCAGAGGTGTTAGATCTGGCTGGCTAGGCCAACTTCACCAGGGAAGTGTAACATATGTACTGTTAACAAGCAACTGACTGTACTTTTTTTTTAATTGAACTTGATGGACAAGGAAATAGAACTTTGTATATATCCTCTATGAAGGAAAGTATCTGGTGGGTGTAATCCGAATGTGGTGGTGCAACAGTGATAGATTGCCTGTACAGGTAAGATAGTGGTGCACAGGCTTGTTGCACCAGAAGCTTGATGCTGAGTAGTTGTGGTTGTGGACGTGTGTGGTGGTGCATCCCCCCACCTCCATCCTCGGGGCTGCTATATGATCTCAGGAATTCCTGTCAGGCCTTGGCCTTTGTGTAATGAGTTGAATGCTAAAGCGTCCCTTGATAGTACCAGGAACTCTTACATGGCTAAGGGGGAGGCATGGATCATACGAGGGACTCCTGTTCCCTGGCTACAGTGGGAAGTGAGAGGAGGGATAATAGTCATTCCATGACAGCCCTAGAACACTCCTTCCCTTCATTTTAACCTGAGTGGAACAGTACCACTATTACTGGAGTTTTGAAAAAATTCTAATTACTGACTCGGTTTTGCTAGGATGGAGATTTACTATAGACTAAAGCAAATAATCTTGTGACGCTATAAATAGAGACACTAAGTGAGGCCCTTGAGCTCTTCTGGTGGTGACCAGCATCTCCCTCTGAGTAGAACACCGCTCAGAGCTTGCAAACTCTCAGGTTTGTGATAATTGAGGAAACATCACCAAAAGATGGAGCTGAGCTGAAGTCCTCTGCTACTTGAGACTCAGCTCTCACCTGCTGAGAAACTAAGCCATTAGACATGAATATTTCAGTGATTCAAGGGAAATTTTTAGCAGGTATACTTTTATATGTCTTTATATGTGCATGTATAGATTGTTATAGCAATGTAGAAAACTGTTGACTCACTTGATAAGATCCATCTTAAAAATGCAAACTGCTGCTAAATGACGCTTGTAATCCTTTACATGTAAGCCATTGACCAAGTCTGAGACTAACACTAGATTCAGTTGCACCTGGGCTCCGGCAGGAGTTTGGAAAGCAAGAGGATCTGGTCTGAACTTGTGACTCAACAGGAGTGTTTCCTTACTTCCTTTATTACTTCTACTAGACATGAACCATTGTCCAAAATCTGAGATCAAGACTGGATTCAGCCACACCTAGGCTCCATCAGGAGTTCAGAAAGCAAGGGGGTCTGATTTGAACCGCATGACTCAACAGGAAGGCCTGTCTTAGAATCATAGAATAGTTAGGGTTGGAAAGGACCTTAGGATTATCTAGTTCCAACCCCCCTGCCATGGGCAGGGACACCTCATGCTAAACCATCTCACCCAAGGCTTCGTCCAGCCTGGCCTTGAACACTGCCAGGGATGGAGCATTCACAACCTCTCTGGGCAACCCATTCCAGTGCCTCACCACCCTAACAGGAAAGAATTTCCTCCTTATATCCAATCTAAACTTCCCCTGTTTAAACTTGAACCCCTTACCCCTTGTCCTGTCACTACAGTCCCTAGTGAAGAGTCCCTCCCCAGCATCCTTATAGGCCGCCTTCAGATACTGGAAGGCTGCTATGAGGTCTCCACGCAGCCTTCTCTTCTCCAGGCTGAACGGCCCCAACTTCCTCAGCCTATCTTCAATCGGGAGGTGCTCCAATCCCCTGATCATCCTTGTGGCCCTCCTCTGGACTTGTTCCAACAGTTCCATGTCCTTTTTATGTTGAGGACACCAGAACTGCACACAATACTCCAGGTGAGGTCTCACAAGAGCAGAGTAGAGGGGCAGGATCACCTCCTTCAACCTGCTGGTCACGCTCCTTTTGATGCAGCCCAGGATACTCTCTATGCAGATCTTTTACACTTGATTCTACTTCCATTTTCCTTTGTATGCTTCCCCCATATAATAAGTAACGGAGTGAACCTTGCCATTGAATTCTGTTAGGTTGTGCCATTGTAGCTCATACTAAAACTGCTCTTGCTAATACCTTCAGTTGTTGTTCTTAGAGTGACCCTAAACCACTCGTTTCGTGACAACAGGACACTTAGAAAATACTGTAGTGAGACACTAGTCCCCCTTGCCCCAGGATACTATAAAAACTTTTGGTCATTTTTTTTTAATCCCTCTTGATTTGGACGGTATCTAAAGTGGTATTTAAAGACGAAAAGCTTTTAATTTCATTGCCAGTTATCAGTTAATTTCCCAGTTGTAACACTTGAATAAAAGGAGTGTAACACTCACAATCAGTGTACTGATGAATATTTCATTTACCACAAGTAAATGAAGACTCAATCTGAGCATGCTATCCTTGGAGATAAAAAGCCTTACCTAATCTAACACGTTTCTTCCTTCCTAATGTTAAACGTATTAATGCCTCCCATCTGAATTGGGATGCCTATCTAGATCTTGTCACATATTTCCATTCTGGAAGAGGCTTATAGTACTTGGAATATCTTACACCCTGTTGACAGTTGCACTGACAAGATACTCAGGATGGCTTAGCATTTAGCTTCAAAGGGATTTTAAGACACCAGTCAGCTGTAAATCATTGTGTGTAAATCAGCCATCAGCTTGAGAATTCTTTTCACTTTCTGCCACTGCTGGCTATAGGAAGTTGGCTGACATGCTGGATGTGCTGTGTATTTTGCATTGCTCTTGGGGCTGTTGAGTGCATGAGCAGAGGTTCACTCTGTGTGTGTTCAGAGATACAGAATTCCCTTTCCCCTTTTAATTTTATATCCTTTCCCCTTGTTATTTCCCTTATCAGGCAGCAGTAGTGGTTTTGTGTTATACCTTCGTTACCGGACTGTTCTTATCTCAACCTGTGGGATTTACATTCTTCCAATTCTCTTCCCCATCCCTCTGGGAGCAGGGGGGAAAAAGGGGAGGGAGTCAGCAAGCAGCTGTGTGGTTCTGAGTTAGCTGCTGGGCTCAAACCACAACACTGATCATCAGTTTTATCGACAGCATTGTTATTTGCTTCCAGTACAACAGCCTATGTGTTGTGATTGCTCCCATTGAATCGTACCTGGCATTAATTATACTTGAAAGAAAAGGAAAAGTCTTTCCTGAAATTTTCCTTTCTGGCACTATGATGGTGCAGGGGTGGTCACTCATCTGCTTCAGTGAATGGCATGGGGAGGATGGGTTTTACCTGGCTTACTGGCAAAGAGCTAGCACAGTTCTTCCTGTAACACACCAGAATGTGAGCTGTCTGATTCACCAGCATCTCTCTGACCATCTGTCCTCAGTTCAGCAGTAGCAGTCATTTTTCTTCTTAGTAGCTGGTGCAGTGCTGTGGTTTTGACTTTCAGCCTGGGAACAGCGCTGATAACACCAATGTTTTCAGTTGGTGCTAAGTAATATTTACTCTGACCGAGGACTTTGTGAGTCTCATGCTCTGCCAGGGAGGAGGGGAAGCCGGGAGGAAGCAGAGACAGGACACCTGACCCAAACTGACCAAAGAGGTATTCCATACCACAGCACGTCATGCCCAGTATATCAACTGAGGGCAGTTACCCGGAAGGGCTAGATCACTGCTCTGGTCGGGCTGGGTATTGGTCGGCTGGTGGTGAGCTGTTTTATTCTCTTCCCTTGTTATTTCCCTTATTATTATTGGTGGTAGCAGCAGTGTTTTGTGTTATACCTTAGTTACTGGGCTGTTCTTATCTTAACCCATGGGAGTTGCATTCTTTCGATTCTCTTCCCCATCCCTCTGGGTGCGGGGCGAAGAAGAAGGCGGCGGGGGGCGGGGGGGGAGGTGAGCAAGCGGCTGCATGGTTCTGAGTTACCAGCTGGGCTTAAACCACGACACCATCTTCAGCAGTTGGCTTGAATGGCCTTAAAAGCTACAAATAAAGGAGTGTGCTCTTGGAAGTACCTAGATTCTGCTAGCTTCTGGTTCTACTAACCTGGGGTCTATGGCTGTTTTGTAGTCTCTTTGATAGACAGCATCTGCGAGGATGCTTATTCATCTTTGCCAACAAAAACCAAACCAGTCTAAAAGGCCAAACTGCCAACGCTCTGTCAGGATGTCCATTCCTGCTGTGCAGTTTTGTGCATTACATGTTTGAAGCTCCCTTCACAAGCTTTCCTTTATGGTGGTATGTCTAAAATACAAAATCTGTCTTTTAAAATACTTCCGTTGCTCAGCCTTGGAGGAGCAAGTTAACAAAACATGATCTCCCCCTAGGTGATCACTCCAGCTCCCCTTCCTTCACCTTCCTCCAGCCCAAAGTGAAAAAGGAAACAGAATCTTTCTGTTACAACTTTAGCTGATTTAGCAAGGAAGGTAAGTGCATCTGTCTCATGGGTCTTGTAGACATCCACTAACGGGGAGCTACAATTCAAATCTATAATGTGTCAGAACTCTTTGCCTGCTTATGTATATGTAAAGGACAGCACACTGCAAGAGAAGTACAAAATACCATTTTTTGTTTTAAAGAAAAAAGCTCCACCTGCTTTGTACATAGAAGACATATAATTACTTGTGAAGATAGCCTAGTGTCACATTGTGTAGGACCAGTATCCCTGTGGTCTTCATAGAAGTACAATAGAAATGACAATGACAATAATATGACTGATTCAAAGGCTTCTCAAATTGCTACATTCTGATGGTATCATCTGAAAACAGGGGTCCACTGATTGTAAATTTGTAAATCATACTTTGGGTAATACTTGAACAGTTCAAAGATTCCATACAAGCCATGTGATGCTTGCTGAGAAGTGCTCTGCCCATCACATTAGCTCCTTGCAAAAACAAGACAGGAAAACGTTCTCATCTTGGAAAGCTGAGTGGGCCTTTTTACATTAGTAACTTGCTTATGAAGTGAAAGAACAGGTGCTACTAACCCCTTTATCCAGCAGTTACCATGGGCTTGGATATTAAAAATTGAGGGTGTAATTTAAGAACTTCCTTATGCCTCCAGTTCTACTTCAGTATATTGTTGATACTTGAACATAACATGTTGCTTTCCACGAGTATCACTGTTGTGGTTTAAGCCCAGCTGATAACTCAGAAACACACAGCTGTTTGCTCACTCCCCCCTGCTGCTTCTGCCCTGGTCAAAGAGGGATGGGGAAGAGAATTGAAAGAATGTAACTCCCACAGGTTGAGATAAGAACAGTCCAGTAACTAAGGTATAACACAAACCACTACTGCTGCCACCAATAATAATATGGAAATAACAAGGAGAAAGGATATAAAACTGAAAGGCAAAAGGGAAAAAAACAATAAACACAAGTGATACACAATACAATTGCTCCCCACCTGCCAACCCTGCCTGACACAAGCAGCGAGTTGGGCCTTCTGGGTGACTCCTCTGAGTTTATATACTGGGCATGACATGCTGTGGTATGGAATACCCCTTTGGTTAGTGTGGGTCAGGTGTCCTGTCTCTGCTTCCTCTTGGCTTCTTGTGCCCTCCTTACTGGCAGAGCTTGAGACTGAAAAGTCCTTGATTGGGGTAAGCATTACTTAGTAACAGCTAAAACATTGGTGTGTTATCAGCATTGTTATCAGACTAAAATCAAAATATAGCTACTAAGAAGGAGAAAAATAACTTACAGCTGAACCCAGGACAATCTCTCACGTGAAAGAACTGTAAATATGTATCTACAGGGCATATATATCCCCGTCACCGCTGCACTGTAGCACTAGGAGGAGACCTCTCAGCCATACCAAAGTGGGTGCTTCCCTGCGCTGTGTTCATATAGGGATTAACTGCTGACCTATGAAATGCATTTGTAGGGGCACACTAAAAGCCAAGCATAACAGAAACAAAATGTTCAGATAAAGTTTAAAACCTTGCAAGCTGTAACGTTTTCTGTCGTCAAATGAGTAAAAGGTCATGACTAAATATTTAGTATAGAAAACCACAGCCCCCCCCAAAGGGTGGGATGCACCCATTCCTAACAAAAGATGTATTTCAGCACATCCTGGGGCTTCTGACACTCCAGTGCTGAGAGTCTGAAGGAAGCAGGGCAGTCAGATCACTGTGCGAGCCAGAACTTTGATTGCAGGTACTTCTGTGTAAGAAGTAACAAATCTTGCCTGCCAAATACACTTATTTCATAAAGTTTACTTGACTATCTTCTAGCAATAAAAAATATATCTTCTTGCCAGATTTTGAAGCTGCTCAAATGTCAAATTTTATCACATAAGGCTTGTTTCTCACAGCAAAAGTTCTTCCTGCTTAGACACTGCTTCGTTTCATGCTACTTAACATATCTTTCTTTGGGAGAATTTCATACACTTTCTTTCAGACTTTCTCCTATCCTGCCATGCTGTGTACATAGCAGAGGTGCTTAAGATAGCCAGTAAAAAAACTATGTGGGTTTTTTTACAGGTACAAGCAGTACCTTTAGCCAGCATTTCACACACACGCAAACATGAAGGATATAGATGAGCATGGAAGGCTGGGCACAGACACATAAGGCTGCATGTCCCAGCTTCCCCTGACTTCAAATTTCTGCCTGGCTATAGGAAAGGATTTTTTCATTTTGTGGAAACTGAGGCAAAAATTAATTACCAAACCAACCTCAACACAGCAATGTTGATTATTTCCCACACCACTTTACACATCCTTGTGCCTTTCTGATCAAAGTATGGTAACAGTCATTCTTGCAATGTGTGTTTTCAAGAAAACATTTGTATGGAGAAAATATTTATATGCAGGGGTGGTACTAAACTATCCGGGGGGGGGGGGGGCAGGAGGTATTTGGTTTTCACAGGCTTTGGATTTTTTCTAAATCCTCATCCAGTTCTAAATACAGAAAAATGGCCTTCTTATTAAGATTTGTCTCAGACTATTATTTTCTGAGTTTGACTGAAAGAAAACTAGTTTGTTTTGGTCCTGACATAGAAAGGATCACTGTAGAAGGCTGGTGATGTGAAAACTGAAATAAACCACTTTGAGTCTCATTTAGCCTTAACAAAGACTCTGCATGTAGATGGTGTACAAAATGTCAGAGAACTAAGATACCAGTTGAGGGTAATGGAGAATGGTTTCATCCTAGCTGTAACTGAACTGATCTTCCCATAGGTCAGTGATCTGCAGGGGGCGGGAATGGTTATCTGAAAGGAAGCACAATGGAGTGCATAGTGTAAAAAAGGAAAGGCAACTTGATGATAGAACAGTGGTTAATGAACACAGTCTGGGGCCATGTGGATCTAACACTGAATGTCAAGCTTATAAGAAGAGTAGCTCCTGCAGCACCCTGGTCCCCAGCAGGGCCGTGAGGACACTGGTACCACAGGTATGTGAAGAGTACAGGGCACTGACCCATTAGCTCTTTCCAAAGGGTCTGTCCTGCTGGGAGTGTTTCTGGAGAATCAGATGCCACTGACACTGCTGCATATAGGTATAAAGACAAGAAAAGATAGCATTAACTGGGAGTCAGATTCAAAAGTTCTTGAAAACTAAAGCCACAAGTTTCTGTGCCTGTATTTGGCATGTTACAGGCATGGCTTGGCAGAGTCATGTTATGGTATTACTGTGTAAGCACTGCTTCTACACACTCTCCATGGCATGTTTAACAGAAGCTAACATACTCCTTTTAGGAACATGCTGATAGGTGCTCACAAGGAAGGTGATAGATGTGAGATACCGCCTGTAGTCAAAAATACTATCCAGAGTAATGACCTCAACAAAAGGTATCGTAAGAAATGCATACTTAATAAGTGCTGGCTTATGGCCTTTGCTGCAGAGCTACTGAAGTTTCCTTGCTCACACACCAGTACCAGTGTTTTCCTAATAGTGGAAATAGAGACATGCAGTAAAGCTGTCGGGAAAAGGCAGGGTGAGAAAAAGCAGCCCAGCTTGTGGTGCTTGACCCTCCCTTTCTTCAGCTGCTTTCTGCCTTGAAAGCATGGCCATGGGTACCTCAGTGATAATCACAGCTGATCAGCTGCATCATTTACCGAAGTTCTTGGCAGTGAGAGGCAGCTCATAAAATCCAGCAGCCTGCTCAGTGAGCTTCTCAGGCATCCGTCTGGAACCCCTGCTGCAGGGTGTCTTTGGGCTGCTCATGAATTACACAATGGCAAGTTTCTGCTCAGCCAGCCAAGCTCTTGCACCCAACTGGGTATAAGGACAAAGTGCTTTAGCAGGACAGCCAGTCACTGGTATGTGTTGCCTAGGGAGGTTATGGTGTACCGATACTTGGAGATCTTCAAACCCTGCCTAGATTCTTTCCTGAGCAGCCCAGTCTGATCCTGTTAGCTGACCCTGGTCTGAGCAGGTTGGACTGGAGCTGGTTTCTGGGCACTTGAGAGTGTTGCCCAGAGAGGCAGTGCGCAAATGGAGTTTTAGGTGCAAAACAAGGGTGAACAACCTCTTCCACAGCAGTGACCTCCCTCCTCAAAGGAACGGTAGCATTCAGCTCACATGCTCCACGATGATTCCCAAGTCTGACATCATGGCGCTCTCTCATCAGCTCTAGGACCTAAGAGCCCAAGGCAAACAAAATTGCCATGGCACTTGTGAGGAGTCAGCAGCCCGTGATCCTCCTCCTCATGACTGCACACGCTCACATCAAACACCCCTTCCACTCCCAAGGCAACTGCATGATGCCTGCAAAACTAAAGACGTGTTAATCTGGGCTGCCATATTGTACTGGGCTAGTAGTCACCAGTCTGACCCACAACCAGCGTGCCTGATCGTACCGCTCATCGGTGAGCGGCTTCACGGCTCTGCAACTCGGTGCTGAAGGAAAGGACAATGACACTTAGCAGCCGATGAGACTGTTAAGCTGTTATTGCAGTGCTGGGGTTGCACCGGGATTTGTCCTCGCAGGGGCTCCCAGGCAATAACCTATCGGTACGTGGTTTATATTTTCTTACTCAGTACTTACATATAACCCTCCGGGAATTAGTTAGCATGTGTCCCCCATGCCTAGAAGTGGTCACGTAGCCATGAAGTTCGTTACTTCGCGGTCTCTGCTGCCATCTATTGACCTGTTACCGGAACTTCAGTCCCTCGGTGGTCTACTTCCTCGGCGGTCTTTCCTTCTTCTTCACTTGTGCTTTAGTTACCTTTTACCTTAAGCATGCGCAGTTTCTGTTCTGATTACATGAACTCTTTGGACTAGCTTCAACATTTGTTGCAGTTATTTCATACGGACAAAGAGTCTATTTTACAATATGGTTACATTTTGTTGTTTTATTAAATAGTTCATCTTCTCTTCTTGTCCACCTACTTGAGGTCGATACGGAGTGTGTAACTGCCAATTAATGACCAAGATTTTACTAACTTGTACTATTTGTGCACAAAAATGTGAGCCTCCATCTGAAGATATAACCTCAGGTACTCCAAATTGTGGTATTATTTCATTCAATAACGCTTTTGTCACTTCCCTTGCCTCGCTAGTTCTGCACAGAAAGGCTTCTGGCCAGCCCAAAGAGGTTTCTCTTAACACCAGTCGGTACCAATACCCCCCTTTTCTTGGGGGTATCTGCCATAATTGTCCAGGAATATTACCTTGTAACCTTAAATATTAAGCTAACCATAGCTTGTGCCGAGACTGTCAAGGCAGAGGTTGTGCAGGCCCCAGATGGAGCAGCCATCGTCAGGCTCTGTGGAGAGTCATTCCAATGCTCCCTGTGGGCCCAGTTGGAGCTGGTTGATTTGGGATTTGTTCTGGTTTGTGTTTTGTTGTTTTTTTTTTTTCCCAGATGCCACATCCAGTCCCAGAGCCCTGAAGCCCCATGAGCAGTGCAATGAAGTAAGTCAGTTGTGGGTCAGGCTGATGACAAGTAACCCAGTGCTACAGGGCAGCCCGTTTCAGCATGATGGGCTGAGATGGGTGCAGGGTGGGAGCAGCCTAACACCGCCTCAGGCACAAAGACACTGCCACCAGGGAAAAACCCTTTCTGGCAGCAAAATACTATTGAATTACACTGACACCTTCATTCACAGGACATCAATGAAATGCTGACGTTATTGGTATCTGAATAACACTTGTTTTCCTTTGTTTCAATAAATAATTTATCCTTTTCTCTCCTGCCAAATGCACTCAAGAATCAGACACAAGTTAAACATCTGCCCTTTCCCTGCACCTAGATTTGTCAGAAATCAGCCTTTTCCTTTCCTTAGTTTGATGGTCCCTATTAGCCATGCACGGATGGTTTGGAAGAAAACTACACACAATATCTGGTGGAAAACCTGGATTTAAAACACCAACTACTTTGGCAAACATTAAAAAGTTCCCTCCTTTTTTTTTTCTCTTTTTTTTTTTAATGGTCTCTTTTCCCTTGTTTGAACAATAGAAGAAGGAAAAATGCCAAAGGGCTGTAACAGTTGTGCTTCAAATTAGAGAAATAGATAAATATTGTGGATGAGGAGGGCTGTGACATGATCCAAGCTGAGCCACCCCAAAAATACCTGATTATTGTCCTGCATTAAAGTGCATTTTCCAATAAAGTGAGGTCATCTCTTGCATGTTGTTCTGGACAAATGGGATTGGTACTCAAATTGAGTTGGGCCTTGCATTTCACATCCGTATTTTAGATCTGTACTTTGGAGAGGATTACTGTTGCTAAAAGGTCAGTTATTTCTTTTCCCTAAGGACTGCTTGGGTGTCTTTATACACTTTATTCCAATGAGTTGCTGCCTATACTATACTTTTCACCTTCAAAATTGTGACTTTACTTTTAAATGGCAAAATAAATCAAGAAATAACAACTTAGCTTTCAGTGTTAAGCCCTTGCTCCTTTGTGTGTGTATATACATACATATACACACATATACATCCCCTGGGAGACAACTATGGACCACTAAGATGGCTTAGGGATTCAAGGATCTGAATTTCCACTGACAAAACCCCTACCTCCTGCTTCATGAACAGGTGACCAGATGGGGTAAAACCCCTTCTCATGCTCATCCTAGACACAACTAGGTCCCCCCAGAACCTTACCCTTCACTGATAAGGTCCTGCAGCACAGCAGAGTGAGCATCCATGCTGCAGTAACTAGAAGTGGTGAGCTGGAGCAGAACAACATTAAGGCTAGAAAGGGGTTTTCATCTCCTGGACAGGGGATTTTCTTTCCTACAGTATTTACTGAGGACACTTGACTGGATATCAGTGCTCTCTGTAGCAGACAGGGCATTAATCTGGCAGTTATGGTTGTGCAGATGTGGAGGTGTGTACAAGGGATGCACTTGGAAAGAGGCTTTCCCAACATAACGTATCACCTTAGCATAACAAAATAAGGGACTTTTCTTCTGTGTCTGAGAATGGGGGAACGTGGGCAGGTTAAATGCCGGCACTCTGTGCATACAGAGTTGCCATAGCAGAAATAAGCTCTGTAAAACAAAAAACCCCAACCAACAACACTAGCTAGGTGACACCAAGATTCACATACAGCAAGTCAGTTAAAAAGCCTTCTCCTTTGGTTTCAGAGACACATTTATGGTTTTATTCCATTCCTTAAGGCATAGCTGTTGCAGCTAAAGGGTTTGTGCACCTCATGTACTGATACCCGTAACAATTGGATTTTGCCCTTCTTATAGGAAGATTCTGTTTTGAAGGAAGACCCTGAGAACTGCTGCACTGGTGAGATAGGCAGACTAGTAATTCACTGTGGGCAGGGTCCAATGATGGATGGCCAGAGAGGAGTGTATTTACAGACAAATAGAGCCCTAAACTTGCCCTGAGCCCCTTCCAGAACCTGCACATGTGTCCATATTCAGCAGTTAATGTGCAAAGCTGGGCTCCCCAGAGGCTGAGCACCACTAAAGAGTGGCAGACACCAGCATCAGGGAGCAGCTGAGTAAGGAAATACAGATTGGGAAGGGAAACTTTCATCCAGCTAAGTGTCTGGGTTGTAGGTGGGTCACAGTCAATGCTGACCAACTGCACAGACAACATTATAACATCTTTGCAGGTGTCATAACATGCCTGCTCTCATCACAGAGGGGTTTCCTGCTGCTCTCTTGAAGAAAAGCAGTTCTCTGAAGTATTTCTGAACCATCAACTCTAATTTTCCCCCAGTTTTTGATTTCTCTCAGTGACCAGTGCAATAAAGCTGGAACTGGCCAGTGCCCAGCATCATCAGACCTGAGCATAATTGGCTGCTGCACAAAGAGTACCTTCTAGTGCCCCAAGGACCAGGCATGGAAGGTGGGATGGAGCTGAGAAGGACCAAATGACTGCTTTTCTTGGGGTGGGAATGAACAGAGGAAACTCAATCTTGGGGAAGGAAAAAGATAAGGAAATAGATGATATAAAAGGTCTTCTTCCTCTCACAAAGCACACAGGTTCATGATCTTTGCTCAATTCCCAGGCAAGACCAGCAGCAACCTGTGGAACTGGCTTGTCTTGATGTTCTGCAGCAAAGCACAGTATAGGGGAGGTTTCTGGGTGGGGAGAGGCACATAAGCATCCTGGAAATCTTGAAATGCAGATTAGACCCTACAGACCCTGCAGCAATGTAAAGCGACCTTCTCTTGAGGGAGGATAGAGGAAGATTGCTGCACAGAGCAGTGATCACCCTGAGAGATGATGATGAGCAGATGCAGACAGAAAGCTGCCTTTCTCCTGCACTGGTGGGGGTCTGGCTGAAGTCTGCAGTGTGGGAAGAAAAACAGCCTGCAGGCAATGCCTGTCCCTGGAGAGACAGAGAACTCCCAACAGGACAAGTGCACAGGACCTGTCTGTACGTGGGAAAAGGAGGCTGGAGAGCAAGCCACCAGAGATGGAGCAATCACACAGCACCTTGCTTGCTGCAGGGCTAGTCAGAAAGCACCTCCCATGCCCACCAGGGAGAGCTCACATGGTCCTGGGGAGTGCAGAAGCAAACGAACATTCCTATACAGCTCCACCAGCACAAAGCCATCCCCTTAGAGGTGCCCCCCCCCCCAGTTACAGAGAACAGAAGCAAGGCCAGATGAGCAAACTCGACATGCTTTTTGCTGTGTAGGCAAAGTACATCTGATTGCAAACACACAGGAGGGCACCAGAGTGATGTAGCAGGCTTATCAATCACACAGATGTCTGATCCCATATCACTCCTGTTTTTCAAGGTCAAGAGACACTACTAAACTCAAGGTGAGCTTCTTTCCTAATTTCTCCCGGGTCGTTGCTTGCAAAGGAACTTTGCATCCCATATATGCACTTCCCCCAAGAGAATGTTGGATGTTTATTTGCTAAAAGGTAAACACAGATGCAAGCCTGCAGTGTAGGACTTCCAGAGATCAAAGGTGAAGGAGGGAGAGACTGGGGAAGAGTATTGTTATTCTAACATCTAGCAGAGCCTGTGAACCTTGCAAGAAACTACTAAGTTACTCCAAAGTCCACAATTCCAACAGTTATCAAGATTTGCCCCTGTGAAGCACAAGACACAGATATGACACATGAAGATGTCTTCATTTTTGTACTGTACTTCTTGGTTTCGTGAGAGTCTGTACTTCTGAGCAAGTGATATAAGTGTCACTTGACTGAGTAAATGGTACTGTTCAGTAGGAACAAAATCCCTTTTGGTAATGAAATATATGTAGATAAGATACCTGGTTCTTTCCAGACAGCCACAGAAGGGCAATACAGGAGCTGGGGTAGCATCTTCCCAAACTGCCACCCTAGAAGCATTCAGTCCTGGGTACTGGTTGATATAACCAGCCTGTCTCACAGTTATGTCTGAGCCTCACCTGAGCCTGGTTTTCCTGTTTGACATCATTATTCAAGTTGGAAGTGAGCGATACTGGGAAAGCCATGGGGCTGAAGGGAGAGCAGCACAGCTCCCCAGGGAACGTGGGTAAAATGCATTTCCATGCCAAACATCTTCAAATTTGGGATTTTAACTGCTTTGGAAATAGGAGAAGCTGTGGCTGCCCCATCCCTGGCAGTGTCCAAGGCCAGCTGGATGGGGCTTGGAGCAACCTGGTCTAGTGGAAGGTGTCCCTGCCCATGGTAGGTGGCTGGAAATGGATGAGCTTTAAGGTCCCTTCCAACCTGAACTGTTCCATGATAAAAGCCAACACAAACTAATAGTTAAACGGTACTTCAAGTCGGGTAAGCTGTATCTGCTGCAACACTCATCCAGCATTTGCAGGCAACTACAGTGGACCCTCCCACTGTTTAATATGTCATATTAAAGCACTTGATATTTATCTGCCCAGAACTCAAACACAGGGGACTGGGGAACCACATAATGCAGCGGACAGCATCACAACAGTGTGATTCACAGCACATTTACATTGAGCCCTGCCTCACCCCAAGTGTTTTCTGTACTCAAGTTGAATCAGCCTGTGGAAATGTTTAAAGGTCATGGTGCTAAATGCCACTGGAATATTTTTGCTACTGTGAGGACTCACTGCTACTGTGAGGGCTCACTGCTCTGTCATCCCTAGATTGTGTCTCCACAGCTCCAAGGTGAGACAGCCATGTTTCATCCTCATCACTGGCTCTGCATTGCTTTCTTCCTCCCCTTGGACATCCCCTGGAATGGGCAGGTACAAACTCACAGGCAGGTAGCCCTGCTTACCTCCCCTCCTCTCCCTCTCCTTTAGACCAGGGCAGATCCAGGTGAAGGTGCATGACATCTGTGTCATGCTCCCAACCCATCACCAGTTCCACCTCCTCACGGGTAATGCCACAGATTTTTGCCCTACCCAGCTGATAGCTCCTTGTGATATTTCCTGTTTCCAAGGTGTTTTCTGAATCACTTCAGCTATCAGGGTGTTTGCTTAAATAACAGCACACTCTCCTTCCTCCTCTAGCCTCTCCTAAGGTTAGTCACCATCCTGCCTAACCAGCAAGCAGGGAGCCCACATTTCTACCACACCTATGGGTCATGACAGGAGACCACCACACTCCTGCTTCTGTATCATCAAGCTAGGAGACATCAGGAGGTCCTTTGCCAACACACAAGATTTGAAAAACAGAGGAAATGATTCAAGCTCATTATTCTTCCCTGTGCAATACATCCCAAACAGTGGTAGTCAATCAGGACACAGAGCAAGCAACCTCACACTTCCATAACTGGGTACATGACAACACAGCCCCTTCAACACTGTCTTTAAAGACAGGAGTTACACGATGATCAGCATCAGGCTAGGCAGCATTATTTTAACAGGCAAAGGAGGCCTTTTGGTCACTGGTTGGTGCTGTCTGAACCCCATTTGTACTGAAGCTGAGTAGAATCACAAGTAAATGGTGGAGGCACAGCTACCTGGCTCAACACACTGCTTCAGGACAGAACCCCTTCCTTCTATGCACTTTCATAGACCCCTTCTGATTCAACTTTGCTCTACCTCCTTCCCAATAAGGCAGCAATGCCAAACTGGGAATGGTCAATTCACTCGTCATAAGATCTACACAGTAATTTGCCTCCAGCTTACACTGGTTTAAACAAAATGTCCAGCACATACCATCTTAAGTCCAAACATCTCACAATGCTTTCAAAAGTCTCTTCCCTAGCTCACATTTCAAGCTCTCTAGGGGAATTTCCACCTTCTCCACAACACCTTGCAGCAGTTCATGGGGAGCAACAGACCCTTTGAAGTCTTGATCTGTGCAAATTAATTTGCTTTCAGAAAAATCCCTGCTCCTCATCAGAGCCTTGGATTCTTTTCATTACCAAGCTATGGTAGCTTTTTCCAAGAGGCTGCCTATCTTGCTGTATTTGAAAGGAAACGGATCCTGGCAGTTTAAAAGCGCTTGGAAGCACAGAAGTAGTTGTGGTTTCTTCTACAGCTAGTAGCAATGAAGAACTAAATCTCCTTTCACCTTTTTCTTCCGGAAGGAGCCTGAGAGCTGTCAGCAGCTTTGTACATTACACTCTTTCCAGAGCTCATTCATTCACCAGCAATATAATACATTACAAAAATGGAAGTAAAACCAGTGGCTTTCCTAACCCCACAATTTCTGTTCTGTAGACACCCTTCTCACAAAGAAAAAATGGGTTGATTCAAATGAGGGAAAGGTTTGGTATGGAAAAAGTAGGATCCTGGGACAATAACAACAGAACAGCTCCAAATACAGAACTTTTCCTCCCTCTAAGCCCAAACAGCCCTGGCCTGACCCCAACAGCCAAAAGACCCCAGCACAGGGCAGTAAGTAATTTTCTCACTTGCTCCTCTATTTAAACAGTACCAGCTCTCTGAACCCAAAACTACAAGCTCTTGCTCTGCTTCAAAATGACTCAGGGAAAGGAACTCTGCTTTTTCCCCTCCCCTCCTGCCCCTGAGCTCCTCAGCTCCCACTGTTCAGCTGGAAAAGCTACAGAGAGTTTCAGTATTATTTCTCTTCCCTGCAGCTAACACGGGGGTGAAACCAGTTTCCCTTGCAGTGCTCTCAGCTGGTTTTCTACTCCTCAGGGCAGAAGGGGGGTGTTTGTGAACTGGCGGCAAGGCACTACACTACTGTTACCTGGACCATTGCATCCTGTTAGACAGGGACATGATTTGCAGGCAAACTAATCGGACAGCCCAACAGAGGAGCCCATCACCGGTTTGGCTGGGGTTTTAAGTTCTGGGTGAAAAAGAAACCCTAGCATGAGTCCCTTGTTTCATCTGCTCATCAGTCTTAAAACCCCAAATCTATTCCAGCTGTCTATTTCCCAGCTCCTACTTTCAGATGCTCCACACTGATAGCATGTTACTCACTGTCTCTCAGTGAATGGAGAGCAGCTACCCAACCCTAGAAAGTTTAGGACCTCTCAACAGAACAGGTGAAGTTAATGGGTTATTATTTTATCAAAATGAAGTTTGAAGCCCTTGAAATAGTCATGTTTCCTCTAGGAAACATTTAAAATGTGGCAGTGAAGAGGTCCCTACAATTCATTGCGAGCTGGGAGCCAGACCTCCAGCAAGTCTTCTGGGATGAAATGATGCAAGGACTACATCATCTATGTGAGCTTCAGACTGTCTGCCCATTCACTAGTTCTGCTTCTTCCTCCATTCATCCTCTTCTTACTCATCTACTTCCATCCCTATGACAAGCCTGGTTTGGCACACAAAACAACACATCTCTTCACAAGAACAAACCAGAAGGCATGAGCCACAAGCAACCCAAAGGCTGTTGCTGTGTGTTCAAGACAGGGGAACAGCTGCTCTCTCCAGCAGACACTTCACTTGTTTCAGCTTCATTAGAGAAAACAGACTTGTTCCTTCTTTCCCAAGACCACCTTTCACTGGAAAACCACTATCTAGCATTTAGAAAACCATTGTGTAGGCACAGAACTTTCCAACAGAAGGTAAATTTCAACTCAACTTCTTCTAAGACAAATTGTATTGACACCAAGCCCAATTCCTTGTAAAGCATTCCCACCTGGGATCCAGGGAATGGGAGCAAGAGGGATTCTTGCTGCAGCGCATGCTGATGATTGGCAGCAAGAGGAGAAGATGGGTCCAGCTAATGAGAGGGACAGAAGCAAACTGATGACATGTTACTCCTCAGACTACTTCCCAATGAGTTTCTATCATTCCCTCTCCACAGTAAATTCCAAGCTTAAATTTTACCAGCTTGGAGCAGTGTGTTAGTTTGCAAAAGTGCATGATCCATGACTTTTATCTACCAGAGAATCCACCACACTGTCCTGCACACTGGGACAGGGGAGATATCCCATACCCTCCCCACTGAGGGCAGGGTAATGCTGGGCATTTCCTTGGAAGTGCAAGGAGAGGATGCCAGGGGAATTACATGAGTGCACAATGGGTTTTCTTCATCATGAGGAACGTCGGTTCTATAAAGTGGTAGTGAAGTGGGAATACATTTCCATAAACCCCCAAATCTCTTACTAAACCACTGTTGCTTTCAGAGGCACAGAATTTCCCTTTCATTTATGTTCTGCTGCTCCCTTGCCTCCTTGTAGCAAGGCTTTTTAGCATGTGTCAATCCCTCAAACCAGAGAGTAGTTTAACATTAAATTTGTGCGGAAGGAACCAAAAACTCCAGGATTAACAAATTCTCCTCCCTCATTTCATTCCCTTTACACATTTCCAGTGACCCACTTTACACAGCCTTGAGGGCTGAAGGGCTCTGCAGCCAGGCTTCTGTTAATTGTTTGTATTTCCACACACATGAAGCTCTGAGTTTGCTCTTCCCTAGCCATGATAAAGAGGATGCAGATTGCAAAAGAGGCAGTTTCTCACTATTCCAGCCACTTTTTGGTAGGCTACCCAGAACAGCCCTAGAGTGATGCAGTAAGAAACAGAGTCCAGAGAACTGATTAAGACTGACATTAAGTACAGAAAACATTCAAACTACCCTTATTCTTTCCTTTTCTTTCTCTTCTTGAAGCCTAATTCCCTGAGAAAGCTAATGAAGCCACATATGGCTTTCAGGAGATTGCTTACCATCCTGGCCTCAGAAGGCTTTATTTTTTTAGTACAGGTGACACTCACAGCTAAAGAAAATTTTAGGTAGCTCTTGTTAGAAAAGCCCTACCATAGGATTAGCCACATTTATAGTCACCAACTCCATCAGTAGGCTGCCAGGCTTGGATCACATAACATACATCCACACATACCCCAGAGAAATGCAATTCCTCAGTTTAAGAAAATGTTCTAAAAAAATCCCCTCCTGAGCTACATGTAGGGGCTTGTCAAGCTTCAAGTGCCCTTCAGTCTGCACTTGAAAGACCTCTATCCTGGATGATTTGTCTGTCAGGTAGGTTCTTTCCCCCCCGCTCCTTGGCTCCCCTTATTCACAGACTGTTTTTATCCGCAGAACTTCCATTTCTGCTGATGCTAATGAAGCTGAACCCTAGGAGACAAGTCTGATTTCTACTGAGCCCTTCAACTCCCTAGAGAGCCAGTGTAAAGTCAGCTAAGAAATCCTTTCTCTCGACATTTGTCTTCCTACAATTACTTCTTTTAAGAGGCTTCTCTATAGGAAAGCATTTACCCCTCATTCCCCATCAACTGCACAAAGAAGAAAAGACTACCATTTCCCTAATCATTGTCTTGCCTCTGCATTTCCACACAGCCTTCTCCCAGATTATCCCCCACCATTTAAACATTACAGACAGCCACAGCACCCTTTTCAACAAGTAATCTTCCTCTAAATTTAAACACTTGGGATAGCTGAATGACTTCCCCTGCCTCCACAAACAGGTTATTTTCTATACTACTGATAGCTGTCACTCAGCACTTCTTCCCTACATAAACACTGGCCCTGTGGGTTTGCTTCAATATCTCCCCGAAGAAGTGATTCTATCACTCTTACCAGTCTAGCACAAAGCATAAGCAAACAGGGAATGTCTGTGTCTCGGCTTGAGCATGTTGTGCTTCCCCAAGAGGACACTGTGGACATCCTTTGGCCAGCTTTTAGCTTGCAGAAGGCTCACCTATCTATGCTGTTTCAAAATCAGAAGGACTGATTTACGTGAGTATCAGTGTGAGCTTGCACCAGAGCGTCTCCTCTCAAGGACACTCACCCTGAGCCCTTTTCTCAGGTTCTGAGCTGATGCGACATTGCTGCTGTCAATCTTGCCGAGCAACACATGTGCAAAGTGAATATGACATCCAACAAAGAGCATTTTGTGGTCACATCATTACCTGCTCCTACGAAGAGAGGCACAACACAATAGGCAAGGAGGTAGGTACAGGCGAAGAAGTTAAGCTCAAGAGAGGTTTGGGTGGGGTGTGGATGTAAACTTGGAAGCAGGGAGGAAAGACCTCCAATCTTTGTAATACAAAGGAATGAGGAAAATTCCTTATTGCTCTGAATAAGGAATTGGCTTGGTTTTGCAAAACAACTGCACCCGAGTTACCAAGAGTACTTGAAAGAAAGGGCTTGAAATGCACCAGACTGGATCTGCATGCAGATGCATGGGGTTTTCCAACCAGACAGGAAAGCGGCTTTACTGAGCTGGGTAATTCCCATACCATAAACATGCTTCTCAAAAAACACCCTCTTGAGGTCAGGTTTGAAGCACAGATGAGAGGAAGTACAGAAAAATGTGTACTGCTGTCAGCTACTTGGAAGAGGACTGTGATCTCTAGAGCTGACAACCTACCATCTCCAAGAAGTAACGCATTTCACAAAGCATTTTGTCTTACATAGTGTGTGGCATACAGGACATCAGCTGACTGATAAGTACCAGATACAGAGCACTGTCACCTACTACTGCTGATTAGAAAAGGAGCTATTCCCTGCTCACAGCTCAAGAAGTAATGCCAACAGATATAAACTGATTGCAGAGCAACCCCATCAACTGATAGGTAGTGCAGACCTAAATGCTCCACATGCCAGTGTCTAAAAGATTAGCCTGGGATGATCTAAAGAAGCCAGTAACATAAAAGATTGAACCCCAGTGAAGCAGAATATTATTTATGATCAAAACCAGCATGGCTTTAATCCTTCGAGGGCTGAAAGCTGTATCAAAAAGGCGTTCAGCTCTGGGAATTCAGGTGGAACTTTTGTAGCAGATGAATCACAGAGGCATTCAGAGGCAGGCTCCTCTGGAAACTGTGGCCAGCCAAAGCCCATTAAATAGATTAAGAGAGATAGCAAATTCCCCATTTCACAAAGTCTCTTTCCAACAACTCTGCCAGTACAAAAAAAAATTCCAAATAAACACTGATTAGAGTGTACACCAGTATACCCAGCACAGTGCTATTAGGACTTTATTTAACATTCAAGTCTTTAGTTGTTCCTATAGAAATCTAATCTTCTTTTTGAGATCTATATGCCAGCTATAGGTTGGCCTCCAGAGCATCACATATTAAATGCAAACCCCTTGTAAACCTTCTTGCAGCTCTGCATTTGCGTGCAATGGATATATTGCATAGTGCATTTCTTATGGTGGCAGTCAGGCATGTCAAGATGGGACCCTCAAGGAAGACTTCAGTGAGGACAGCAGGGAATAGATTAGTGCTGAACATCAGGGGAAAGCCCAGCCCTACAGGAGATGAACAATTTGCATTTAAAGAACAGTGCTTTAACAACTAGGCTGGCTGAGGATCCTGCCCAGGGACTCTAGACACAGGGAGGCAGAAAGGCTTTGTCTCATCTTCCAACGTTAAAAGGGAAAAGGGTGAAAGAATGAAAGGATGGAGAGATTTTACAAATTAGTTCAGTAGCTGGAAGAGAAAGAACCTTGTCCCCACCTGTACAGCACCCTGCTACTATGAAAGGGATAGTAAGAAATAGCAAAAAGCAGCACTAAGTGACTTTAGTCTAAAGGGGGACCCTCAATATATTCAGTGGTGGTTCATGCTTCTCCTCACTTCCCCTGGTACTCCAGCATGGTGCTGCTGGAGCTGCAGCCTGCTCCTTCCTTCAGGCCCAGACATGCACTGATTGCTTTAAATAGCAAGGCATATTACACACACCCAGCAGCCTCTGCAACTAAAGGTCTCCATTAAAAGAACTAAAGGTCACCCTAAAGGAACTAAAGGACACAGCTGAGCCTTTTGCAGTCACTGTCTCTGAAAGACATTGTCTCTTTTTGCAGAGACTGAAGTGAGGGATCCAAAGTGGTTCATTCAGGAAGAGATGATGTCCCAAGGAAGTATTTTCTCAACCCAGACACAGAATAGCAGCATTCTGCACACGAATGGCTGGTCCCTCCTCCTGCTTGATTGCATCTAACTTCCCAAACCTACATTTGTGAATACGTGCTTACTGCATATGCAGCTGCCAGCAGCCTATCCCATCAGTGAAGTGGGAACAAAAGGTCCCTTTGCTTCCCTTCTTTCCACAATACTATTCTCTGATTATCAGACGGGTTAATTACTTGCTCTTTCTTCAACTACGCATCTAAGATCCAGCAACTTTTCTGCTTTGTAACTATGGCCTGGTGAGACCGAAGTTTATCGGCAAACATCTCAGGCCACATCCCCTGCTGAATGAAAGCTGACTGCTGCACCCTGAGGGCCATTTTATCCTGGCTTGGCCCCGTTAAGCCCAGTCACCCAGTTTGATTTTGCTTTCATTCAGATCCTAGTGTCCTAGGAAGGCTGAAGTAGTCCCTGGGAAAGAAAGGAAGCAGGGCATAATAATAGCACTAATCCCAGTTCCTGAGGTCTGTGGTAGCTGAACCTGGCAGGAGGCTCTGGGCCAGTGAGCGCAGTGGATATCCACCTGGACTGAGATTTTGCTTCCAGGATGAGGAGCTGAACAGCTGAAAGGTGAAAGAGGGAAACGCATATAGCCAGAAGCTGTAGACTAAAAGCTAAATCAATCCAGAGAAGAAAAGCAGAAGGATTACCCTTGACTATAGTGTTCAGGAGTCAAGTGTTGGTGCCTAGTTACTTGGAAAAAGCAGAGAAGCAGAGGCACTGTGACAGAGGTTGGACACCCGTGTAAATTGAAGCTGCTGTTATTCCCCGGGAAGGAATTAATCCATCCTTATCCTAGAGATCTGAGACAAGTGCTAAGCTACTACCACAGGTAAATTCCTGTTTATTAAATCAGCGAGTAGATGAGAGGGTAATAAACCAAACATTACTATAGCCAAAAAAACCAAACATCCCTTAGAGTGATCTTTTTATATTTAGCTGTATCCCAAGATACCAGGCGAGACTGCTATATGAAAATGGAGAGAAGATACACTACATAGACAGCAAGTAAGCACATGATGCTTGATTCACTGCAGTAACATGCCAAACACATAAAAGGATAGGGAGAGATTATCATTCTCATTTTGCAAATGGGACAATGATTAGCTAAATCTCTATGGGGTGGGACAGCAGCTACTCAAAAGTCATTTTGAAAACTCAAGACAAAGCTAAGAATCCAGCCCATATAATCTTTATGTCAGTCAAATGCCTTAACCAACCTTTCCAATCTGAAGGAAACCGCATACTCTTAACAGCCATGGATGAGAGCAAAGATTTGCCCTTTCCTAGAAAACCATGGCCACAGCCTTAGCAAACTTATGTTCAAGCAGCGACTGTATCAGTACACAACTGGTACATAAACGAAGATGTTATAAGCAAAGTTCAACACTTCCCACAGTATTCCTCCTCCTTCCCTTTTCGTTGTCGTAAGTGCAAAGCTGTATGCCTGCAGAGTGGAAAGACAAATCTAATCTGTGCCTCTAGAACCCTCCTCTAGAAAACCAAAATAATCCTACATTGCCCAAAGGAAAAAAAACGGTTTGTTCCTGATTTGTTCCTATTAGAAACTTGTGGAAGATCACCAGTATCCAGCCATTTTTCACACAGAAAGCCTCAGTGTTATGCTCATCACTGGAAGAGCTCTCCTCTGCATTCACCCTTGTCTCCTGAACCAAACCCTGTGGAACAAGAGTGGAAGGGCATTTCCCCCCACTTCGGTATTTAAGGCACTTTATGAATAGTCCATAGGCTGCCCATAAAAACAGAATGCCTCAGTCTCTGCCAATTACCCCAAAATCAGCCTAGAAAGCAACATAAATGTAAAATCAAAGAATGTTTTCAGTACAGTTCCAATAGAGCTCCCTTGTTCAGAAAGGGTTGTGGAGAGAATAAAATGGTACTAATTTCAACTATACTTTTGAGCAAATCCAGCAGATATGCTCTGTTCACCCAAATAAAAAAACCTTGGGACCCAGACCCTCAGATGGAAGCCCTGCACCTCTCACGCCATATGTCCACACCAGGGATTGTTTCAGAGAACATTCCCCCATCTGACATACCTTGGGTAAAGGTATGATAAATGATAAACACACCCAACAGCTGTCTAGCACTCAGCTAACTATGGATGAATACTTGACATCTTACATGACTGCACATTCCTCTCTGCTTGGCAGGACAAAGTGCACACATTTTTTACATGGGAACAAAAATCCATGTTTTCGGAAGCATTAAGAGCCACACAGTGTACACACAGATCAGAAGAGCATATGTCATCACCATCACTTGCTTGATGCTAAAGAAAACACCCAGAAAACTAATGTGGAATTAGAGAGTTTGGAGTGAAAGAGTGAAGCCCTAAATTTGGCTTGTAAGAATACTACAACTATTTTAATGGCAATATGGAGGTAACCAAGTACATATCCTGAGAACAGAACAAACCCAAATTCGTTCAACAGAGCCACTCTTAATTTCACAACTGATCTAAGTAGCATTTCTAGCATCAAGTGTGTAGCTTTTCTCAATTGCCCAGACAGCAGGATGAAAGTGGCAGGTTTACATTTAATGGAAAAATAAAAGCTTGAAAAGCAAAAGGCATCAGACAAGTGACCTCTGGATGCACTGGGCAGTGCCTCTAGTAAGATGGCATTGCTGAACTCAGCAAGTGGCATTCCAAGGAGGTCTCTGCTTTGTGAGCAATACACTGAAATTGCTTCTTACAGCATGGTTTTGAGTGAGGGACAGCACACAGCTGCTGCACGGGCAGAAAGCATCAGCTGGGACCTGCAGTGTCCCCCTGCTCTCCTGATATAGTGAGGGAGAAGTATGCTGCTTCTCTGTCACAGACCAGCTTTCCTCTTCACCTGACAACTTGCCAATGTCTTGGGCAAGAAGCTGGCACATAAAACCACACCAAGCTTCCTATCACCTGTGGCACAAACCATTAGACTATTGGCCTTTGCTTTTGTCATCCTGGCAAGATAACAAGCCAAAGCCGGGCATCACCTTAAGTCCTTTATGCTCCCTAACATAGTTAATATGGATGACGAATACTCTCTAGATGCCTGGCTCAGCCACTCTACATGAGAAGACTGCTGTTTAAACCACAGTAATGTTCTCCACAGTTCCTTGGAGACTTGAGATTATAAATTAAACTCTGACCTTTGAAACATTTTACCCACAGCTACATGAAATCCTAAGAGAACAAGCATATAGGCCCTTACAAAGTAAACAGAGATGTCGCATTCCCACTGTCACATAACTTGCACAACTGCAACACTCGCCAGCTTAGTCCACATATGCACATGTAAGGCATAAACAGGCAAAGCTCTAGGCGCACACATGTGTCTGCTCAAGAAAGGGAATCCTTCGAGGCACAGCACTAGACCTTGCTAGCAAATGGAGGGTATCTGCACTTGGAAAATACCAAATGCTTCCTGGCAGCACAATCTGAAAGCCCTTGAGAACTACAGTAAGGAGCTATTCCTATCTTTGTTCTATTGAGGGGGAACAAAGGAAGTGAGAGATTCAGAAATACAGAGAAGGTCAAGGAGGAAGCGTGTGACAGAGGAAGGAGCTGCATTTGCCTTTATAACTCCAGGACAAGATTCCTCACCATAGGCTGGTTCTCCCATTGACTTCACTGGATGGGAATGAAGCCAGCACCAAGTACTCTGTAAATGCCATCATGAATGCTTCCTTCATTTCCATGTTTTAATAGCGTTAGCATCTCTCTGATGAAGTCGTACTTGCTGCAGCCAAAAAAAAAAAAAACCCAACAAAAAACCAAACCCAAACCCACCCACACTCTTTGAAGTAGAAATGAAATGCTTCATTAATTCAAAAATTGTTGAGATTGCAAATCAGGAACAGAACAGTACAGGTCTAGAGGCAAGACAACTAATAATTCATGACCAAAATGCTATGTTTATGCAACACTACGGATGATATTTTAATTGCTTATTATTCTAATTGATTTCATTCAGTTGTTATGGCAACTTTTGCATTTTAGTGTATGCACTAGACCAGACACACGATTAAGCCATGAAGTAAGGCTAGGTGACACACCACAGCTGTGACATGTACTATAAGGAATAGTGATTAACTGCTCATATACTAGATCAGAGTTAGAGCTAGCACCTTTTAGACTAATGTTTTATTTATTATTATATGCAGTTTCTCTCACTTACCTGCACCACTATTCTTGGTTTATACTACTTGGTACTCTGCTTGAGGAAAACCAGTGGCCATTTTGTGAAAAAGCTAGTTAGTAGCTGCAGTTTTGTCAGCACATATGTTTGATATTATCTCATCTACATTCTAACTCTTTTCCAGAACAGCTTTTACACAACAGAAATCCAGAGAAAGTAGTCAAAACCTGACAGCTGAGATTCAAAGTCCAAACCATGCCTTCTACTGTTTAGAAGTCGGTATGCAGTTTGGTTAAACAAGAACACCCAGCAAAGGCTTTGCTCAGATGGACACATCCACTCATGTTTTTCTCTCCTGTCCAGTCTCTCTCCAGTGACAGTGGATGGCTCATGTTTCAACACATCCATTAACTTGTGCACAGCAGAACAGATCTTGCTCTGCATGCTAGCAAAGCGTATTCTGCTGGTCCTTGGAGTACACCTTTAAAATCTCTTGTGAGTAATCTGTCTCACATGCCTCAAGTTTTTAGGGAGATGAAAAGAGCAGCTGAGAATTAAATGTTTAGAAATGCAAAGACTGACATTTTCCCTTATTAAAGGAGCTATGCAATGTCCATTAAACCAGAAACTGCAGAAGCTGGTTTCTGACTTTGAATCTTGCCCCAGTATCTACCAGTTCACCATTCATTTGGCTTCAAAGCCCTGACAGCTACCTGTTACCATGAAAACCTTATGAAACCAAGCAGCAAAGTTTCCTGTTTAAAAGTCCATTATCATTAATTATGGAATAATGATTCACCAGGAACTGAAGTGGTTCCAGTACTGATCCCTTGTGGCCCAATTCAGCCACAGGAGAGACAGGTGAGTGGAATGGTAACATCTCCAAATCCCCTCAGAAAAGCTCATCTACACCCACGTGAACCTTCAGCTCTACATTTATATCTCTCACATGCTCTTTCACAAAGGCACAGGAAATAACGTCCCATAGCTCATCCAAAACTGTACAGCTGTCCCAGAGGATGTCTTCCCCATTGAAACATTCCTTTTCATCCCCCCTCAGTCCCCGCCCAAACCAGTCTTACTAACAAGGCAGTTATGAAAATGAGCATGTACTTAAGCTCTTAAGACTGCAAAAGTTCAAAGTTTCACCTTGTAGTATAAGAAAGCCCAAAAGAGCATTTAAAAACCACGCACACCTCCGCTTTAAAAAAAAAAAAAAATTAAGCCAACCACCAAAAGCCCATTCTTTGAACAAAGGCAGGTGAACCTCCTTTGAGGGATACACAGCTATCAGACCTGGCAAAATCAAAGTTGAGCCTAAATTATCAAACCACAGAAGTAAACCTGACAATGCTTCTGCAAGCGGATTTCTTTTCATGCTGGGACAAACTTGAAAGGGGCTGAATGGTACACCTCAAGCTCTATTAAACAGACTAATTCCAGGAGCTGTTAGTAAACCTAGGGACATTGCCCATGGCTTCCTACCTTTGTTAACAGCCCACCTACACAGTTGCTATGCTGGAGTGACTCGAGTAGGAATCTTTGAAGTAGAAGCTGAACACAGAACATGAAAGTTACTGCAGCAACAAAGTGGTCACAATGGACAGCAAGAAAGCCATTGCTCTTAAAGTACTACAGCACCTTTCGAAGGCAAACAGTTCCACTCTATAACTGACTTTCTGGGGTACATGAGTTATTCTAGAAGCAAATTTCGTAGAGAACACTTGGTGATATCATGTGCCCCTCCCACAACAGTTGTGAGAAGCCTTGTAGTGTGCTCCTGTATTTAAAAAAAAAGTAGCTATAAAAGCTATAAAGAAAAAAGTAATTGCAATTAAATTTTGTTTCAACAGTCCCAGTGGCCACGTTCTTCTCCAACATGCTCCCTTCCAATGAATGGCAGTGCTCACTGTTGGCCTCACAGCACCCTATTCATTCCCAGCTTTCTAGGAGTAGGAACATGTTTCCAGCAAGAACAATTTGTAGCCCCTAACTTCTTAGTTTTTGCAACACAGGCACCATTTGGAAATACTCTGACAAGATGGACAGGAGGAGACTGAAATGAAACAAGTTTGCCTTTGATGAAATATCATAGGCATTTATGAGTTGCCAAGATGTAGACATATCCCAAGCCTGGCTTTCATTCAGAAGATTAGGAACAGCAGCACCACAATTCCAAGGCTGGAGTACCTCTCCTATGAAGATAGGCTGAGACCACTGGGCTTGCTCAGCCTGGACAAGAGAAGGCTCAAGGAAGACACTGCAGCAGCTTCCAGTGTCTAAAGACACTGAAAAATCAAGAAATCTGGAGAGGGACTTCTGAAAAGCACCCATAGGGACAGGGCAAGGGGGAATGGTTTTAAACTGAAGCAGGGGAGATTTAGAGTGGATATTAGGAAGAAGTTCTTCCCTGTGAGGGTGGTGAGGCACTGCCACAGGTTGCCCAGAGAATCTGTGGCTGCCCCATCCCTGGAAGTGTTCAAGGCCAGGTTGGATGGGACTTGGAGCAGCCTTGTCTACTGGAAGGTGTCCCTGCCTGTGGCAGGGGGCTGGAATCAGATGAGCTTTAAGGTGCCTTCTGACCCAAACCAGCCTGTGACAAACCCTACTGTTATGCCTGCAGTGACCCCACTCTCAATCACTAGTGGGAGCTCCCACTTGCCAGATGTGCAATCAGTCCAACAGCAGCTGGGTGATAAGCAGATACCTTGCACACAAGCTTCTAAACCTGACAGGAGCAACACCAAGTAGTGCTGCTTGCTAGTCATCCAGTAGTAAGACATGCAGAAATCTCCCCTTTGCAAACTGCTTATCAGGACTTCTGGGGAGCCTGTCACACAGCTGCAATACCATACAAGCTAGACAAAAGAAAAAGCAAGACAAAAGCTTTTAGTAACCAGCCATAACTCAGGCTAATTAACAAATCCAGCACTTGGTTTATTTTTGTTCTCAACTGAAACAAGACTCAGGAGGTTTGTTACCTGCAACCAAAGTACTCCATTTGAGAAGTGAGCTTCCAGGCACAGGACTTGCAGTAACAAGTCTGCAGATGTACAGTATTTGTAACATAGAGAGTACACAATAAATTACTATGTACATGCAACATACCTACAAAAAGTTACATACAATGTAAAAAAATACAGTATTTTCTGCTCATTTGTTTTAAATTTTTTTCTGTACATTTTGTAATTTACATTTTTATATACATTTTTGTAAACTTTTTCATATTTTTATGAAATTGAAATCACATAACAGTTATGAACTCACAGCACTGAACTTACCTTTCTACAAGAAGGCTTGCACCTACCAGCTTTTAGCTTGTTTGCTCCTTCATTTCTACTTTGGCACCAACACACTTCACACCATTGTTCTGAGCTACTTAAGTCTCCTTGCTACCTAGCTGTGTTCTCAGTATGAAGAAACCAATCTTACTTCAATTTGTGCTTTAATAAAGCAAGGTCTGAAAACAACCCATTACATTAACTACTTCATCAACATCACATTTACCTGATATTACTGCATATCAACTTTTCCTGCACTAACTGCCTTATATAAGCATGCAAACAAGTCTGATGATGACTCAATAACATGAATATACTGAAAAACAACCACAAGGGTTAAATATTTAAAGGAATGTAGACTTACCAAGATTTACCACGTTAATAAGTCTAAGCTAGTAGTATGGACTGACATGTTAACAGTTAGCATTTTAAAACACACTGAAATTGACAAAGTGAATTTCAGTGTAAAAACCATCTGTATTAAAGAAAATATGAAACTACTCCCAGCCACATACTTGATACTATCCTTCAGTGAAAGCTAGCATTAACTGGAAATATCATTCTTGCCATACATACTCCTGTTGGGAAACAGGAATTTCTCAAGTTTACAAAAAACAAACTTAAAAAAAAAAATCTGCTTCGAGTACAAAAGATCCTGCTGAAAAGGTGCACAGCATGTCAAGTGTTAAAGCACTTTCAGCATTTGACAGTAAATCATTTCAGTCTGGTATTACCCATACATCTCATTCCACATAACCTACTCAGTATTCTGGGATTAGAACAAGCTGGGTAAGAGTGAAGATGCCCTCAAGAGGACTCTCACCCAACCTCCTGGCTCAAAGAAGGGTCAACACTGAATTCAAATCAAGCTTGGGATTGCACCAGTGCTGAATCCTGCGCACTCCCCAGGACAGACTGCACAGCCTCTCTTGGTCCACGTCCATGTTTAACTGACCCCATGGAGCAAACTCCTTCCATGAGGAGAGAACCGCATATTTCATTTTAATGAAAGCCTCTCAATTCTTGCTCCACACTTCTCAGCCAAGACCCTGAAATAATCTCCTCATCCACAAACTTCTCTTTGATACCAAAAGCCTGCTGTTCAGTCCCATTTCCATCCCCCAAGTCCGTTTTGCCAGGCTGAATAAGCTAATTTTGCTTAGCCTCTCTTCACAGGTCCTGCGCCCCACATCACTTACCCATCCTGGCAGCTCCCTGTTGAACTTGTGCAAGTTGATCAACATCTTGAGCCCCAAACTGGACACTGTTCCAAGTGAGAATGCCATGTAAAGGGAGGAAAAAAACCCTACTTCCCTCAATCTACTAGCTACATTCCTGTTAACATAGCTCAGTATGCTGTCAGCCTCCATTACCGTTTGTGCGTTTAGCTGCTAAGCATTTTGGACCAACAGATACAGAACATTTATGCTTAGTGACAACAGAACTATACATGGACTTTTTTGCCGAACTGGGAACCTGAATGGGATTTTTTTGCCTTCCTTAAAATTACAACAACAAAAAAACAAGGCGTTTACATACCACAGCAATTCTTGCCTTAATACAGTTTACACATTACCACCTCACTTATTATTGCCAAAACACTCTATGGTGCATTTAAAAGTTCAACCTAATACAATCAAGATTTGATGCTACGAATGACAGCTAAGAGCTTGCCATTTTGTTTTAGGTTCAAGTTTGAAGAAGAAGGTGCCTTCCAGATCACTCGGAGGAGAACTGCTAAGGATTTCTTCTCCACTGCTCATATCTTCAGAGGAGTCTTCGCTACCAGAAGAGGAGAAAAAGTAATTCAAACGAAGCACAGCCCTTTCAAAATGGCACAGTACTCCTCAACCCTGCATTTTTTTGCATGCTTTTCTGTTCCTAGTTTAACAGCCCAGATCTACATGCTTCTTAGCACTAAAGTTTAAATCATAAGTAGGTAATTCTTCTAATGCCAAAAATATCCTACCAACCAAGCAGCCAGCAGTCAAGATATAAAATATAAATTTTAGAAGGCTTGTATTCTTTGTAATCATCCCTGTCTTAATAATGCTTCTTCCCCCCATCCTGCAAAGTGCTTACAGTCCCCCCACTCCCTTCTCTCTCTCCCCACCCTCTTTTTAAGGTGTATTTTCAGTCCATCAGTATTTTCAAAACTGGCCTTTTCTCACCCAAACAGTAGCAAATGAGCTTAGTTACACAGAGTTGCCATTAACATTTCCAGAAAAGGAGAATTCCCAACAAATTAGCCCTGGTATAAGTTTTACCAACCTCTCACTTTCATTGAGACATCCACCCTCTGGTATTGTTGGCAACTCTGGAACACTGTAGTAACTGTTTTGTAGATTCTGGGCTGTACGTCTAGAAACAATCCAAACTAGCTTCTTATGATCAGGCTTGCAACACTCAGGAGAGGAATAATCTGCTAGGCATTTTGAGACCAGCTCCCTCCAATAAAGTAGGTCACTGTCGCTTATCTGAAAAGCAAAAAGAGAACCTATTTTGTCTATTACACACAGGCTCTAACGTTAACCCCTTCCTCCATTTTGCCTTTTTGGAAAGTACTTGAAAGTATCAGTCAAGATCAAGAGTGGCAAGTCGAAGTTGTGCTGTTTTTAAAGTGAACTCCTCTACACTGCCTAGAAATGTTTACATTGACACTCAAATTGACAGTTTTGCTGCCAGTTGCTGTTAACATTTTAATTATCACTTCCAAAGAAACAATGAAACAGACATTAGGCCCTTTAAAAATTGAATAATCTCGTGCTTTAAGGAACTACTTCCACCTCTCAAGAAACTGGGTTTCAATTTGACTATAACAGTGAAAAGCATGTTCTAGATCACAAACTAATCCAGCATCCAGCTAGAAGCTATAAATCCTATGTTAGTTACTCAGGCAAAAAGATGCCTGAATGCAAAAGATGCAAAAAGATTAGTTATACAGCCCAGCAGTCACTGTAGTCCTACAAACCTATTTGAAGTTTCTTTACAATGAACAGCTAGAACTGTACAAGTTAATCAGCTTCTTGTTAAAGCCTGTGTAAGCATTAAGTCAGCATTTCTTCTGAGTTTATATATTTAAGCTATTTTTTTAAAACCATAACCTTTCTGCTTGCTAGGGTTAGGGTTAGGGTTAGGGGTTAGGGTTAGGGTTAGGGTTAGGGTTAGGGTTAGGGTTAGGGTAGGGTTAGGGTTGGGGTCAGGGCTGGGGTTGGGGTGTTAGGGGGTTGGGGTTAGGGGTAGGGGGTTAGGGTTGGGGTTAGGGGTAGGGGGTGGGGTTAGGGTTAGGGTTTGGGTT